>NC_049222.1:48583532-48896198 GCF_011100685.1 Canis lupus familiaris
TAAGAGCTGCACCACGACCAGGGCTCTTGAGAGAGGAGATAACAATTCCAAATAATGTCTAGAAAGGTCTTCAGCTTTTCTTCCTTCCTTTCAATCAACTGTATTCGAACTCTAATAGTAAACATTGCCTGGTAAGGGGTTAAATGCTTGGCATTTTTTTTTTCTTCTAATAGTTTATTGTAAGCTAAAAATCACAACAGGAGGACGGGTGAGGCTGAGGCAGTCTCCCAGGAAGGCAACGCAAGAGGGCATCGTGCCCTGGCTATTGTAACTCTACCCTCCAAGTACACACAGTGTGATTTCTAAAATCCCAACTTCCTTGTTTTGAAATAAGGATGCTTTTCAAAATACCAAAGATAATTGCATTAAGGAGTAAATTGCTTCAGGAAATTGTATGGGGACAGAAGGCAATAATTTATAACAACACATATTCCCTCTCCCCTTTCTTTGCAGCCTCTGTTCCCTGTCTGGTTTGGTCCACCCTGGCCTCCCCCATCCTAGAGAAAAGGCTGGTTAAACTTTAGAATATTTGACAATCATAACTGAGTGAGTCCTGGATGAGGGGTGGGCCTCTCTGGCTTTCCTCTCTCTGTAGCTTTGTCAGCCTCAGATCCAGTCCTTGGGAAGAAGTGGATCCATCGTGGGACCAGGAAGAGGGAAGGAGGTTTTCTAAGTCAGGAAAGGGGAAGCTGTAAGATAGCAATTTTAAAAAAGCAAAACCCATTGACAGAGCAATCAGAGCAAAAGGCCTGTGGAACGTCCTGGCCTCGGGGTTGTGTCAAGGTTCCAGGAGACCTATGAGGTTTCTGCTTCAAGGCACATTTCCTCTTGGAGCTGCTAAGAGTCCTTGGGAACTCAGAGGAGGGAGGGCTGACCTGGTTCTAGGTGACTTTCAAGCATGTGTGTTTGGAGTATTTCTCGAAGAGTCAGGAAGAGAGGGAGACAGGCATCAGTTGGGGAAGGAGGATACAGCTTGGGGATCTAAACCTTAACGAAACAGTCTTATGCGGGGGGGGGGGGGGGGGGCATCTGGGTGGCTCAGTGGTTGAGCATCAGTCTTTGGCTCAGGTGGTGATCCTGGGGTCCTGGGATCGGGGCCCACATCGGGCTCTCTGTCTGTGTCTCTCATAAATAAATAAAAATCTAAAAAAATAAATAAAATAAAGTCTTATGGGGCAGCTACAATTATCATCCTAATTTTACAGGTGAGAAACAAGAGGCTAAGGCATAAAGTAGTTAGCCTGAGGCCAGCGAGTCAGTTAGACTAGAGCCCTGGTCTTCTGAATCCCACCCCTTCTAGATCTCTGCCCTCTCCCACCTGTGGGGAGAAAAGCCACTCAGAAGACCTTGGATCTCGAACTCATAGGAAACGGGGTGTGAGCATAGGTGCTTCCCCAAAAGAAAGCAGTACCAGAGTATGCCAGTGTTCCACAGGGAGGACCCAGGGGCAGGGAAGGTGAAGGCCACCTATCCCCAGGAAACTCTTTACAGTGAAGGGGGCAAGAAGTGATAAGGCTGGAGGCAAAAAGAAATTGAGAGCAAAAGAGAAGCAGCAGAAAGACCTCAGAAAACAAAGACATAAAAAAATATAAAAAAATAAAGAGTCTTTATGTTCTGTCTCCCTTTCTGATATTTCCTACCCATTTCTTCTCTCCTAACTCTGGGAAACGAACTAGGGGTGGTAGAAGGGGAGGAGGGAGGGGGGGTGGGGGTGAATGGGTGACGGGCACTGAGGGGGGCACTTGACGGGATGAGCACTGGGTGTTATTCTGTATGTTGGCAAATTGAACACCAATAAAAAATAATTATTAAAAAAAATAAAAATAAATTAAAAATTAAAAATAAATTAAAAATAAAATTAAATGAAATTAAAAATATTTTTTTAAGAAAAGGGCAACCCCGGTGGCCCAGCGGTTTAGCGCCACCTTCAGTGCCGGTGTGGTCCTAGAGACCTGGGATAGAGTCCCACGTCGGGCTCCCTGCATGGAGCCTGCTTCTCCCTCGGCCTGTGTCTCTGCCTCTCTCTCTCTCTCTCTCTCTCTCTCTCTCTCTCACTCTGTCATGAATAAATAAATAAAATTTTAAAAAGAAAAAAACTGAAAAGGACTTGGAAGAACAAAGTTGGTTGAAAGTTGCTTCCAGTCATGGGGGGCCCTATGTCGTCCTTAGCGGGAGCCATCAAAAGAGGGTGATTTGGGTGAAGGAAAGAAGACAAAGAGGTATAAATGCGTCCTTGCTTCTTTGCTTAATGCCCCCCGTCCCCCTGCAGCGTACTGACAATTTCCACGATGAAATGGCACGAGGTAACAACCATGATGAAATGTCAAAGAGACTAAACTTTATACTTGCATCTCTAGAACAGAGATTTTAGAGTTAGGGTTTCATATAGTGGGAGGCAGTACTGTTGATTTCAGGGCTGCTCACATGTCTCGGATGTACTAGGCCTGAGGCTAATGGAGAGAAACTTGAGTGGTTGCAGATTGATATACAGACCTCGGCATTTATTATCACATTCTTAGTTCTCTGGTTGGGATTTGAATTATTGCACAGAGCAGTAAAGGTTAAAATAAAATTTTGGAATTTATTAAAGGGGATTTTTTGTTATTGTTGCCCAAATAGATTTTAGATTAGGATTTAGATGCAAAGCTATTGTTACAGGAGGGTGTATCTTTCGCCTTGTGTGAAATAACTTTTGTTGAAAATCAAGTGACAGGGATCCCTGGGTGGCGCAGCGGTTTGGCGCCTGCCTTTGGCCCAGGGTGCGATCCTGGAGACGCGGGATCAAGTCCCACATTGGGATCCCGGTGCATGGAGCCTGCTTCTCCCTCTGCCTGTGTCTCTGCCTCTCTCTCTCTCTCTGACTATCATAAATAAATAAAAATTAAAAAAAAAATCAAGTGACATTATGAGACAAGTTTTATAGCAATTTTGTTTTCTCCTTAAAGTAAAACTTCCCAGAGCTTGGAAAATATAATCTTTGAAATTTCAGACTGATAGTCCCAGCATTTTCCTAATCCCATGTTTTGGTAAAATACTGAATCCCCATTTCATATCCACCAAGGCAAATAGTTAATGTATGAGAATGGAATAATTTGCAGTCATTGTTGTAAATACTTCTGCTCTTTAAATGACTAAAAGTTCTAACTCCGCGAAATGTTGAAACCCAAGTGAATGCTGGGTATGGTATAGGAGAGCTGGCGAGGAAGGATTTTAGCTTGGTGCCAAGGTCAAAGTGACGTGTCTTTGCTGCCTATCTTCTATTTCAAAACCTGACTTTTTTTCTAATCTGATTTTTTAACATTATTGATAGTGACTGTGTTCATGTGCTTCACATGAAAAAGTATACATGAGTTGACTATATTGAGTCAAATATTTCACATAGTTATGCATCTGCATGTTTTCAAGAGATTAGCCACTAAAAACCAATTTTACAAGGGAAAAGCCTTTTGGTCTTTGAAATAAAGTTTTTCTCTTCTTAGTTGTCACCTAGCGATGGCATCTGTTTTGGTCCTCACGGTATAGCTTGGCTATTTCATGAGGTATATGTACCTTGCTTTCTGTAGGAATATGAAAGATAATAATTGTATGTAGGATCATGATATTCTTTTTTAATCCATTGGCCAAATGGGAATAATGAACATTTAATATTCTTTGAAGCCTTGTGCTACTAAAACATATAGTAAAAAACTGGAGATGTATAGAACATTTTGGGAAAAAGTTTATTTTTGAAAAGGTTATTTTGTACTTACTAAAGGGAATGCTTTCACAATAATTTGAATATCATTCCTTTTGTTGAAGCTGAAATTTCTTCTGTGATGAGTACTTGATTAGTTACACAGGCCTTGGCTGTTAAAACCTTTCTCGGAGATAAATAAGCCTTCTGTAGCATTAATTCTCTTGTTCATACTTGACACTGTCACTGCACTCAGCTCAGCTGAAACTTTTGCCCTGTAGGGAAGGTCAGCACGAGGAGGCTGCTTTCCTGGGCTGGCGCCTTGTGTGAGGTGGTGAGGTCCTGCTTTGGTTAACTGTGAGCTAGAGTTAAGGGTTCTGGAAGATATAGGGATCCCAGACAGGCATGTAGTTCCTTTGAAGTCATGTTTTCATAGGAATTTCCACAATAGCATACCCATGTCCATAGAGCAGACCAAAATGCATTCTGATGACAAAGAGAAGTCATGTGTGAATTTAGGGGTTTTAGGTGATTCAACTCTGTACTGTTCCCTCACTGCAGATAGTTTAGAATCGATATTTTCATTCAAAGAAAGTTGCCCATGGATTTCTAGCTAATGTTAAAGCTGGCCTCAGTATGTTACACTCTTCTGAAATCCTGTTTTTGAGATGCTTTGGTGATGATGGAATTAGGTGTTGTGATATCTTTGTCAGATTCAAACTTAATTTCTTTAAAAAAAATCATTAAGTTTACCAAAGCTGCGACACCTGGGTGGCTCAGTGGTTGAGCATCTGTCTTCAGCTCAGGATGTGATCCCATGGTCCGGGGATCGAGTCCCACATCGGGCATGGAGCCTGCTTCTCCCTCTGCCTCTGTCCCTGCCTCTTTTTCTCTGTGTTTCTCGTGAATAAATAAATAAAATCTAAAAAAAAAAAAAAAAAAAAGAAAGAAAATAAATTAGCAAAACTGCTTCTTTAGAAGGAAAGAGATGTCTGCCTAATTTTATGTGCTTTGCTATCCGTATGAACAGTACTTTTATAACTACAGAAATGAAGTCATTGGATAAGAAATCAGTTATTCCTTCCACTTTTATAATTATAAAAACTTGCCAACAAGGCAGTGAAGCTGTTACCTTGAACAGAATCCTCAAAGACTAACCTAGATTTTGCCACCTCTGAAATGGTTACTTTGTGTGTAAACCTCCATAATCTAGGGGCATAAATTTATGTTGCCTTATGCTTGGAAAAGGAGGTATGATGCACATAACCTCCTATGTAACATATAATCTTACATGTTAAATGCATCTGGGTTAATTTTCAGTTTGCGGAAATGTGAGTATTTAAAATATGAATCTTCTTATAAATGCTGATAGAGGGACACCTGGGTGGCTCAGCAGTTGGGTGTCTGCCTTTGGTTCAGGGCATGATCCCGGAATGCCTGGATCGAGTCCTGTATTGGGCTCCCAGGGTGGAGCCTGCTTCTCCCTCTGCATATGTCTCTGCCTCTCTCTTTCTGTGTCTCGTGAATAAATAAGATCTTAAAAAAATAAATAAATAAAATAAATAATATAAAATAAAAAAATAATATAAAATAAAAATAAATGCTGATAGATCCTGGGGCCAATCAGTAGAGCATGTGACTCTCAATCTCAGGATCATGAGCTCAAGCTCCACACTGGGCCTGAAGCCTACTCAAAATTTAAAAATAGGATCTGTCAGCATTTTAAAATTTTCTTAAGAGCTAGTATATTGTAAAACCTTCTGCTACCTGAAATAACAAAATGAAAATATTAATGCTGGGTTTTTTTAAAAAAAAAAAGACTTGTTTATTTATTTTAGAGAAAGCATGAGTAGGAGAGGGAGAGAGAATCCCAAGCAGATTCCATGCTGAGCATGGAGCTAGATGTGGGACTCAGTCCCAGGACCCTGAGACTGTGGCCTGAACCAAAATCAAGAGTTGGATACTTAATTAACTGAACCACCCAGCCACCCCTTAATGTTGGTTTTGACAACAACCCTGTAGCTTTCAAATATTAAATAATAAGCCAGTGATCATAGCAGCATTATTATTCATAATAGTCACAAGGTGGAAGTAACCAGTGTCCATCAATGGATGAATGGATAAACAATGTCGTATATACGTGTTATGGAATATTATTCAACTACAAAAAAAGAATGAAATTTTAATACATGCTAAAACACAGATAAACTTTACAAATATTATGATAAGTGAAGCCAGAAGGAAAAATGTATGATTCTATTTACAGGAGGTACCCAGAGTAGAGACAGAAATTCATAGAGACAAATGTTTTATAAATGCTATTCATGTCATTTTGAAATATTTACATTATTATAAATTATTACATTTATGTCCTGTGATATCTCTCTCAATAATTATTTTTGTCACCTGCATGGTTTTATAATTATATTTACAATTATTAAGCCAACTCTAAGTTTTAACACATTCAAGCACTCATTGCTAATCTTTTGAGACCAGGATTTCCCAATTTGCAAGTTCTTTATTTTGATTCATTTTTCAATCAACTGAAGTGCCTCTTGAAGGATTTTTTGCCCTAGAAGAGCATGTGGGTGGCATATGATCTGAGTCATTGCAGATTTGAGGTTGCCCTCTGTAGCCTTCCATCATGAGCTATGACTTCACTGGGTTTTAAAATCTTAGGTCCCATCCTTTTTATCTCAAAGCTCCAGAAATGTGTTCTTATTGTCTTTTGGAATTTAATATGACAGAGACATCCGAAGCTATTTTTATTTTTATTTCTTTATTGATCATCTGGTTTTTATGTGTTACAAACATTGTGTGTTTTTTTTTCTGTGTACTTATAATTAAAACCAGTTTCTCATCCATGTCTGGGTATGAGCTCCTCTATGTTATTTTTATGGAATAAAGTTCCTTTGAGCTGCCTATCCCTTGGATTTGGTTGTTTAAAAAAACTATATATAGTTTTATAGTTTTATATTTATATATATAGTGTGTGTGTGTGTATATATATAATACACACACATATATATATAGTTAAAATATATATATATATATGTATTTTTTTAAGGGCACCTGGGTGGTACAGTTGGTTAAGTATCCAGCTTCTTCTCAGGTCATGATCTCATGGTCATGGGATTGGCCCTGTATGGGGCTCTGTGCTCAGTGTGGAGTCTGCTTGAGACTTTCTTTCTCTTTCCCTCTGCCCCTCCCCACTGAGCACCCCACGTCTCTCAAATAATAAATAAATCTTTTAAAAGATTAAAATATTTTTAATTGTGGTAAAATATATATAACATGAAACTTAATATCTTAGCTATTTTTCAATCTACAGTTTAGTGGTACTAAGTCTGTTCACATCTTTGTGCAACCATCACCACCATCCATCTCCAGAACTTTTCCATCTCACAAAACTGAAACTTTGTAACTGGGTGATGGGCATTAAGGAGGACATGGATGGAATGATCATTAGGTATTATGTAAGGACTGATGAATCACTGAACTCTACCTCTGAAACTAATAATATACTATATGTTAACTAGTTGAATTTAAATTTTTAAAAGTCCTATCAACTCTTAAAAGCAAAAAGCCGTAATCGGGTCCAGCATTGGGCTCCCTTCATGGAGCCTGCTTCTCCCTCTGCCTGTGTTTCTGCCTCTCTCTCTCTCTCTCTCTGTCTCTCATGAATAAATAAATAAAATCTTAAAAAAAAAGCAAAAAGCCCTAAAACTTTATAGCCATTAAACAAAGACTCCCTATTTCTTTCTCCTACTGGAAACCAGCATTCTATTTTCTTTCTCTATGAATTTGCAGGTTCTAGGTGCACATATAAGTAGAATCATACAGTGTTTGTCTTTTTATGACTGGCTCATTTCACTCATCGAATATCCTCAAGCTTCATCCGTGTTGTAGCTTATTGCAAGTTTCCATCCTATATAAGACTTTATATTCCAAGGATGCATATTCCATAGTGTGTATATGTCACATTTTGTTCATTTGTTGATGGACACTTGGGTTTGCTTTTACCTTTTAGCTTTTATGAATGGTGCTGCTGTGAACGCAGGTGTACAAGCATCTCTAGGAGTCTCTACTTTCATTTCTTTTGGAGATACACCCAGGAGTGGAATTACTGGTTCGTAGGGTACTTACATGTTTAATTTTTTTAATACTATTTCCCATAATAGCTGTACCATTTTATAATCCTACCAACAGTGCATAAGGGTCCTGTTTCTTCACATCTTCATCAACACTTACTATTTTTAGGTTGCTTTGTTTGGTTTTGTTTTTCATAGTAGCCACTCTAATGGGTGTGAGGTGAAGGTTTGCTTGGTTTTTGCCTCAGTAACATTTTTTTCAGTCGGGTATGATTACTCTGATCATCTCTTATGCCACTTGCCCTTGCTTCTTGGGAAGTAACTTTTATTTATTTATTTTTTTTGGGGGGGAAGTAACTTTTAATATGTAGGTTGGCTTTGTTCTCTGTTCCTCCAACATCTAATGTCTTTTTCTTTTCATGTTCTGGAAAAGCACGTCTACTGAGTCAGCATCACCAGTTCAGCTTTCCAGGCTCTCAATTCTGCTCCTGCTTGTTGGTAAACAGTTTGCTCTGCTTTTGTGTTCTTAGTTTCCTAGATTTGTCTTTGTTCTAGTCTGATGTTAAGGTACCTGGGTGGCTCAGTGGTTGAGCATCTACCTTCAGCTCAGGTTGTGATCTGGGGGTCCTGGGATCAAGTCCAGTATCGGGCTCCCTACAGGGAGCCTGCTTCTCCCTCTGCCTATGTCTCTGCTTCTCTGTGTCTCTCATGTATAAATAAATAAAATCTTTTTTTTTTTTTTTTTAAGAGAGATTGTTCTAGTCTGATGTCTCTTGGCATCAGCCTGGTTTCTCCTTCTATCTTCTGGTCTCCTTCTCCTAGAAGCAGGTCTTAAATGTTTTTGAAGCCTAAGTGCTTTCTGGAATGTGCCCTGGTTTTCCCACTGTTGTGTGCTCTGAGAAGTTGTTGGGACTCTTTCTCCTGCCGGGTGGCATTGTGTTGTCAGAAGTTCTCGGTTGTGTCTTCAGGTTGAACAATTACCAATGAGTATGTCTTCTTTGTTTCTCCCCTTCCTGTGGCTCTGTTGGTGGTGGTGGGCCCTTCTTAGATCTCTGGGGAAGATAGGGTGATACACAACATCTAACCCGATTTTTCTTGTCAAGGCCTCAAGTGCAGCTCTGTCCAGCTACAGTGGGATTTTTCTCACTCTTGTCGACTAAGTTAACTGATGTCACAAACCAAGAATCACAAACTTGTGACCAACAGGCTGCAGATAGCCCACGGGCCTTTTGTGTTTGGCCTGCATGAAGTCTAACATTGATCATTTTAATGCCTTAAAATGAGCCACAGGTTCTCCAGCTCATGACAGTCCCCACCTGACCTTATTGTCTCACACCCAGCTTGCTTCCATCATTTACGCCTGGTGCCTGAGTCTGTGGCCCCTGCCGCATGTGCTTAGAGAGGCCGACACACATTAGACCATGCACACTGCCCGCAGGATCCCAGCTTATCTCTTCGGATCTCAGGGTGTTCCCACAGAGCTGAGACTTTTTCTTCATTCACCAATCCACATGTCTTCGCTGGCCCCTACCATGTGCCCTAGGCATACTTGGGGGATGTGAATACAGGACTGAGTATGACAGGGGGCTCCTGTCTTCTCTCTGAGGTCAAGTGAGAGGGAGGGTTACTAATGTTTTGCAAGAAGTGGTGGTAGCAGCTTGATACAATCATTTCCTTATCTTCATCTTGATTCTCTGAGTCCTCCCCAAGTTACCTAGGATTTAATCACTGTAATCAGTCTTTTTTTTTTTTTCCTGTAAAAAGCAGATCAACAGAGCTAGCAGAAAAAAAACTCACTGTTTTGCTTTGTAACTAAAAACTATCTTAGACGTGAGATTACTTGAAATAAAGAAAAAAAAATTCAACTGTATGGTTGCACAAGACTACTTCAGCTGGGAATTACCAAACAGGTGGACAAGCTAGCACAAAGCAGTGAGGTTGCTCAGTTTTACAGTATTTGGCTTCTTCATATGGACTTTTTGCAGCTTATTCGTCTGATGAGCCACCAGGGCCCTCCTGAGGTGTCCTGGCCATCAGGACATTGGGTGGAGAGCAGATCTGCCCAGGGAAATGTGCTTCTGTAGACATTCCCAAAATCCTGACTCTGCAGACCAATTTTCACCTCTTCTTGTCCATTGCGTGGTGGAAAATACATTAAGCAACTCTTGGGACATCGTGCTGACTTTTTGAAGAATATTAAGCGTGGATGGGACAGTTAACCATCTGCAGATGCAAGTAATTTAGATGCAAAATAAAACTGCTTTCCAACAGGCCTGTTTGGCTCACTACTTGCTGATAGTAACAGGTCAAACGATCTTTCTGTTCGGGTCATCCATTCATTGTATCATAGAACGTTTGTATACTGGAATTTGCCAAGTGCTTTTCAACAGTTATTTCTTGTTTGCTGATGAAATGACGGTGTTAGCAGAGTTCAAGGCTATGGAAATGGACGCTGGAATCTCCAGAAGGGTAGTTAGAGCTGGCTCTGCACCATGTGCTTGGCATTTATGCCAGTGGTCCTCATGCAGAGTCAGGGGCAAGGTCAGACGCCAGGTTCAGCTCTCTTAGTACTGTGGCTTCTGTTGTCTCCACCAACCCTAGGCTTTTGCCTTTGAGATGTATTTGTCAATTGATTGAGCAAGTTTTAAAGAAGTCTTGATTCTGAGGAATGTAAAAGCATTAGCCTATTGCTGAGCTCAGAAAAATGTTCCAGGAAGCTTTCATAGCCAGATTTTGATCAAACATCTGGGAGAAATAATACACACTTCCTCTGGTTGCTGTGAGTCAGTCTACCCTGCGTTGGCCCTGACAAGGACAGAGATGTATGGGTTCGCTGTTGCAAGGTCTGCTCGCCTCTTAGACGATAAGAGCAACAAATGGTCCCCTTTTTGCATCTTGGGATTGGTGTGGACAGGGAGCATCATGAAGGGTATTTGCGAATCATTGCTTAGGCTGGCCTTGGCTGGCCATAGGGGATTGTGGTTTGACTCACTGCTGGATTCTCAGCTCTGACCTCCTTCAAGTCCGAGCCCTGCCCCATCCCCAGCCCTGTCTGATACGTGGATGCTTTTAGTCCCAAGAGTAACAGGCTGCAGAGTGTGACCGGGTAGATTGGCCGAAAAGGTCACTTACCACCAGCAGAAAAGTCCAGAAGTGGAGTTCATTTATTAGATGGAGGTCTCCTGGGGGGTGGGGGTGAATGGGTGACGGGCACTGAGGGGGACACTTGACGGGATGAGCACTGGGTGTTATTCTGTATGTTGGT
Organism: Canis lupus familiaris; assembly: GCF_011100685.1. NCBI lineage: Eukaryota > Metazoa > Chordata > Mammalia > Carnivora > Canidae > Canis > Canis lupus. Next base: position 48,594,562 of record NC_049222.1, read on the forward strand.
AAATTGAACACCAATAAAAAATTAATTTATTAAAAAAAAAAAAGATGGAGGTCTCCTGCTTCCACTTCTGATTTGGCTCCTCAACTCTCCTCGTCTCACGGTTAGCTCTTGTCCTGCAGGTAAAGATGGAAGAGTTGCCCACAGGCAGGTGTGCAGGTGTGCTCCCTTCCAAGGAGTGTGAATTCACCGCCCGCCCCATTCATCTCTCCACGCTTGGCCTGAGCTTTCATCCCGTTTGCCTTCACATGCCAGAGGGAAGCTTCCTAGGAGCTGAGTTCCCAAAGTGTTTTGTGTTGATTTAGTAGATTAGATTTTCGATTTTATGGTGCAAAATTTCCCTGTCTCTCTACAGACATATCACAGTTGAATATTTTATATATTTTGGCTCTGAATGGCAGCGACTGGTTATCAAAATTCTGTTATCACAATATATAAATGCCCTGTGTATTTTTCCCTTGTTCTAGTCACTAAGCATTGGGAATCACAATTTATTTACTCATTGTCGAACACAGCAGTTTCTCATCAGTTGAAGGGGAGAAGCTGGTTGATGTCTTCTAACAGTTACTAGAGCTGCATAGATAAAGAGGATATTTCTCTTAAAAACGGGTAGTTGAACATATATTTGTGAATTGACTTACATTTACAGCAGTTGTAAGCATTAATTAAGAAAACTGCATTTAAGTTTATATATAGCCTAAAATAACCTCATGGAGAACTTATTTTGATGAATACTTTATAGACAAGAATTAATAAAGTTTTAGTTTTTCTTAAAGTCTCAACATCCGGGAATTGGCAAGTTTTGTGGCACATTATTTTAAGGGTGTGAATAACTTGTAACACCTGCGTGTTTATTTTTTTTTTTTTTTACGTCCTGATGGATGTCAACAATTCTACATTTCCAAGGTTTTTGAAATTGAGGGTGGTTTCTCCAGAAATTTGGGAATTGTCAAGAGCACAAGGTATTTTGGGATTTGGCTTCCAGCAATGAGCAAAGGGCCCTGTTCCTCACATGACCAAGCCTGGAGGAGATGCAGGGATGCAGATGAGCCCTAGTAGCTGCTGCATGAAGAGGTCATTTCTCAGGTGGTCCACTTTGGACCCAGGTCCCTGGATCTCCATGAAGCACACTTCAGGTCCTTTCAGGAAACTTCTCAGCTAGTCTGTTAGCTCTTAGTAAACCTTGTGGTTAACACAAACTAACCTTAACATATCCTAGGGATGATCTCCCCCTAGCTAAATAGACAGCATCAGGTTTTTTGTTGACTATCCTTCCTGCCATTATTTACTGCCATAAACATAATTAATTGATCATTTTGATGGTAATTCTGTCTATCCTTATAAATTTATTCAGAAAACACTTATGTACATACTATATGTTGGTCACACACCTATGTTAGTATGTATACATTGCATGTACCTGTTACATATAGGGTAAAATGGACCCAAGCAGAGACTCTCAGCTTTGCTGCTAACTGGTTGGATCACTTAACCTGTATAGGAGGTCTGTAAAGTAGGGGATGGGGCCAGAAATTTGAACACTGAGAACCCTTGCAAGACTAATCTTATGGGATACTATGTACCTACCTCTTATGAGCTAAATACAGCACCAACCACGTCTCTATCTGAGGCTCCCTTTCTGCTTGTTTTACAGAAATGTGAAAATAAAAACTGGAGAATGGTTCTTTGAGGAACGAGCCAAGAAATTTCCAACAGAAGGTAAATGCTCTGAAAATTTTTTCTAAAGTAAAGTGATATATTCCTAGTTGTAAAATATTTGGTGTTAAGACTTTGTATATAAAAAAACTTTACAGGTTGGGGCAGCTGGGTGGCTTGGTCAGTTAAGCGTTGGACTCTTGGTCTCAGTTCAGTTCTTAATCTCAGGGTCATGGGTTCAAGCCCCACATTGGGCTCCACACTGGGCATGGAGTTTGTTTAAACAGACCAACAAAAACTTTACAAGTCATGGTAGACAGGCCTTTCCCTTCGACCTTCTGCTCTGTTTGGTTGTTTTCCTGCACCTGCCCCCTGGCCCACACTGCTCAGCATCTTTGTTGGTGGTATTCCCCTCTATACCCCAGTTCTAACCTCTCCATGGAGTCTCCCAGACTTCCTGATTGTGGGAGTGGGGTTTTCCTCCTCTGAAACACCAGCAGCTCTGGTTTGTTCATCTTTTCCATAATTGTGCAAAGTGCCATATGTTATATTATTTGGATACTTCTCTTTCTTTCCATTAGCAGAAACTGTGCTTTTTAAATTGTGTTAGCCCCTTATAGCACGAAGCACGAAACCTTGCTCATGATATTTGATTAAAATGATTGAATAACTGAAGGTTACAGGCAGTGAATGGTATTAGGATTTAGCAGATATTGATGATTAGGAAGTGAGGTCCTGTCATGATTCAACAAGTGCAAGCACGCACATGGTCTGGGCACCTCGATTATCTTATAAAGTGTTTGCAAAGCTGATGTAACTGTGTAATTGGTAGCTAGGACTGGAAACCATGAGGGAAACTAGTTGTGCTTTGGTAACAGCAGTGCCACATCAGGATGTGAGCTGCACAGACAAGAGAGTAATGTATCTGACAAAGGTGCACACATGTGTCCTCAAGATAAAGTGGAGTCCACATGCTCTGTGAATCACATTCGTTCACAGTGGTAACACACATCCTCTGCGATGTGGGACAGCAGGGACCGCACACAAGAGGCCAAGACTGACCTAGAGGGAACAGGGTGACTTGAAACCCTCTTTTTTTTTTTTTTCTGGAAAAAGTGATCATTTGAGATAAAGGAAGAAGCTATTTAGCCACAACCCAAAATGTGTTGGCAAGGAAAGGAAGCCATTTGTCTGAGCGTTGACGTTCAGCTCTTATAAAAGGCACTGTTAACTAAGGTTGATATTCAGTCGGCATTAAATTCTCTCTGGATTATAGTCCTGATTCTTCTTACTCAAGAAAGGATGATGTCTCTGCAGAGCTTATTACAAATCTGGAAGAAAGTAAGGTGCTAATGGGCATGCTCAAGCAAAAGAGTGAGCAAGTGTGTATGGTCTCACCTAGGACAGTGCTTCTCAATGCTTTTCCTTACTTCCCTCTCTCCTGTCCCTAGCCTTGTTAACACTTTTTCCTAAATGCTACCTGTCCATGAAAGTGGACTATCCCAGGTATTTTTCTGTTCATGTACTGAGGCCTTTTGGAGCACGCTAGGATTTGTTTCCTCCACTAATCACCTTTTTTCCCTCCCTGGGGCTGTCGTCCCCATTTAGGGCATAATCTAGGCAAGCATGGCAGCATGAGGTCTAAGTTTTATTGCTTTGCTTTGGGTTTTTAAAATACTTTTTTGTTGGGGTGCCTGACTGGCTCAGTCTGTAGACATGTGGCTCTAGATCATGGGGTTGTGAGTTCGAGCCCCATGTTGGGGAGTAGATTGTACTTAAAACTTTTTTTGTCGGGGGCTGAGGTTTTCTTCAGGTGGTAGTGTCTCCTTTTTCACCTGGTTCAGGTAAGACTGTAGGGAGTGAAATTTCTAGAATTCCTCAATAACAACTCCACTCCCAGGGACCTGTCCTGGAAACTTTTTAATACACTGTTGAAAGTTTTAGTATCACTGTTTTGATTAGGGAAATTAATTTGCAGGCCAGAACATGGCTGTGTGTGCATGCATGTGCACACGTGTGCGTGCATGTATCTGCATGCTCCTTACCTTCTCATCATCTTTCTGGCACTCTTCCTTTTTTTTTTTTAATAAGATTTTTATTTATTTACTCATGAGACACACAGAGAGAGAGAGGCAGAGGGAGAAGCAGGATCCCTGCTCAGTCCCAGGGCCCTGGGATCACCACCTGAGCCAAAGGCAGATGCTCAACCACTGAGCCACCCAGGTGCCCCTGGTTGCTCTTCTGGTGAGTAGAAGTGAGTGGAAGCAGTAGGCTGGCATGGTGGCCACCTGACATAAGAGGAATAGGCTAGGAATGAACCTGAACTCCCAGGTTTTTCTTATTTTGTCCAGTGACTTTCCACCAGAATGAAAATATCAAGAAAAAAAAAAAAGCAGACAATGAAAGTCAACCTGAGAATAAATTATCCTTTTATTGTTTCTCCCAAGGTATAAAAGAAACAACCAGCACAAAAGAAAACACCAAATTCTTGACCCTTCTACAATTGCTTCCTCAAATGCTGAGGTGTCTCATTTTCTTACTGTCTGATTGTAGGCGAGGTGGGCTCAGAAGGCATGGGGAAACCAAGAAAAGTACTGTGCTGGGCCCAGTACTCAAGCAGTCTCGTGAGCACAGGTGGGTGGAGGTTGGGAGGCGACAAGTAGGGAAAGGCCATGAGGGTGAGATGATGGCTCATGCGGACAGGTGGCTCTGCACCTTACTGACATCTGTGCTCTACAGACAAGGTGGCACAGAACTGAGTTGACTCGAGTCCATGCGCTATATCTGCCGAGGGCCAGTTAGGAAAATAGAAACCACGTGGGGATTTGAGCAGGGAGGATCTAATTTAGGGAATCGGTGAAGCAGGTGTTACTGGAGGAAAGAAGGCAAAAAAGGAAGCCTGTGGGCCCCCAGCGGTGGTTTAACTGCAGGAAGCTGACCCTGGTCACGGGGCGATGCACTGGGTCACTGCCGCCCTCCCGCTCTCTGGCACCTCTGGTGGGGAGCCCACTGCAACCCCTGCTCTCCCATGTGTTTGAGACCGAGATTCTGCGTATTACCTAGTGTTTGCTCTAACAGTGTGAACGCCGCTCTTTCCACCTTCAATATCCTGATTGGAAGTTGGAAAACGAGATGGTCGTTCGAGACACAAAAGGGTGCAAGGCGGCCCAAATCTGTGCCTCTTTCCATTGCTGGACCACAAATTTGCCCAAAATGTGGTGGGTTAAAATAATCAGTATTATTCTATAGGGTCTTTATATGGCCTTCAGCTGAAGACAGAAACTGGAGCTGGAGGATCTGCTTTCTCCAGGGTTCATGCACATACCAGGTGTGCTGGTGCTGCTGATGGCAGGAGGCCTGGGGTCCTCCACCCCTGGGGCCTCTGGGCAGGGCTGCTTGGGTGTGTTCACCGTGGTGGCCGGCTTCCCCCAGGGCAGGAGGGCCAGAGAGACAAAGACAGAGCCCGACCTTTTTATATTGAATTATTTTTAATTATGGTCAAATATATACAACATAAAATTTACCATCTTAACCATTTTTAACCATACAGTTCAATGGCATCTGCTGCATTTACTTTGTTGTATAACCATCAGCACCATTCATCCTCGGGACTTCTTCCTCCTCCCATATCTCCCCTTTCCTTACCTCTGCAGAACTCCTAGGAACTTCTGTTTTTTTTTGGATTAAAATACTTTACTTGGGAGAGAGAGCACAAGCAGATGGATGGGCAGAGGGAGGGAGAGAAGCAAACTCCCCACTGAGAGGGAGCCCTCCACGGGACTTGATCCCAGGACCCCGGATCATGACCTGAGCCAAACATCGACACTTAACAGACTGAGCCACCCAGGTGCCCCTCTATTCTACTTTCTACTTTCTGTCCCTGTCAATCTCTTTTATGGCCTTGCTTCAGAAAGCACATGCTGTCATTTCTGCTGTGTCCTGTGGTGACATAGGTCTGCTCTGTTCAGGGTGGGAGGGATGGCATAGGATACATCAGGAGACCAGGGGCCCTGCAGCCCACCAGGAAGCTGGCCACCCTAGCCTGTATGCCGTATCCTAATCCACACACCTAAGACTCATACCCGATTCCCTCCCCCAACCAGTCAGCAGATCCTGACATTTCTGCCTCCCCAGTTTCTTGAATCTTTGCCCCACTCTTCATCCCCACTTCTAACGCAGTAGCTCCTACCTGGTCCCCAAGACTCCACCTGCCCTGTCCGCATTCCAGCCTCCACTTTGTAAAGAGGGAGCTTTCTTTTCCCTTTTAAAATAAATTGTTCATTATCCAATTATAGAAGTAATGTACTTCAGAATATTTCAGAAATTCAGAACGGTATACAGAAGTCAATAAAAATCCACTACTCAACAAACTACTGTTAATTACACACACACTCTCTCTCTCTCTGTCTTCCTGACTTCTTTCTAGGTGATGTTGTGCATGTGTGTGTGCACATACAGACTTAAATTTTTTTTAATTATTTATTTATTCATGAGAGAGAGAGAGAGAGAAGAGAGAGGCAGAGACACAGGCAGAGGGAGAAGCAGGCTCCATGCAGGGTGCCCAATGTGGGACTCGATCCTGGGTCTCCAGGATCACGCCCTGGGCTGAAGGCAGGTGCTAAACCGCTGAGCCACTCGGGGTTCCCCCAGACTTAAATTTTTTAAATGAAGATTTTCTTTTTAAATAATCTCTACTCCCAAAACATGGGGCTCAAAGTCATAACCCTAAGATCAAGGGTTGCATGCTCCACCGACTGAGCCAACCAAGCACCCTTAGACTTACAAATCTTTTAAACAGATTTATGATCAGGCCATATGTAGATTTTAATCTTCCTTTTAACATTCAATATAGCACAAACATTTTCTTATGCTACTAAGAGCTGTCCCAATGCATATTTAAAATATATCAGATGGATGCACTATCTTGTCAGTGAGTTTATCATTGTATTCAAAATTTTGTATCACAGATAACTCTGTGATGAACATCCTGTACAGGTATCTTGGTATCTCTGTTTATTTCGTTTGGGTAGATTCTAAGAAAAAGAATGACTGGTCAAATGTGTGAACACTTGAAAGGCTTAACTATGTTCTGCCAAATTGCCTTCCGGGAAGTGTGTGCTCATTTACACCACCCTGGGAGGGTACATGAGCTGTCCTGCCACGCTCTGGCCACCACAAACTCCTATCCCTTGAAACAGGAATTCCAAATTACATTGACTCTGAATGTAAAAGTAACATATATTCATTTAAAAAATTTGAGAAGTAAAGAAAAGCATAACAAATAATGTTAAAAATACAATGACTTCACCCTGAAAACGTTTGTTAACATTTTGGTGTACATCATTTCTGTTCTTTGGTGAACATCTATGAATATCTATGTCTGTGAGGGTTTATGCATGTGTGTGAATATATATACAAATATACACATATATACACATGCACACACATTTTTAAAAGTATTGAGATTAAACTATTAAAAATTGATGTTTTTAGGTAAAAATGATTGAATAAAGGCAATTTTATATGAACCAAGCTAATAGATTTATATAATTGGGACCCAATTGTATATATAGTTTTATACTATTTCTTTACATAATTTATGAAGAACATTATTCCATATCCTATCCATCATCAACAATATAATTTCAGATGACTACATCTTACCCCAATGTTGGAATATGACTTTATTATTCATTCATTCATTCATTCATTCATTCATTCATGAGAGACAGAGAGAAAGGCAGAGACACAGGCAGAGGGAGAAGCAGGCTCCACGCAAGGAGCCGCATGCAGGACTGGATCCTGGGACTCCAGGACCATGCCCTGGGCCGAAGGCAGGTGCTAAACCGCTGAGCCACCCAGGGATCCCCATGACTTCATTTATTGAACCAAATCACTATTGTTGTACAGTGAGGAATCTTCCAGTTTTGAATTATGTTTTTGGGAGTTTATAATATCAAAATAATAAATAAAAGTGCAATGGACATCTTTGTAGGTAAATCTTTGGTACATCTCTGAACATTTCTAGAAAAAGAAGGATAAAATGAGAGGTTAGGAACATTGCCTCTGAGAAGGGTGTACCCTCCTTACCTGTAGGGATTATTCTTAAAACAATCCAAACCTTATCAGTTTGATTTAAAAAAAAAAAACAACAACATTAGGGTAGTCTGAAACAATTAACTGTTGTTTTCATTTGGATTAATCTAATTACTAGTGGAGTTGAATATTTCCTACTTGTTTGAACTTCTGGCATTCTTTATATGTTAAGGCTCTTAGCTCTCTATCCTGTTAGCTGCACCTAATCATTACGTTTTTTGACATAAGTTTTTTCTTAGATGTATTCAGTCAACTCTAACTTTTCTGCTATAATCATTTGAGGGTTGGAGCTATGAGTAAATAAGTGAGTGAGTGAATGAATGAAGTAAGGATGGAGCTACTTGCAGACCCCAGGCGATGTTCTCTGTAATAGTACCCAATACTAGAACTTAGCCGGGAGAAGATACCTATGGCTACAGAGAGCTCTGTTCCTCTTTAGCATCCAGAAACTTAGAGCCAAATTTCATGTCCCATCAAAGGAATTCTAGGAATCATTATGCCCTCTGTCACCCCGCTTCCTTTTTATATGCCTATTTTAAGGGTTCTATTGGATATGTGCCTTTTAAGGTAAATGCTCCCCAAATTTCCTTGAAAGTAGACAAAGGATAAGTAATAATCCAACAAAGAATAACTGATATTAATTGTAGCAGTTTGTTGTGTTACTTTTCCAATCCTTAAAAAGATTTAAAAGCAAGAAAAGATGAACTCCAATTTTTCATTTTGCAGCTAGATGGTACAAAAAATATTTTAAATATTTAAAAATATTTTAAAAATATAGATGCTTTTCTTAATTTTTTTTTCTGATTATAGACTGGCTTTTTCCCTCCTCTAAGATTTTAGAATTTGATATTTGGTTTCATTGTCTTAAAATAATTCCTTGTATACCGTATTTGCAGTTCATCTGGGGTGCATCAGAATGATCAGAACATAGAGACCTTTGTAGGGTCTGAGTGTTGCGTAGGCAGCTAGCTACCCAGCCATCTGGTATCATCACCTCCTGCCTCTCCACCCTCAGGCAGTTGGCCATCTCTGCACTGAGGGTTTTTACTGTGGCTTCTGGGAACCCTGCTTCAGGATCAGCAGCAAGCTGTTTCAAATTCAAAGTTCCTGATCCCATGGGACCAGGTGTGACTCAAGAATGTGTATTTAACAAGTCCCCAAATAAGTTTTTATGCATGTTAAGTTTGAGAGCCACTGGTAAAGTAGCAAATATAGTAAACAATTATGATGACACTTTTCTAGATCACTAATAACAGAACCGAAACTGAAAACTGATCTTATTTTGGGGGGCATCTGCTAAACTTATAAAGACAGCGCCCTCTTCTGGCTCCTTGCTGTGAATGTGTGTTTTACTTTCTTTGGGTTTCTTTGGTTTTGTTTTTTAACAACCGTGACATTTTATTACTTGATCTTTGAGTTTAAGGGCAGAAAGATGACAATACTATTTTTTTTTCAAGTTTCTATATTTTTTCGAGTTACTATATTTTTCAAGTTTCAGAATGGTTAAATATTATATATAAACAATTTGTTGTGACTTACACTTCATTGTTAGTATTTGGGAAATAAAATAGTTTGGGAAGGCCGTACCTTGATATAGCCTCTCATAATGGTCTCAATGATCCATTATCTAGCTAACCAGGGACATATTGTGTCTCATAACCATGAAGAAGAAGAAGTTTTATCACCCCCTCCCAGTAGTAAATGTGATTTAATTCTTCATGTAACTTTTTAGAGTATTATACTTCTAGTGGGCAGCTTGGATATGGCCCATCTGATTGTAGGACTATGAGAACAGCTAGCAGGACTGGCTGTGTGGGGGCTGGAGCACTCGGGCTCACGAATTAAAAGAAGTAGGTATGAGTAAATAGGGGTGACCATACCATAAGGCCCTGCCTTCATTGCCTCTCTGCTTGCTGGCTCAGTAAAGACCTCCCACCCATGCAATTCAACAGGTGGATTTTGCCAAGATGATTAAGTAAAGCTTTCTGGAGGTTACAGATCAAGTGCCTAGTTGTGTACTTACATTCATGAGAGGGTGTCTTTATGAAATCATGTTTATTTCCTGTATACATAATTTTGAATATACCTTTGTCTTATTTTAAAGAAACTGGCATCTTATCTCCTGAATATTTCCTTCTCACTACTCTCCTTCAGGGGAAAGACAAAATGAACACATACTCACAGGAAGGGAGTGTGGGCCCTAGAAGTGATTTTTCTCAACTGATTGGATTGCTGCTCATATTCCTGACAGATTTGCAGAGTGGTCCATTTAAATCAGTTAGAACAGAGACTGTCAAGTCAGATTTTATGATTACCGTGTGAAGTAAGACCTTGACCTTCAAACCATTCGTTCTCATCCAGTGTTTCTAGGTAAGAATATTCTGAAAGCAAGTTCTTGAGTTTAGCCATCTTTGATTTCATGATGTCTTTGGCTTTGTTCATAGTAGCAACTCAAAACTTGAATTGCTTAGATTGTCCAAGGTGCTTTGAATACATCAACTCAACCCAGATTTTTGCCCCCTGTATTCAAATATCTCAAATACCTCCCCAAGCCTTTAGAATATCCTTGCTGCTTTCTGAGCACCAGCATTCCCTACCAGGACCATTTCTGTGTCTCTGCCTCCACCACTGTCCCCCACCTCTTGATGATGAGGCCACCCTCAGCAGTTTACATTTTTGGTCTTGACTTGTCATGACTACCTCCCTATCTGCTGTTGGATTTTGATCCGTTGCTTCTAACATGGAGGGAAAGCATGATTACATGGGCTAGTTATTGGGCTAGTCAGTATTTTATTTTACTTACTACTACTTGCTCTGTTGGGGGTTAGCAAGCTAACACACACAAGCCACATGTGGCCCATTGGCTGTTTATGTAAAGTTTTATTGGAACACAACCATGCTCGATCCTTTCTATTTGTGGCTGGCTTTGCAATACAATGTGGTTGAGTGGTTGCAGCAGAGATTGTATGCTGGCAAAGCCTACACTTTTTTAAACCTGACTCTGTGCAGAAAGTGTGCTGCCCTCAGCTCTATGTGATAGGCTGGTAATGGAACCACATTTTAGTGACCATCATTATTTCCCTGTTTATGAACAGAATGGGCAACCAAGATGAAATCATCTCTAGTTAAGAATTCATGTGTTCATAGGTTGAGATCAGATTATTGATTAGGGTAGTTTCTAGAGAATATCTTGACCTATTGGACATTAGGTTATCTCCTTATGTGAATATGTTTTTTTGGAAGACCAGACACATACATACTTAAATGAGAAATCATTTTGTGTTTAAGAACTCCATGCTTATTGTTTTATTGCAGTAGAATAGACATAACATAAAATTTCCCATTTTAACTGTTTTTAAGTGTAGAGTTCAGTGGCATCAAGCACATTCACAACATTGTGCAACCATCACCACCATCCATCTCCAGGACTTTGTCATCTTGCAAAACCAACACTCTCTTTCCCATTAAACACATACTATCTGGGCTTCCTCCTAGCCAGCCCCTGGTGACCACATTCTGCTCTCTGACTCTATGAGTTTGACTACAGCAGGTCCTCATGTAAGTAGAAGCATAGTATATTTGTCCTTTGTGTCTTTCTTATTTCACTTATGATGTCTTCAAGGTCAATCTGTGTTGTAGCATGTGCCAGAATTTTCTTCCTTTTAAGACTAAATGAAATTCCATTGTGTGTATATACTGCATTTTGTTTATCCATTCATCTGAAGCGTACTGGGGTAGCTCCCACATTTTGGCTATCGTGAACAGTGTTGCTATGAACATGGGTGTGCAAATGCCTGTTCAACTTCTTGCTTTCAGTTCTTTTGTGTTTATACCCAGAAGTGGCATTGCTGGATCAAATGGCAATTCTACATTTAATTTTTTGAGTGACCACCATACTATTCCCTACAGTGGCTGCCCATTTTATGTTCCCACTAGCAATGCATAGGGTTCCAGTTTCTCTGTATCCATGTGGATACTTGTTATTTTCTGTTTTTTTTTTTAATAGCCATTACAATGGGTATGAAGTAGTATTTCATTGTGTTTGTGGGTTTTAAAAAATATTTTATTTATTTATTCATGAGAGACACACAGAGAGAGGCAGAGACACAGGCAGAGGGAGAAGCAGGCTCCATGAAGGGAGCCTGATGTGGGACTTGGTCCTGGGACTCCAGGATCACACCCTGAGCCAAAGGCAGATGCTCAACTGCTGAGCCACCCAGGCATCCTGATGTGTTTGTGTTTTTGTAACTCATTCCCTCAGTATTTATTAGGTATCTACTAACCTGACACTTATTTTATTCTCTGTATGAATTTTGTTTTGATGATTTGATACATATAGATATTTCAAAAAATTTACCACATAAGGTTTGTTAACACATCCTTCACATCACACAATTATAATTTTGCCATCATTATGGTGAGAACACTCTGCTCTCATAGCAACTTACAGTATTGTTAACTGTGATCACCATGGTGACTATATATTAGATTCCCAGAACTTATTCATATTAGAGAAGAGAGAGTGCAATGGGGGAGGGGCAGAGGGAGAGAGAGAGGGAGAGAAGCCCAAGCAGACTCCACACCAAGCGTGGAGCCCCACACAAGGCTCGATCTCACGACCCTGAGATCATGACCTGAGATGAAACCAAGAGTTAGACACTCGACCGACTGTGCCACCCAGGTGCCCCAGTATTCCATTTTAATATATACCACATTTTTTTTAACCATTCATCAGTTAAAGGACACTTAATTTGTTTCCATATCTTGGCTAGTGTGAACAGAGTTGTAATGAACATGGGAGTACAACTATCTCTTTGAGATAGTGATTGCACCTTCAGATATATGCCCTGTGTGGGATTGCTAGATCATATAATAGTTCCATTCTTAATTTTTTTGAAGGAATCTCCACACTGTTTTTTTTTTTTCAGATTTATTCATTTATTCATGAGACACACACAGAAAGAGGCAGATACATAGACAGAGGGAGAAGCGGGTTCCCCGCAGGGAGCCTGATGTGGGGACTCGATCCAGCATCCTGGGATCACACTCTGAGCAGAAGGCAGACGCTCAACCACTGAGCACCTAAATGTCCCTCCACACTGTTTTCCATATGGTTGTATCATTAGTGTTTTGATTTGCATTTCCCTAATGATTAGTGTTGTCGAACATCTTTTCATGTGCTGATTGGCCACTTCTATATTGTCTATTGAACGAAGTCCCATGCCCTTGTATAAAATTGGGTTATTTGGTCTGTTTCTTGAAAAAGAAAAAGTGTGCTGTAGGGATCCATACCAACCACACTTCCCAATTTCAAAACTTACTATGAAGGTACAGTAATCCAAATAGTGTGGCCCTGGCATAAGGGCAGGCAAAGAGACCAATGGAAATATCTAGAGCACCCCTAAGAAACTCTTGAATATGTAACCAAATGACTCTAAACGTATCATTCAAGATGGAAAGATCAGCCTTGTTAGTAAATGGTGCTGGGAAAACTGGAGATTCACATGTGAAAGAATGAAGTTGGACCCCTACCTAACACCCTACAAAAATTAACTCAAGATGGACAACAGACCTAAAACTATAAAGCTCTTAGAAGAAAAACTCAGAGGGAAGGAAGACATTGGCTTTGGCGGTGATTTCAAGATGTGATGCCAAAGCCACAGGCAACAGAAAGTAAATGGACAAATGAGGCTACAGCAAAATGAAAAGCTTGTATATCAAAGGATGCTGTCAATAGAGTATAAAGGTGACCCATGGAATGGAAGGAAATAATTGCAAATCACATATCTGATAAGGGATTAAGATCTAAATTCTTTAGCTTAGAGGACTCCTAAAATCTACATTCAATTTTCGGAGAAAATCAAAGAACACCAGAAAGCAATCTGTTGTCCCCAGGTCCTCAACAAACCTGCGCCAGTTGCTATAACTAGCAGCCTTAAGCTTGTCTTCGTGGAAGAGTTACTGCTCAGCTCCTGGTGATTGTTATTAACATGGAAGCCATCCAGAATTTCTGTTGATAGAATATAGGAAGCTTAATTAAGAGAAAAAATTATTTTTTCTCTCTTGTGACTAAGCAGAAGAGTAATGTCTAATAGCAAAAGGACACCGGATGAGAGATGTTTTCTGCCAGCAGGATTATAAATCTACTATTATTAATTTTTGTTCTCCTGGAAGGCATTAGTTGCTGATTCATGGTTGTGCACTTTGTCTTCTTTCATCCTGGGGTAGTGGCTTGGCTCCAGTGCTGTTTCAGCTCAAAGCTTCTCTAAGGACTAAAATATATTTAAAAATGGCTCTGGAGTCCAGCTCCAAAACCATCTATGATGGGATATCATGATTCTTCATATATTGAGGGATTTCTAGGTCAAAATTTTTTAAGACATTTTCCATTTTGCACATGTGAGCCAAAAATTAGTTTGAAACTTTGTTGTTTTAGGGACTTTTTGTTTCCTATTAAGGAAAATGTCCTAAAACACACTGTAATTGTCTAACACCACTCTGAAACCCTGCTTTTATTTGCCTCTCCTAGAATTTAAAATACTCAAGCTCTAGTGTGGACCAACTATCAGAACTGCCATATACAGTTGTACATAATCACATTGTGTTAAGGAGCCACATCTAAGTGGGAGTACAGTTCACATCATAGACATCTGAGATTTGTGTGCTTAATGTGATGATTTTTCTGGAAGAATCAGCAAAATAAGTTGTTTTAACAAAATCCATAGGTTGCAACCAACTCCTAGGGGTCAGACAAAAGTATTTTGAGGGAGGGGCACATTTGCATTGTTTCCAGGGAGGCTCCATGTAGAGTAGCCCCACCTGTCTTTTGCTTTGGGTCACACCTGGAATTCCAGGGTGTGGTTTCCTACCTAGGATGCTATTGCCCCTGCATAGGCAGCAGCAAAGAGGTGGTTATGGGCCAGGCCACCCTTCTGTGTGATGGTCTGTTAGCTCCACAGCTGGATCCCACACGACTGTATGGTCATGTATGATTTTTCTAACAAAGGGTTGCTGTGGGGGTCCTTCGGTGTAGCAGGGGAAGTTCATGGTAATGTCTTGGAAGAAGAAGAACCCACACAGATCCCACAGTTCAGAACATGAGGCCACTTGGCCACTGGACATGATTTGCTGGGTTGGCTGAGTTTCCCTGGATCGTTCCACAAAGTCTATTCTGTGCCTTCTTCCCCATGAACCATGTCACCTAAGTGCCAAATATTAGGGTAGCAGGGCATGGCAGCTGCTGCAGGGCCAGTGGTCCAGGGCACCAGCAGCTTGGCAGTTAGTGTGCTTGACCAGCATGACAATGAAGTCCAGCTGAGATGGGCATCCATTCTATAAGAGTTTTCATGAGCAATTGATATAAGGTGCCTTATCTCTATTTTTTTTTTTTTAGATCAAGAAGTAGTGCATAGGTAGATAATGACTTGTCACAGACATGCTTGTGCCAGCTGCAGGACTGGCATTAGATCTAGAAACCACAGGTGCTCTGTGGTTGGTATGGATCCCTACAGCACTGTGAGCTCCTGTGTGTGAGCAGAGCTTGTGTCTTCCTTACCTCTGTAAAGTGCTCCTGTGTTTTCTACTCAGTGAATGTGAGTGAATGGGTGAGGCACATGTAAGCCAAGTTGTGAAAAAAAAAATGATGGCTGCCTCTTTTTTAAAAAAAGATTTATTTATTTATTGGAGAGAGAGCACATGCAAACTCAAGTTGGGGGGAGGGGCAGATGGAGAGAGAGAGAGAGAGAGAGAGAGAACATCTCAAGCAGACTCCATGCTGAGCTCAGAACCAACCTGGGACTTTGTCTCACAGCCCTGAGATCATGACCTGAGCTGAAATCAATCAAGAGTCGGATGCTTAATCAACTGAACCACCCACCAAGCGCCCCGGTGACCTTCTTTTCATACGTGTTTGGTCATATGGCTCAAATGAGGAGCTGACGCTTATTGTTAAGATAGTTCTGGTTGCTGCTGTTGTATTTGTAACCACCACCCCACACAACAAACCCTCTGCTGGTGCTGGCGACACCAAGATATGTAAGACGAGACCTGTATCCTCAAAGTGTTCACTGTCCAGTCGGGGAGACCAACACAGATGCTCATAATCACAGTACAGTCAGAGGAATGTTAGTGAAGTGTGCGTGGCAACCGTGAAGGGGCCAGCCGGGTAAGGACAGGCTCAGGATCCCGGAGAGGAAAAGCACCAGCTGAGGTGGGAAGGCACGTGAGCGAGGAGCATGGAAGAACAGTCTAGTGGACACCAGGCATCTTCTCCATGACCTACGGATGGGACAGGTGATACATACTCTAAATAGTGGAGGGTGACCCTGGAGAGGCAGGGAGGGACTCAATCACAAAGGACCTCTATAGGTCTTTTCCTCTGGCTATTAGAACAAGCATTGGTGGCTTCAAACAGCAGAAATGTGTTGTCTCACTATTCTGGGGGCTGGAAGGCCAAAACTCAGATGTCAAGGGGCCACTCCCTTGGCCAGCTCCAGGGTAGGGTCTCTCCCTGCCTCTCATAGCTCCAGCTGCCTCCTGCCTGTCCTTGACAACCATTGGCTGGTAGACACATGACTCCAGTCTCTGCTTCTGTTGTCACATGGCTGTTTTCACATTGTCTTCCCTGTGTGCCCATCCACCTCTGTGTCCATGTTTTCCCTTTTTATAAGAGCATTAGTCATATTGGATTAGGGCCTATCCTAATGACCTCCCCTTAGCTTGCTCTGCAAAGACTATCTCCAAATAAGGTCATGGTCACAGGTACTAAAGATTAAGACTTTGGGGAGCCTGGGTGGCTCCGTCTGTTAAGCATCCAGCTCTTGATTCCAACTCAGATCATGATCTCAGGGTTGTGGAATGGAGCCCTGTGTCTGGGTCCCCACTGAGCGGGGAGTCTGATCGAGATTCTCTCTCTCTCCTTCTCCCTCTGCCCCTCTCCCACCTCAAAAATAAATCAATAAACCTTAAAAAAAAAAAAAAAAAAGGTGAGGACTTCAACATGTCTTTTCAAGTGATACAACTCAACCCATAGCAGCCTTGGCTGCTGGTCGAGGATGTTCATTCATTATCTGTTGTATTCACCTAGACAGTGAGCTGTAAGCAAAGGACAGCACTTCCTGTGCTCTGGAGTGGGGTTGGAGGGGGAAGGGGGCAGGGCTAGGAGAGACGTGGGAGCCTGAGGGGGAGCGGGTAGGCACTGCTGGCACCCTCCCAGCCTGGCCCCTCTGTCCCCGAGGGCCCTCACACCCCAGGCTGGATGCCCCAACCCAGGGACACAGGCTTCATTTCTTGGTTTAAGCAGGGTGAGATACCTGTGACAAATAGAAAGCATTTCTCAATTAAGAAATCTCAGAAAAAAAAAAAAAAAAAAAGAAATCTCAGAGTTTCCAAGGAGTTGGCCATTGGTTTATAAGTGGTTGTTTCCCCCCTCGCTTTTTTTTAAAGATGTTATTTATTCATGAGAGACACACACAGAGAGGCAGAGACACAGGCAGAGGGAGAAGCAGGCTCCCTGCAGGGAGCCCGACGTGGGACTCAATCCCTGGTCTCCAGGATCGCGCCCCAGGCTGAAGGAGGCACTAAACTGCTGAGCCGGGATCCCTGGGTGGCTCGGCGGTTTGGTGCCTACCTTTGGCCCAGGGCACAATCCTGGAGTCCTGGGATCGAGTCCCGCGTTCGGCTCCCGGCATGGAGCCTGCTTCTCCCTCTGCCTGTGTCTCTGCCTCTCTCTCTCTCTCTCTATGTCTAATAAATAAAAAAATCTAATTCTTTAAAAACAAAAACAAAACAAAAAAAAAAAACTGCTGAGCCACCTGGGCTGCCCTCCTCTTTGCTTTTTATCATGAAAATCTTCACACTTGAGAAAAGTGGAGAGAATGGTAACCGCACCCCCACCCCCACCCCATGTACCAGTCACTGGTCTGCTCTTCCCTAACTTGTTTGTATCCCCCTCAGTAGGCAAGTTATGGTGCAAAAGGCAGTTTTGTCATTTGTAGACGGTGACTTTGGGCCTGTTGCAGAATGTCCCTAAGGCTTAGTTTTCACTGATGACATTGAAATGACACCCAGTGACCACTCAAGAAGCACATGCATGTGGAGCGTGGCACACAGCACAGGGCACACATCAGCTGCTAGAGGATGGCAGCTGTGCCTTCGAGAATGTGCCCTGGAAGCCTAGGCTCCCCACCCTGACCCACAGCTGCTCCTTTGCAAAGCCTCTGGCCTAATGAGGCAGCCTGAGCAGCACAGCAGGGCCGCTGCTTCCAGGCACCTCACCTCTCAGGACACCTTAGAGGGCACCCTTTTATCAGCATTTTCTCCCTGAAGTTATGTGTGTTGTTATTTTATTACTTTTTTTTTTTTGAGAGAGAGAAATCCTGTGCAAGAGAGAGAGCAGGGGGAGGAGGGACAGAGGGAGAGAGAGAATCTCAAGCAGACTCCTTGCTGAGTGTGGAGCCCAGTGTGGGACTCAGTCCCTCAACCCTGAGATCATGACCTGAGCTGAAACCAAGAGTTGGACACCAATGGGCTGAGCCACCCAGGCGCCTCTGTTAGGTGCATTTTTATATTAACAGAAAGTAAATAGTGCTTTTTAAGGAAGCCTCTGGTAAGAAACAACTGAGGGAATAGAGGAGAAAATTACCATGGAAATAAACAGGGAACCAGACCCAGCCACAGAGCAGCGCTTCCCAAACTTCAGTGAACAGACTGTGGTTGTGCACAGTGCACCTGGGCCTCTGCATCACTGACGGGCACCACGGGTGTGCGGTGGGACCTAAGGGCCAAACCTGTCCCTCTGCCTGTCTTTGTATGTCCTGTGAGTTAAGAATGGGTCTTACATTTTTGAATGGCCAAAAGAATAATGTTTGTAACCCATTAAAAAGCCATGAAATTCAAATTTCAATGTCCACCAAGTTTAACTGGGGCACAGACGCTCTGTATTTTTAAAAATTTATTTTTAAATTTTATTTAAATTCAAGTAATTAACGTGTAGTGTCTTATATTAGCGTCAGGGGTAGACTTCAGTGATTCATCAGTTGCACATCACACCGTGTGCTCATCACATCGTGTGCCCTTCTTCATGCCCATCCCCCAGTTACCCCATCCCCCCCGGCCTCGTCCCCTCCAACAACCCTAATATTGTGTACGCCTGCTGTCCCAGGGGCAGAGGACAGAGACTGCAGAGAGCCTAGAATACTTACTTGGTCTTTACAGAGAGAGGTCGCAGAGCCCAGTGTGGCCGGCCAGGCCCGATGCAGCCAGCAGGGGACAGCAGAGAGCCGTCTGTGGCCAGGCCTGCCCTGGGCCCTGGGGTGAGGGGTATTTGGCAATGGGGTGTAGGGGACTAGGCTTAAGTCCAGGACGGAGACAGGGGTCTCAGGTAGAAATGCCCAGGCAATGGGCACCAGGAGATGAAAGGGGGGTAAGTGGGAGTAAGTAGACAATGTCTGGGGAGGGGCTGTGGGAAGAGGTGCTGCTGGAGCCTGCAGGGAGGGAAGCCAGCAGGAGAGCTGGGCCCACAGGGGGTGTGGAGGCCCAGGGACACTGTGTGGGGCTTGGACTTTGGGCAGTGACAGGGGGAGTCACTGAAGGGCTTTAGGCAGTAGATCCATAGCATCGATGGGGGTGGGAGGGGTTGTGGCTGGTGGCTGTGCCTTGGGGACACTGGCACCACAACCCAGGGACAGATGATGAGGGTCTGCAGAAGGCAGGCAGTGGGAAGGGAGCCAGCCGCCACAGTGAGCGAGCCGGCCAACCCACAACAGGGCTCGGAACTCCCCATCCCTTGGGTGTTCTGTGTTTTCACCCGGGACACGGTGGATAAACAGTGTCACTAATTTTTCTTTTTCTTTGCCTTGTTTTGCTCTGCTTTCATGACAACCACCCGGCCGCGATGCAGTTAGGGTGGTTCTCTTTTTCTTCTGGCCTGGATGTTTTCTTCCCAGTGGCTCCTGCGGATGTGGGCTCTCATCCACTACCAGCTGATTCTACTGGGGCAGCTCTCGGCCTTTGGGGCGACCTCTCTGATCTGCCTTAGAGAAAGCATTTCTTCACGGGGGAGGGCTCACAGGCTCCTTTGAGAATCTGGTGAACACCATCATGAACCCCCTCCCCACCGCAAGGCACACAGACAGGTAGACTCAGACTTTGACTTATGAGTTCAGAGCTCACGCACTCCCCGAGGCCAGTTCCAGTTAAGAACCCCCGCCCTGGGGCCTGCACCACTTAGGGATCAGCTGGGGGTCAGCTCCTCCTGGTTTTAAGATTTGGCCTTGATGTCAAAGACCCTTGCCTTCCCCCTTCCAAAGCCCTCCCCTGCTCTTCTTCATGACTTATGGAGATACGAATGTATATGTAAGTTTTTCTTTGGAATGGATTAAAACCTTCAAACACACAATACAGGAGCTAGAGGGACCTCTTAGGATGGCAGGTCTGGTGGTTCTCAGCTCTGTGTTGGGCAGTGTGGGGCCCGGTGGGAAACTCCCCTGGGCAAGGCAGTCTGCCTTCCAGCTTCCCAGCTTGGCTGAAGAACCTCTTCCTAAGCGCTGGGCCAGGAAACATTGTGTTCACAGGACTATGGACATGTAGAGTTCTATTTTGGGGCTCTTAGTACATCATAAAATCCCCTTTCCTTGAAACAAAAAGAGTACTATATGAGACATAGTCTTCTTTAGGAAATTATTAGCCTCTATAACTAGAAATAAGTAGATTACATTCTTTAACAGATTAATTTAATCTCCATAACAAGGACTGTTCAAAGGAATATAGTCATTCAATTACTAAATGTTTCCAAAGGACAGATGGAAGCTTGGAAGCTTCGACTACTTTTCAAATTTTCCAGATTTAGAAAATCTAGCCCAACGTCAACTTCTAATAAAAGGAGTCATTCCCAGAATTTATGGTCTCTCCGCCTGTGTGTATGCAGGCGTTTTTAACAGCCGCTTTCGTGGGATGTAGTTTAGAACATAAACTTCATCCATTCTTTAAGTATATAATTTAATTATTTTTAGCAAATTTACAGAGTTGTGCGACCACCATCACAATCGAACCTCAGAGCATTTCGATCACCTCAAAATGGTCTTTTACTTTTTAACTGCAAGAAGTGATGTTAGACGCTGAATCGCTGAGCCACTCAGGTGGGCGCAATCCTGGAGTCCTGGGGTCGAGTCCCACATGGGGCTCCCTGCATGGATCCTGCTTCTCCCTCTGCCTGTGCCTCAGCTGCTCTGTGTCTCTCATGAATAAATAAATAAATAAAATCTTAAAAGAAGAAGAAGAAGTAGTGACGTTAGAAAAAGCTGCTAATTTTAATTGATTGCTTCCTGTGTTTGCACCACCAAGGTTGTCTTCTTACTAATGAATGACCTTTACTGGTATCTCTTCCAGGCAAACATGGGACAGCCGGAGCAAAGCTCTTGCAATCTTATCAGGAGCTGAGGTGAGTGCTGTACTAGGGCAGACTGTCCTGGTCCCTCCAGGGCTGAAGAACAAAAGACCCTGAAAGAACTTCTAGATCTCTTGACTTTCAGACGTGGCTGCTTTGGAATGTGACTTTTTTTTTTCTTTTTTTTTTTTTTTTTTAATGATAAAGTGCCTGGAAAAGATTGAAACAGAAATATTTCCAGATTCTTAGGAAGAGCCTTCTTGGGAGCTAGCAGAGCATTTTCTCACTAAAGGTTTTATTTCTTAAATTCTCCTGAAATATGGTTAAGAAAATGAGATATTATTTTTGATGGCATTTTAAGTGAAATTCTAAACCAATCATTTGCTTTTAAGAGTCATTCATATCTCCAACATCATGCCCGGTGCCTGACATCTCAGACATCCATGGAATAAAATTGGCAGCAGTGAGGAATGGTCTGCAAGATGCTAACTTCTTGATACAAAATCCTAAACACCTAGCGCTCTGGAAGCTGGCAACAATGCACACACCTGATTGCACCAAGTATATTAAAGTATTACTGAAAGCTCCCCATCCAGTTCTTTTTTCTTGGCCCAGAATGAGACTTTGCAGTCTTGGGACTTCTCCTCCTCCTCCTCCTCCTCCTCCTCCTCCTCCTCCTCCTCCTCCTTCTCCTCCTCCTCCTTCTCCTCCTCCTCCTCCTCCTCCTCCTCTCCTCCTTCTTCTCCTCCTTCTCCTCCTCCTCCTCCTCCTCCTCCTCCTCCTCCTCCTTCTCCTCCTCCTTCCCCTCCTTTTCCTCCTCCTTCTCCTCCATCACCAACTGCCACAGGGGACGACGCAGGGAATCTCGGCTCCAGAGCAGCCAGGCTGCCTTAGACAACACAGGTGGAGCACCAGGGCTGGAGCAGGGGCAGCTCAGTGCTCATTTGCCACATTCTGATACCAGGAATGCCCTGCCCAGAGGAGCAGATCCAGGCAGGGCTGCCAGGATCCTCTTCTAAAATGTGAAGAAGTAAAAAAACAAAACAAAACAAAAAGACAGGGATCCCTGGGTGGCGCAGCGGTTTAGCGCCTGCATTTGGCCCAGGGTGCGATCCTGGAGACCCGGGATCAAATCCCACATCGGGCTCCCTGTGTGGAGCCTGCTTCTGCCTCTGACTGTGTCTCTGCCTCTCTCTCTCTCTCTCTGTGACTATCATAAAAAAAAAAAAAAAGAAAAAGAAAAAGACAGAACTTGAACTATGGGATAATGGCGAGTCCTGTGTGTTTGCAAGACTAATGGTTGGATCATTCATAACCCATTTCTTATTCCTGTATTTTTCCTTGGCAGCAAAATTTCTGTGGTTCCTCCCACCCCACCTCCTCTGAGCGAGAGCCAGTGCAGTGGCAGCTCTCACAGGGTAATGTGTCTGTTCTGTGTGCTTCCCTGGGGAAGGGGAAGTGGGAGAGAAGTGGAAGAAGAAGGGGGTCTGAAGGTTGGACAGAGACCTTCAGAGCAAAGGGATCCACCTGTGCCTGAAGCAGGCCATGGAGGGAGCAGAGAATGGAGGCCGGAAGTGCTGGGTCCTGCCTGGTATCTGTGCTTCTGGCATACTTTGGGGGTCATGTGATCATCTGCATTAACAATGACTCACCTCTGCACCCCACTTCCTCTCCTGCACCCCAACATCCCTACTTGCATCCCACATCCTGACCCTACCCCACATTACGCACCTGTACCCCACATCTCCACCTGTACCCCATGTCCCCACCTGTATCCCACACCACCTGTACCCCACTTCCCCACTTATACCCCACACCCTCACCTGCACCCCACTTCCCCACCTGCACCCCACATCCTCACCTATGCCCCACAT
This sequence comes from Canis lupus familiaris, assembly GCF_011100685.1. NCBI lineage: Eukaryota > Metazoa > Chordata > Mammalia > Carnivora > Canidae > Canis > Canis lupus. Next base: position 48,617,569 of record NC_049222.1, read on the forward strand.
CCCCACCTGCATCCCATATCCTTACCTGTATCCACATCTTCACCTGTATCCCATGTCCTCATCTGTGCCTGCATCCCTACCTGTACCCCATATCTTCACCTGCATCCCACATCCTTGCCATACCCCACATTCCTACCATTTTATTTTTGTCATTTTGTTGGCTGTCTTCCCTATCTGTGCCCTTTGCCCTTGAGTGTGGGGTTCTGAATAAGCTGCAGTGTGTCAGGGGTCTCTGGGGATATAAGAGAAGTAAATACAGGTTGATCCACAGGTGTATGATTCATAGGTGTGGGAGTGCCTGGGGAGTGTGTTTGTGTATATCTTTTGAGTATTTATAGATTCTAACATAAAATAGACCAGGACCATTTCTGTCCACAGAAATTAGCGATGTCGTCTTAGGGGAGTTATCTGGGTTCCCACTTGGGAGGTAGAAATAATTATACTCCTCTGGCTTGCTTCCCATGGCTGGTGTGAGAAATTAATGAAATAATGTCTGTGCTGGTACTTGGAAACTATAAAGTGCCATGAAAATACATGGTCTTGATTATTTTCATTATCGTTAGTCTGTGAATTAAAGAGAGTAACTATATCTGTACATAGAAGAGCATATTCATATGCTAGTGAGGGAGAGGGTATATTTATTCTTTTTCCAGTTTCAAACTGAGACCCTGGAATGATCTTCAAAATTCTGTTCCACTTTCTCCTTGAGATTCTGAATCCTCCAAAGTTCCAGCATGGATGTGCTCAAGACATATTTCCTGGATGGATGGGTGGAGGGATGGAGGGAAGGAGGCATTGAAGGTGGGAGGAGTGGGAAGAGGGAGGGAGGGATGGAGGGAAGGATGAATAGATGGATGGAGGGATGGATAGAGAGGTGGTTGGAGGAAGGATGGATGGATGGACAGGTAAATGGAGGGATGGATGGATGAATGGATGGTTGGAAGGATGGAGGAATGGGACTTGAAGGGGAAAGTGACCCCCTTGCTGTCATTTTAGCTTCGTTTCTCTTCTTTCTCCTGCTTAGAGGGGTGGAACGAACTCCTTGGCTCCAGGCTGGTGCCCTGAGCCTGGTACCACCCATGGCCACCATGTCATGTGCCTTCTGCTGTGGTGGATCCTCTCTGTGTGGAGTTGGGGTGGGGTCATGCAAGAGCAGGTTAAAGGAGCAGGAGTCTAGCTGAGTACAGTGTGAGCCAGTGAAATGTTGCTCATTATTCCCGAGGTGATAGTTGTCATGTCAACACCCCCTGCTGACGCCCCTTCCTTAAACCCAGGTGTCAGACCTCAGAGGAAAGCAGCTGAGTAAGACAGTCCCTACCTCTTGAGAGGACAGTGCCCTCTCCTCTGCAGACATGCATGCACACACACCTGTGCACACCCTGAGCCCCCGCACTCCGCCTCACACCTGCCCGTGGTTGGGGGTTGGCAGCCTGAAGGCTGCTGGGGCAGACACGCATCTTCAAATATAACTCTCATCCTCTCTCCTCTGTCTCTGTTTTAGTTACAGGAACTTGGTCAGTTTAAAGGATTTAATAAGTCCGTGGAAAATTTGTTTCTGTCTGTTACCACGCACATGAAAAGTAAGTGGATGCCTTTCCATGTGTTCTTCCCACCGCCAGCCGGGCCAGCCAAGCCCACGGGCGGGGCCTGGCCCCGGACCTCGGTCTCCAGCTCCTGGGGGGACCACAGCCCCGGCCCTTCACCCCTCCTCCCGCAGAGCAGACCTCTGGTTTCCTGGGGGAAGAGGAGACCCTCAGCCCCCCGTTTAGCCCAACGGTGGCCCGAACCTGCCAGAGCTCAGTGCTACTGGGGAGGAGCTGGCACGGACCTGGCGGCCCATCCGGGCACCCCCACAGCCTCTCCCCAGGACTGAGGAAAACAGTGGGGTGGGATGGCTCCAGGGAATGAAGTCCGGGGGCTTTCCTGGCCAGGCAGGGCCCAGAGCCTGTCATTCGCATGGAACCACCTGTCCGTTCTTTTGGCCTTGGTCAATTTATCTTCTTCAATGAGCCGCAATCATGTGATTTGCAGATGCCCCGAACCCAAACCTGTCACTGCTTAGAATCTTGCCTCTTTCAATGTTCTTTCTGCTCGGATATTCTTTCCTGTTTATCTTAAGCTGCAAACCCCAGAGAAGAGCCCCCCCACTCAGGCCTGCGAAGGTGCCTGGAGCAGGCTGGGCACTAGGAGGGATTGGGGGTTATCAGGCATCCACTCCCTTTCTCGGTGCTTCTGATTGGCTTCTACCCATGCTGGTGCATTTGGATGGGCTCAGCGTTGTCGCTTGGCCTTGAGACGGTCTCATTATTGGATTTGAATTAGTCCTCTGTGTTCCACTCGAGCCCTTCCGAGCTGCGTCATGACAACTGAAATCAAAGCACCACTTTTCAGACAAGCAAAAGGTGACCATCCCACCAGACAGTCTGTCTCGAATTTCGTGCCACTTGCTTGCTAATAGAGCTGGGAGGGTCCAAGTCACCCCGCTAGGCTGCCGGGCGTTCGGACGACGCCTGCCCTCTGTGTGCACCAGCCCAGGACGCAGGTTTCCAACTGTTAACAGCTGCCCGAACTCTGAGCAGCTGGCTCTGTTCCTGTTGCCACTCTTCTTGTCGAAACTTCTCAGCGTCTCTTTCTAGAAGCACAGCCTTCCCCAAATCCACGCGGCTTATGTGAATTCCCTCCCACCACTGTATTCCGGAATCCTGCCTCAGCATTAACTCTGACCTGGTAATCCCTCTGCCAGACACCCAGCGAGGCAGGACACAGGTTTCATCTTGTCCCATGTCACGCTCGCCCTCTTGCACATGCTGGGACCCACACGTGGGAACGCTTGGGTGTGCTTACGTACCCAGAGCCTCACCTGGACACAGGCTCACATGTTTGAGACTCGCCAGTTTAATACTTTGAGTGGTATGATGATGCCATCAGTATAAATCAGCAGACCCAGGTGGACAGCCGGGCTAGTCCCCGGGGGGTGGGAGATTCAAAAGATTCAAAAGAGCAGAGCAGTCTCTGCCATAGGGTATGGATTGAACCCCTTAACCTGCATCCCCTTCCCGCTTGCTCAGGCTCTGGTGTTTCATGGGATGCCGAGACCTCAGCCCAGAGGCAGGGATGAAAAGACACAGCTTTCTGGGCCCCCGGGTGGGGGGAGTGGTCTGCCCACCACCTCTTCCAGGTGCTCCCGCCGCTTCCACGGGGAAGGGCACAGGCTGCATGCGCTGCACCCCGCCTCTGCCTCTGGGCACGTAGCGGGGCTGGGGCTGATTCCTGTTTCTTCAGGTCCCGAGCTATTGTGCACCTGTCCCTCTTGATCCCTTCTGCTGCCTGTTTCTTACAGAAGTGGTACAGCAGACAGCCTCTTTCTGGTGTCACCTGGGATCTGTGGGGGACGGCTGGAGGGGACCTTGCCCTAAAGAGTTTGGGAAGCTGCCCCAGAGCTACGACCTCTGGTAGCTGATGTTGCCCGGTGGAGCCAATCCGATTGGAATAAATGAACAATTCCAGCCCTTTTTATCATGGCTGCATTTCTAGAAGATTCCAGCACTCTAGCCCCCCTTAGAAGGGGAAGAGGAAATAAGAATGTTGATTTTCACTTCAGGATCATTCTGGGCTGTTACCTTTCCTTTTCACCTGATTCCAGGCCTACTTGTTAGAAGCAGAATTGCTTAGGAGGCACCCCCACCTGCCTTGTCTGTGAACATAAATGGACCAGATAAAGGCATAGGCTTTGGGGTGAGTGCCCAACAGAGGGCAGGGGGATGACCCCGTCCCCCAAGGTGGGGGGTCTTCACCTCCTGGGGGCTCTCACACCCTTCATAGCTGGGCTGGAATTTGGCCATTCGAGTTCAGGTCCACTGTCAACATTGAGGGCCTGGTGTGTGCTGGGACCCTGCTAGCTTCTGGGCACAGAAAGATGCCCCACGGTTCCCAGATGCTAGACTTGAGGACAGTGTGGACAGCAGTGCTCTCAGAGAGGAGAGGTTGCACACATCCTGGTGGGAAAGAAGATGCCCCAGGGCTTTGGGGGGCAGGTGAGGTTCTCCTCTAGAGAAGAGAGATGCTCTGCAGACATATGCCCGGGAGCACATGTGGGGGATGCCTAATAAATAGCATCTCGAGGAGCGGATCAGAGGACAGGATGCTCTGGGGCCAGGCTGTCCAATATGCTAACTGCAGATGGCTCTGGAAATGTGGCCTGCCTGAATAAAGGGTAAAATACACACCAGATTCCAGAAATTTACTGCTTAAAAAAAGAATTTAAAAATCAGTTGTACTGCACAGTAATGTTGAAACAGTCTTACATGGTGGTGGGTGGTAACTAGATGTAGGGTGGTGATCATCTCGTAAGGTACCCCAGAAACTAGTATTATGTGTCAGTTGCCGATTAAACATTTTGTTAATTTTGATATTGATTATATATTTTAACAGTATTTTGGATATATTGTGTTAAGTGAAAGATAGTGTTAAAATTAATTTTTACCTCTTTTTAAAATGTGGCTACTGGAAAATTTGAAATGGCATATATAAGCCACATTATATCCATCAGCGGGCTCTGCTCTAAAGATAGTTTCAGGGTCATCTTTGAGAGAGACAAGGACCCCATGGAAGAGGAAAGACATTTTTGGAGGACAAAATCATTTTTGAGGTGATTGTTTGCTTCTGTGTGTGGATTCCTTCCTTCTCACTTTATTCACCTTTATTCTCAACCGGTATTACATTACAAGAAAAGTTGTATTTTCAGGGTTTGCTTATTAAAATAATTATAAGGGTACCCTGAATTTGCCTCCACCTCTCCTCAAAAGGTCCCAAGCAATGGTATTTATTTGTAAATCTTTATAAGAAACCCCTAAGACGTTGGCTGATTTGTTAGGCTGCCTTTTTGGTGCTTGGACAACTGGGTACTCACGGCATGTGCCCAGGATACAGAGTAACCCGGCTGGATGACCTCCCCTGCACTCCCACCCTGATGGTGGCTGTCTGCTCACAGAGGCAAGTGGCCACACCATCACCCCTGAGAATCCAGCTCATCTGTGCTGTGCATGGCAGTGTGCTCCGTGTCCAGCACACGGTGTCTGGGGACACATCCCTGGACCCCAGAGCTCAGGGTCCTCCTCCCCATGCTGTAAGCCTAGCCTACAGAGACCTTGGGGTTTCTCAGAGTGTGGTTGCAGGGAGTCCCAGAGGAGGGCCCTAGGAGTCTGTCAAAGCTGTGTGCTCCCACCTGTTATCCCTTGTATTTGTTTTCTAGAGCTTTCCAAGTCCCAGAATGACATGACCTCTGACAAGCAACTCCTAGCCACGGGTCCCAGGCAATGTGCTAGCCGGACGGAGAGAAGGAGCCAGTCTGACACTGCCATCAACGTCACCACCAGGGTATTCCCCAAGGCCACCAGGCCACCACGAGAGCTACTTCTAGCCCATTTCTCTATAGATTTAGTTTGCCTTTTATCTTAAGCAGTCCGAAAAATGTAATTATGAACCCCTCTCTCTTGGGAAGGCCTGGCCAAATGATGGTCAAATTTCAGGGTCTATTTGGAAAATGGTTGAGAGCAGGGAAAAGCTTCTGCCTAATGGCCAAGCCCCCAGGGCTTCCAGGTGTCCACTGGGACTCCTTGCCGGCTTCAAGTCTGCGCCAAAGGCAAAGGGCCCACCTGCAGGGCCAAAATGTGCCAGGTGGTTCCTGAGGTTGAAGACCCTCATGGAGAGTCAAGAGGCTTTCCTACTCCCAACACCCTCCAGTTAGAATCTCTCCTGGTCTCTGCTAGAAACCACTAAAAACGCAACTGCTGCATGACCACGGGCAATCACGAGGGAGGCTCTCTCCAGGTATCTAAACCACAAGAGAGCGCACCTAATAAAGGCTTTTAAGTAAATAATTAGTCTGGCTTTCCACCAGGATTAACCAAGTCTGAAGCAGATGCTCTGGCCCAGGACAGCGCCTTTAGAATCATAACACCTGGGTTGTAGTCCAGCTGAGGTGACCTGGCTAGAGCAGGTGTCCTATATGGGTCAATATGGGGTCAATATGACTGCTCTGGTGGGCTGAACAGGACAGGTGCCCCTTCCCTGCAGCTGCGGGCTCTACTCAGGATGTCCCCAGACTACTTGAGCCAAGTGGATTAGATTAGCCCCACCTCCTGCTGGAACTTCCACACACAAGCTCAAGGTTTCAAATTCTGCCTCCGTTGGGGACCCCTCTACCTTGGGTGTGTCACATGAACTCCCTGAGCATCAATATGCTCTTGGTGAAATGAGAATGATAATACTCGTTCTGCCCAAGGCCACAGGCCGCTTGTAAAGATCCCCAGAGATAATACAGCATCTAAATTGCTACCTAAGCCATCTAAATATACTATCTAAATTGCCAGTCTTTCTTACTGTGTGCCAGACTCCACTCAAGGCTTTCCTCGGATCATCTCGTTTTATCCTCACACTACCCCACACTATTGCGTTTACCCTTGTTTTACATTTAGGGAAACTGAGGCTTACGGAGATCAAGTCACATGGCCTTGGTTACACAACCAGAAAGTGGTGGGCGGTCTTGGTTTGGAGGCTGAACTCTGGAGCAGCTATTCACAAGTTGAATGCCTGTGTGAGTCACTCGGAAATGTTGAAATGCGGAGTCTGAATCAGTAGATCTGGGGCAGGTGTGAGATGCAGAGTCTCCGATGAGTCTCTGAGGAGCTGCTGGGTGAGCAGGTGAGGCTGCTGCTGCCCTTGGGACCTAGATTTAGGAGAAGGCATCTAGAGTGTGTGAGATGTATTTGGAAGGCCTTTGAAATGCCGAAGTGCAAACAAGTGTTCACTCCTCTCGGCTCCCATGGTCTGCACAGACACCATCGCGGCCACCGTCTCTGGGTCAACAGGTCGAGGAGATGTCAGCACACATTTAGGAGACACTATGTTCTGGGCATGATGGCAGTGTTACATACTAGTCACACTTAATTCTTACAAAAGTACTGGGATAGATATTGTTAGTCCCGTGATAAAGATCTAGAACCTGAGGGACACCTGGGTGGCTCAGTGGTTGAGTGTCTGCCTACCACTCAAGGTGTGATCCCGGGATCCAGGATCGAGTCCCACGTCAGGCTCCCTGCAAGGAGCCTGCTTCTCCCTCTGCCTGTGTCTCTGCCTCTCTCTCTCTCTCTCTGTCTCTCATGAATAAATAAATAAATCTTTTAAAAAATAAAAGATCTAGAACCTGAGCTTTAGCGAAAGGGTAACCGTATTGTCTAATATATATACAGCTAATAAAATGTAGAGCCAGGAGTAGAGTCCAGGTTTTTTTTTTTTTTTAAGATTTTATTTATTTATTCATGAGACACACACACAGAGAGAGAGAGAGAGAGAGAGAGAGAGGTAGAGACGCAGGCAGAGGGAGAAGCAGGCTCCACACAGGGATCCCGATGTGGGACTTGATCCCAGGATACGGATCACACCCTGGGCCGAAGGCAGGAGCTCAGCCACTGAGCCACCCAGGCGTCCCTAGAGTCCAGGCTTGTATGGTTCTAAATTCTATCCTCATAACCTCCTCTTTATATGCCACATCAGGAGGACAAATGAGGGCCCAAAGAATTGGGATGAAGCCCCTCTGATGCTAACACTCATAAGGTTACCAGGCACTGTTTTTGATGTAAACCCCTTTAGATATTTGACTTTTTAAATCCTTAAAACAACCCTGTGCGGCCTGTGCCATTGCTTTTGCTATGAAAGATGAGGGCATAGGAGCAAAGAGATGACCAAGGGGGGTGGTCAGCCAGAGCCTGCTCCAGATACCACTCCTGTGATGCCTGCAGGAAGAGGTGCCCACAAAATTTGTGGACAGCACGTTTCCTGTTTCTGATGTCATGTGCCATGTGATGTGGCTTAGCTTTTGGCATTTAGAAGCTGACCTGTAACATGACATCCGCAGCATTCGGCCTCCCCCACTGTATGTCCACGTGGAACCAGCCTGCTGGGCAATTGCCAGCTTGTCTGATGAAACAAGGGAGCTCCAGGGTAGAGGTGAGGAAGACTATGAGGGCCAAGACTAAGGACCCCCATCATGTAGACACTCTGTCATGTGTATCCAGTTCACTGCCAGGCTCTTGGCAGGACGTGCTTCCTCCCTTTTACAGGCCTTCTCTCTCCCCACCTTTCTTTAGGATATGGCTGTTTTAAAGGAGCAATTTAGCCAAATGTTTATAAAGTACTCAGCAATCATGGCATGCTCTATAAATGCTAAATAATTACGGGGTTGAAATATAAAGAGTACATCTTTAAATAGGACATTTGTCAGACTGCAATTACACATGCCCTAGCTGGTGAGCTCATAAAAGTCACACTCACATTTCCATTGGGGCACTTTGGAACGTTTTGCCAACATCAAGCACCCAATGCGGTGCCCTTCGGGAGTAGGGGTTGTCAGTGCCCACTTTGCAGGTGGCTACACTGAGGCACAGAAATAGTAGATAGCTTTCTTGAGACCACATGGTGACTCTGGGATGGTCATTGAAAAAGGAGCTCAGGATCGCTTCCCACGCTGCTGCTTTGCCCATTAAGTGTGAGCAGTGTGTTCTGAAAATGCTCCCTCGCTGCAGCATCTGGGCCAGGACTCTTTTAAAACAAAACAAAACAAAACAAAACAAAAAAAAAAAACTGATTTATTCATGAGAGACACACAGAGAGAGGCAGAGACATAGGCAGAGGGAGAAGCAGGCTCCTTGCAGGGAGCCCAATGTGGGACTCGATCCCAGGACCTGAGCGGAAGGCAGATGCTGGACCACTGAGCGATCCAGGTGCCCTGGGCCAGGACTCTTTGAGAGGTGTCGTCTCTCCCCTGTCCTCTGAGAGCTCTGCGCATCCCGGTGGGGTTTTAGTGTGCATCTCATTAACGTGCGTGGCTCTCTATTGGCCGTAAGGACATGCACCTGTTAACCAGGAAGGAAACACAAGAAGGTGTTGGGAGGAGCTACCTCTGAGGAGAGGGAACAGGATGCAGGTGGGGAAGAAACCTCTCTTTCATTCTGCGCCCCTTATGTGAAGTTTTCCCACGTAGGTCTGAAATCTGAAGAAAGCACCTGCCCCGGGGCGTGGCGCTCCCCGCATACTTCTCTCTCCCTCCCTGCTGCCCACACCAAGGCTGAGCAGCCAGAGGGGAAGGGAGGCAGAGGCCTTGGGTTCAACTGTGAAAACCCTGGATCCTCAGACTGGAGGGCCCTTGACCCCCCAGAGTGGTCCCAGGAGAGGGGGCCTGACTTTCAGCTGGGATTTTTCCTGGCTCGGAGCGTGTCCTGTTGGCTGAGCACAACCCCGGTGATTTTCTGATACCTCAGATGCTGTCTCAGCATGGCCATGGCTCTTCCCCCTTCTCTTATTTAAGATCAGGAAGAAAAAAGAAAGGGAGAAAAAGATGAAAGAAAGAATCCCAAATGCACAGACTGTGTGGTTTCAAGGAGTCCATAATTTGATCCAATCAAGCCTAATGTGTGTTGATCTTTCAGGATAGAATATTAAGATTACTAATTCTGTCTGGAGTAGAATTTGGGGCGATCTCATTTGGGGCGATCATTTTTCTCTGTAACCTGGCCCAAACTAGATGGTTATTGAAGTACATTAAAAATTACAGGGGCGGGGGGCGGAAACATGCCTGGACAAGGTCGATAAGTTGCTCTTTGAATCTTGATGCCCTTTAACGGGGCACAGAACATGACAAAGTCATCCAGGTCCTTCCCAATTTACCAGGGAGGAGTTGAACACAATATTTCAGGTTAATTCCTTAGTCAAAACAGGCATGCTCTTCAGAAGAGTGCTGACTTTTCTAATAATTTCAAAATATTTATATTTGCACTTAAGCTTCACTAAAGGTTTTCCAGAATCCTAACATATTTAGAAGCACAGTCTTCTCTGGCTATGAATTTGACATGCCATGTGATCGCTAACATAAAGATAATTCTCTTCATTCCTTTTCAGAACTTTCTGTCATCAATTTTTTTTAACAATTTGAGAACTATGTTGCTACAGAATATGGAATTAAGTGGTGATGTATTAAGCACCTAAGTGTCCCAAAGATTTATATTAATATTTAGCCTCTATTATTCTTTGTATCCTGCTCTGATGGCTGCCTTGTGTGCTATTTCAGATGGGATTCTCCACATCCACCAAGGCCATTGCCTGATGCGCTCAGAGGGTGGAGGCCTTGTGGAGGGAGAGCCCTCTGACCACTTCCTCCCACTCAGAGTTTCTCCGGATCATTAGCCATCCTGTCCTTCTGCCTCAGAGATGGACATTCCTTCCTAAGGCGGAGCCCTCCCAGGCACTGGGCCCATCCTCCTCGCTTACTTCTGGGACCTTGCTTGCTCAGCTCGATGCTTTTCCTATCTTTGTTTCTCTTCAACCTGCAAATATGGCCCGATCTTCCCCACCTTAAAAAAAGTAAAAGGAGCATCTTTTGAAGGATTCCCTTCAAGCTGTTCTTCCATTTCTTCATCATGGCCAAAACCCATGAACACATCCTCCACTCTTGCTATATCCCTGCCCTTGCCCTGCTTTGGCCTCCTTCCTGTTCACTCTTAGCTTCCGTGCAGTGCATTCCCCCTGCCAATATGACACTGTTCCCCAGGGTGCCCTTGGGCACCCCTGATTGAAGAGTGAGATGGCCAATTTGAACATCATCTCATCAATGACTTTGTCCCCTTTGACACAGTTGACCAGAATTCCATTCTTTAATTATAAGAATGACTTTATTCCTTTTATCTATATTAAACCCATGCCTACACACTAATGAGAGTTTAGAAAACAGACGAAGGAGAGGAGGAGGAGGAGGGAAGAAAAAGCAAACACAGCGTTGATCCAGGATGATCCCTTGGAGTACATATGTACACTCGTTTACAAAAATGGCATCATGGGGCATCTGGGTGGCTCAGATGGTTAAGCAGCTGACTCTTGGTTTCAGCCCAGGTCATGATCTCAAGGTTGTCAGATGGAGCCCTGTGTCAGTCTCCACGCTCAGCAGGGAGTTGCTTGGGATCCTCTCCCTCTGCCCCTCCCCCTGCTCACAGGGGGGATCTTTAAATCTTTAAATCTTTTTTTAAAAAATGGCATCGTGCCACACATCCTTTTTCGTAATTTGCTTTAAAAATGTCTAACATTCTAATTCCTTCCATATCAATACATATCATTTTTCACAGCTACTTTTTTTAGGGCTTATAATTCATTCTGCCAAACTGCCCTTCTGGGTTTATTCAGTTTACCCGACCACTAAAAGTGGAGTAGCCCGCTTTTTAGCTCCCCTGTTGGCACTAAGTGTTATGCCTTCTATTTTAATATTTGTTAATCTGATAGGCAATTTTTAAAAATCTGCATTTAATTTTAGGTGAGTCTTTTCTCGTATTCTTTTCTCTTTGAACATCTTTCATCCCTGAAATCTTCCCCTTGGTTCTACGACTCTCCTGGCCGTCTGTCTCCTCTCTTGGGCCTGCTCTTTCGTGTCCCCAAGATGTCTGTTCTCTGGACAACCTGACATGTCAGGAATCTGGCCTCTTGAGTCACTGTGGTTGCATGGGTCGCTGGCAGGTATAGGAACATGCTGCATATTTAACCGTCATGATGGGGCTTCCACTCATGATGCCCCATCTTTGAGTCTCTCCCCAGCCTTCCACTCAGGTCATACTTCCCCTGAAGATCATCCTGACGCTCCCTCTGCATAAACTCTCCCCCTCCTCTTTCCTGTTGACTTGGCCTGTGCCTCCATTTCAATGGAGTATCTATTTCTGACCATCTAGGTGAGCCCCTGGAGGCTGGACAATGTGTCTTCTCCTCCTTCCCCTTCTCCTTTGTCCATCTTTCCACCCCAGGACTTAGAACAGTGGGTCAAGAGATAGCATTGCTAAACAAATGTCTGATGGAACCGAGCTGGCGTTCTGGGGATCAAGAGCATAATGAGTATGAGTAATCTGGAACTAATCACTTCTTTCACTTGTTTACTAATATTCTCTGTCTTTCCTTCCTGAAAATTGCAACTATTTTGCAAATGTTATATTTCCAAGTTCCACTTCCAACCTGGCATCAAAACCTAAAGTCTGGATTCACAAACTTCCTATTTTCAACCAGGAAGAGGTTTCCGACCTGGTGCATTATGTTTATGGCTCTCTGCTAACACCGTGCAAGAGAAGTTTCTAACCACTGCCATGTGTTACTGAGCACTTGAAATGTGTCGAGTACAATGGAGGAGCTAAATTTATTAATTGTATTTGCTTTTAATTAATGGGAACTTAAATAGCCACATGTAGCTGGTGACTGCCACATTGGAAAGCACAGCTGTATACATTATAGAAGAGGTACTGACTATTAAAGTATTTTGATAAAATTGAGAAGCATTAATTTCCCCCTTTTTTATAAGTGCATTAGAGCTACAATTGATAGGCTAAATATTGTGTTTCATGTGATTTAATGCAGGGATCATTATTAAGGTCAAAATGTGGACTTCCTTAAGACTTATTACTTCATAAGTGATCCGCCCACCGCTGTTCATGAATATCCCAGTGCTTGCTGGGGCCTGCTGGGGCCCCATGGGTGTGTGTGTGTGTGTGTGTGTATGCATTTATCCAAACAGAAGTGTGTGCTCTCTTACTCAGCACCCAGAAGTTTGCATATGAGTTCCATCAGGTCATAGATGCAGGCTCTGCTTAGTGTAGTTACCACACTTGAACAAAATCACACTGGGATGCAAACTCCATCATTAATTCTGTGTTTCCTTTTCCAGAAGGCAAGTGCACCAGATATTCTAAAATCCCTCAATCAAGAGAGTCCCAAACGCCATACTAACCCTGTTTTGAAGCAAGAGGATCTCTCATCCCGGCCAACGCCCAGCGCTGTATTCTCAGGAGGCTTGAGACACGTGAGTGTCATCTAATTCCCTGAACACGTGATGCATGGCTGTCACCATGATGCCGCATTGGGTTGGCAGGAACAGGTAGATGGGGACTGTTGTCTTGTGAGATGAACTGCAACTGGACAATAGAACTTAGAGGTAATATTTTACTTACACTGGGAGCTGGGGAAACCTGGCTATACTTCGATGGTTTTTCTTTTATACACACAGATAGTAATTAATAATAAATAATGGTATCTTCAGATGAGAAGTTTTTACTTTTAATGACGTCTAATTTATCAAATATTTCTCTTACGATTATTTCTGGGTCGTGTCTACACACAAGTCATGAAGACCTCCTCCTGTTTTCTTCTAGAAGCTTTCTGAAAGTTTACTTTTTATGAGTAGGTCTGTGCTTTAACTCATTAATGTTGTGAATGGTGTAGGTTGAGGCTCCTTTTCTGGCACGAATACCCATTTGCCTAAAAAAAAGACTGTCGTTTCCCCATGGACTTTGGTATCTTTGTTGAAAATCAAGTAACCGTGTGACTGTGGGTCTTTTTCTGGGCTCTCTGTTCTGCTCTGCTGATCTTTCCACTGTGTCGTGGCAAGACCACTCCGGCTTGATTACTGAAGGAAGTCAGAAGTCAAGTAGCATAGGTCCTCCAACTGTGCTCTTCTTTTTCAAGATATTTCAAAGGTTGGGCCTGTTGAGAGGCGGGCCTTTTAGTCATTCATTTGTTTATTCAAAAACATTGAAGGAAGGCTGACTTTATGCCCAAGACTGTGATACATGCTATGACAGAGCCTTGGATGATGGGTCAAGTCACTGTCATAGCTCTTTAACATATTAAATAATCTTAGACAATCACAAAGACTCTCTAAACTTCAGAATCCTCATCAAGGAAAGGACATCAGGCTTGTTCTTTTTATTTCACTGGGTTGTTTGGAGAATCAAAATGTACTAATTTTGTGGTGTATTAGAGTGGTTAAGAACTCAGCTTCTAGGGGCACCTGGATGGCTCAGTGGTTGAGCATCTGCCTTTGGCTCAGGGCATGATCCAGGGGTACTGGGATTGAATCCTGCCTCAAGCTCCCTGCAGGGAGCCTGCTTCTCCCTCTGCCTATGTCTCTGCCTCTCTCTCTGCCTCTCTCTGTGTGTCTCTCATGAATTAAAAAAACAAAATACAAAAAACTTGTGGGACCGTGACATGACTCCTTACCAGAGCTGCTGTTGATTGAAAGCCTACTGTGTGTGAACCACTGAGCCAGATGCTCCCCCATCAGTCATTTGCACAACGATCTTGCCGGGTGGAGATTATTACCCATTTCACAAATGGGAAGACAGGTTCACAGAGGTCGACGTAGCTTGCAGAGCCCTTACAGTAACGTGGAGCTCTGAATCAACACCCGGGAGCCCCGTGAGTCAAAGCCCGGGCCTTCTGTGCTGTCCCACAGATTTGGTGACTCTCCAAGGGAGTGGGTTCCCTGACCACACCCATGGTTCGGCCACCCCCTGGTTCTGCAAAACTTGCCTGGGGCGGACCCACACCTAGACAACCTTTAGGACTGCTGGGAAATGATTCTGGGGTGAGGAGAAGCGGGTGAGTGTGTTCCTCTTGCCCTGTTATTTCTTCAAACTACACTGCAAATCAACAAGGCTCCCTCCTCCTCCTAGGGTGCTCTGACTTGTGCCCTTCAGGTTAGCCTCACGAGGTAGACTTTTTATGTGATTAATCCTCACCTGTTCCCTTTAGCTGAAGCAGTGTTTGTTTGGGGAAACCAAACTCCCACAAAGCAAACACTGATTATTGCTTCTAGCCCAGAGATGGTGCCTGTTCTGACAGACATTGACATCCTCTAGAAACAGGAAGTCGGAGCCGGAAGCAGCTTTCTAAATCTCTACTTATTACAAAAGAAGCAATACAAAGGGACAATAAATTGGGGAAAAGCTTCAACCTCCCAGGTAGTTGAATCAGTGCAAAAGTGAAAGCAAGTGGTGTTTGGAGGTCATTTTAGCAAATTTTATATTTTAAAAATCTTTTAAAGATTTTATTTATTTATTCATGAGAGACACACAGAGAGAGGCATAGACACAGGCAGAGGGAGAAGTAGGCTCCATGCAGGGAGCCCAATGTGGGACTCGATTCTGGGACTCCAGGACCATGCCCTGAGCCAAAGGCAGGTGCTAAACCATTGTGCCACCCAGGTGTCCCCATTTTAGCAAATTTTAGAAGTGATACAGGACAGAATTGGCAAGGCTGTGGGGCTGCAGGCGTTCTTATAAACTGCTGGGGGGTCTGCTGGAGGGCAATTCACTATACCTATCAAAAATCTTTAAAATGCATGTTCATGGCATCTGGGTGGCTCAGTGGTTGAACCTCTGCATGGAGCCTCCTTCTCCTTCTGCCTATGTCTCTGCCTCTTTCTGTCTCTCATGAATAAATAGATAAAATCTTTTTAAAAAAATGTTTCCTTCAATTATGCAATTTCAGTTATAGGAAATATCCTTTTAAAAAAAAAAGTATTATTATTTTTTAAGTAGGCTCCATGACCAACGTGGGGCCTGAACCCATGTCCCTGAGATCAAGAGCCACATGCTCCACCGACTGAGCCAGCCAGGTGCCCTGGAAATGTTCTTAAATTATCATAAATGTTGCCCCAAAAATGTGTACCTGGATGTCCAGGGAACATTGCTTATAACTGTTTCCATTTTGAAAAATTAGAAGCAAGTAAAATGTTCAAAATAGGGCAATAGTTAAATAAGTTATGGTGCATTTATCCAGAGGAATATCTTGTAGCTATTAAAAATGTTGAAGAATATTAATGTAGAAAATACACATTGGTAAATGAAGATATAAGGTTATAAGATAGTATTACAGTAGCATATGTTTATAAAAACAAAATGGTTATACTATAGACATTGCAAAACAAATGAAAGGAATACACCAAAATTTGACTCTTGATGATGGGATTTTTTTTTCTTAATTTTTTTTTCTGGGGTCTCATCTGTATTTTCTGTATTTTTTCCCATAAAAATGTAATGTTTGGGAAGGGAAAAAACAATTTTCTTTAAAAATAAAAAGTAAAAGTCCAATCATCAGAAGGAGTGGAACTTAGTGAAGACATACATTCATTTTTTAGACTTCCTCCAGGAGAAAACTTCCTATCAGAGTTCCTGTCTGGTTTTTAATTTTGTTTATACTTCTGTTTTAAAAAAATCTAAAAAGGAATGTATTCATATCAGTGTTTTCATGAAGTTTACATTTTTCCTGCCAGAAGGTGTTGTGATGCCGGAGTGAGCACATGAAGTAGACATTGGAACTCCTCAGATATGGAGGTTGGCATAAGTTTGAGGGAGAGCAGATTTTTAATCAAAGAAGTAAAAACTCCAACCTCCCATACATTTTCTTTAAACATAAATTTGAGACGTGGGATATCACCATGGCATTTGGGTTACTCCTAAGTAGAGACTGGCTCAAAATGCTCACTCTGCCCATCACACAGAGGTGCATGTGGGAATCCTTCATTTTCTGTCAATATTTCTGAACTTGTCTGGCTCCACTGATTTTTTTTTTTTTTTTTTACTTGAGAGAGAGAGAGGGAGAGAGAGTAAGAACAAGAGATAAGGAGCACAAACGAGGTGAGGGACAGAGGAGAGCTCTGTCCTGGGATCATGACTTGAGCCAAAGGCAGATGAGAGATGCTTAACCAACTGAGTCACACAGGCGCCCCTGGCTCCGTTGATTTTTTTTTTTTAAAGAGTATTATGTTTAGCTACCTACCCATATTAATGTATTTTTATTTAAAAAAAAAACCAAAAAGGATGAATATGACCTATTCATCCAATGGCATAGTGTTTGGGAGTGACAACAAATGAACTCAAACCACATCTGATGACATGGATGAATTTAAAATATAGAACATCAGAGAGCCTGGGTGGCTCAGTGGTTGAGCATCTCCCTTTGGCTTAGGTCATGATCCCAGGGTCCTGGGATCAAGTCCCACATCAGGCTCCCTGGAGGGAGCCTGCTTCTCTCTCTATGTCTCTGCCTCTCTCTGTGTGTCCCTCATGAATAAATAAATTAAAATCTTAAAAAACAATATCAAGAGAAAGTCAATTGTAGAGGAATATATATACAGTAGGAATTCTAATTATATAAATTCCAAGACCAGGTGAAGCTAACCAATATACTGTTTAGGGGATATATATGTATGTACTAAAACCACAAAACTGAGCCTCATCCCAATCTTATGATGTAGAACCCCATTTTACAGGTAAGGAAACTGAGTCTACAGTGGGTAAGAATATTGCTCAAGATCACACAACCACTAGGTGTCGGGACCTAGAGCTGAATGAAAGCCTCTGGCTCCATTGCCACCATCTTGACCACTCTACAACCGTGCTCTCAGTGTGCTTCTGGATCAGGATTTTTTTTTTCTTTTTAAAGAATGCAGTTAACCCTTGAACAACGTGATGGGCAGGGGCACTGACCCGCTGTGCCATCAAAAATTTGTGTATAACTTTCAACTCCCCCAAAACTTAACTCATAGCCTACTGTTGGCTGGAAGCCTTGCCAATACCGTATATAGTTAATTAACACATATGTTCAATGTTATATGTATAATGTACTGTATTCTTACAATAAAGTAAGCTAGAGAAAAGAAAATGTTAAGAAAATCATAAGGAAGGGGAAACACATCTGCAGAACTGGACTGTGCTTCCTGGGAAAATCTGCATGGTTCAAACCCATGTTGTTCAAGGGTGAACTGTGGCTGTGGTTTCGGTTGACCCCTCCTTCCTGCCTTTGTGAAAGAAAAGGGCATCGAGCCTTGCTTGCAGCTACAGAAGCCAACTTGTGCCCTTTGGAGAAAGTCACTGAATGCTCTCTGCCTGCCTTCACTTTTGTGAAGGTCAATCTCCTTCACTTTTGCTCAGATTTATTTCTCCTTCAAACCCCACCAACACCAATGGTTCAAATCAAAGTCAGACTGAGTTCTTAATTGCTCTTCTGGACCAGGACCTTTTGGTTGACTCCATGGGCTGCTGCTCAATGTTTCAACTTGTTCCAAGATCCTGTTCTGGCTACAAGGAAAATAGAACTAGAAAACCCTCCCAAGGCAACAGTGGTAGAGACATAAATGATCTCAGGAATGCGGTTGACCAAAGGATGTGCTCTGCTGTCCTTTCATTATCTGAGGCTATACTTTCCCTGGCTCAGCGGGCACAGTAGCTGCATGACTCAGAGATGCTAGTGTAAGCTGATAGCCCAAGGACTTAGGCACCTTGGTTCCCTTCCAGTTCCGCTTCTGATTTACTGTGCAACTTTTGGGTGGATCCCAACCTACTTTGACGTCCGCTAATGTACTTATGAAATGAGAGATGAGTAATTCTAATGCTTTCTGGATGCATTATAATTCTTGCAGCAAGCTGGCTGCGCCAGGGGCAACCTTCTCCACCCCAGAACAGCTGTACACTCAGTAGGGAGGACCTCACCCCCCAGTGTGAGTGTGTGGGGATCAGATCTGCCCCGTTTTGTCACCTATAGGCCAGCCGTCCCAGGCCTGATGCGTTTCTCTGGGCAGCTCAGTTTCCTGCTCTCAGATCATTTCACACCTTTTCCAGTTCTTTCAAAACTCACTCAGATCTTTTACCCCGCTCCTCTTGCTCATTTTCAACAAATATCCCTTTTCACTCCCCCCTCCCCCAAAAAAGGAATCAGGTCAGAATTGTCTAATCTTCCTAATACCAAAATTAACCTCACTGTGCCTGTACCTCACCTACTCCACCTTCCCTCCCGCATGCAGCCAGTGGCCCCGGTGATACACCCCAGTGCTGGGGACACATCCTCTCCTACCCTTTCTGTTTCCCCCATGAAAGATAGCATAGCTTTTCTTTCTGTGCCTTTACGGTTTTTTGTCTTTGATTTTCAGCAATTTTATTTTATTGTTATTGTAGTTCATTAAACTACTGCCTGCCTGTAGTTTTATTGAAAAATAGTTTCCATCTGGATTCCACAGTTAAATGACTTAGGAAGTTGTCTAAGATGAGGACGACCACCCGAGTGAGTCTTCTTACTTCATTCTGTAGCTCCTTGAGACCCAAGACCGCGTACCCCATCAGGCCATGATATTTACACAGAGCCCTGCTAAATCAGAGTACTTCAAGTGCTTTCTCTACTCCCTTCATAAATATTTACCGGGGATCTACCATGAGCCAGGCACGGAGCTGGGTGCTGGAGATACAGAGGACGGCAAGACCCAACAGAGCCCTGTGCTCTTTCAGCTTCCAGTGGCACGGGGAGGTGGGTGTGACCCTCTTTCAGAGAGAATGTTCTTTTGCTTTGAGCAGACAGCTAGAGTGAAGGTGAACAGTCTTCTCCCACCTGGTGTTGATTGAGCTCACTCCAAGCTCAAAGATGGGTGTGATGGGTGTCCATCTTTGTGAGGACCCCATTTGCAGTTGACTCTGACTCCTGGGAAGTAAGCTGGGGGGTGAGGGTAAGGGTCCCCAGTGAAAGTCTGGAAGTCACTAAGCCCCTCCTCTGTAGTGGGCTTTCCCAGGAAGATGAACCTTGAAAGCATTTTTCAGCTGCTCAGTGAGAGCTTCCGAATCAGCAAATCCCTTGAATGGAAAAGAAGCACCTAGTGTGTCTCCCACTGGTGCGTTTCTACTTTCTCTGTGAACTTAGCTCCTGAAGCTCAGCATGCCTTCAGGACCCTGGGACACTGGTTTTTGAGTCCCAGCTCTTGGCTTCTGAGCCCCATGGCCTGACTTCTCCATCCTCCAGGCCTGTCTGCTTGCCCAGGGACAGATGCCTCAGAGGAAGACACAACTCAGAGCATCAGGCTCATGGCACTTCTCTCACTTGGGCCCTGTGTCCTGCCTGTCTTGGTAGCTCTATAATGCCTTGAAACTGCCTGTGATTTAATTCAGTTTTCTGTTCGTTCTAGGCAGAAACATTGCTGTAATACAACTTAGTCTGACATGGCCCAAAGGGCGGGGGTGTCCTGGGACAAATGCCATGTTAATGATTGGAACTGTTTGTTTCACCCCTGCATTCATCACCCCTGTTATGCTTGCAAAAAGTGCACACACCTTTTGCAAGCATCTCTTGCCATCCCCTCTTCCCTGCATGTCAGGGATTCCTGCTGTCTTACCACTCCTTGCCCTCTTGAGTGGAAAATGTAAAGTAAAGATTGTTTTCCATTCTAACAGTTGCATGGGTGTTGGCAGATGACATTTATCAGAGCCCGTGACTGGATGCGGTGGAATTGGTTGTGTTCTTGGTGTTAGTTAATTCAGGTTCAGGTCCTCTGATGAGTTGTTAGTTTGGTTTGGTTTGGCTCTCTCTCTAATGAGAGAGAAAGCCTGAGACTTTCTTCTTAGTTTCTTCCCACAATGTTTTGCAGCGTGGAGGAACTCACTGGAAATTAGAAGTGGAAATCATTCTGGCTTCCCTATTTTTATAGAATCAGCCCTGAGATTTTTGCCTGGGAATGGGACAAATATTTAAGCAAATTTAATAGTGTTATAGGGGTTTGGTTGTGTTTTAGGCACGGGCATTCCACGCTACTTATCTACATCACCGAAGCTCACAGCATCCTAACTTATGGTGGCAGTTTTATTTTTTGTTTAAGCACCCATGAAAATTTAAACAGAATTTATTGTTGTCTTTGACTACATACTTTACACATTTTATTCATTTACTTCTTACCATAACCCTATGAGGCTGGTATTAATTTTTCCATTTAGACCTTGACACAGCTAATGAGTAGCAGAACAAAAATGGAATCCAACTGTATCTGATTCCCAATCATGGTACTTAGCACCCCTGCTCTGCTGCTTTCCACACGGCTGTTCCTGCCACGAGTATTATCTGCCCTCCTGAGACTTATCTTTGCAGAATTGCACAGGAGATAATCCACTTCATCCCAACTGATTTATGTTAAAGAATGAGATTGTGTAACCTTTATTGCTAGGCAAACACCGTATCTGGGCAAGACCAGACTTTCTGAGGAATTCCCATCTCCTTAGGACAGAATATGTGGCAACTTATTTTGGCAAATACAAGCTGATGTATTATTAACTTACTATGAGTCAGGATGTATGGTTTGTGTGAATTTTGATTAATTTGATATCTTGAAACCAGAACTGCAACAAATAAATTAACTGTGAAGTAATTTATTATATCTCTTATTCTTGATTTCAGGCAAGTCTAATTAGCATTAACAGCACTTGTACAGAGATGGGCAATTTTGACAATGCTAATGTTAGCGGAGAAATAGAGTTTGCCATTCGCTATTGCTTCAAAACCTGTTCTTTAGAAATATGCATCAAGGCCTGTAAGAATCTTGCCTATGGAGAGGAAAAGAAGAAAAAGTGCAATCCGTAAGTTTCTTTTTCTAAGTTTTGACATTAGATGAAAAGCATACTGGGTCTAAAGTTTATACGGAAAGTTAGAGTCCCAAAATAACCAAGACAATTGTTTAAAAGAACAGAACTAAAAAGACCTATTGAGAATTATTTTGAAGCTGTTGTAATTCAAACAATGGGTTATTGATGCAAGGATAGATAAGGAGGTCAGTCGAGCAGAATCAGGAGTCCAGATGCAGACCATAGCCTACTTGGGCACTTCTAGGATCAAGGGACTATTAGAAATCAGTGCAGAAAAAGATGAACTTCAATGAATGGTGTTGGGAAATTTGACTTCTCATAGAGGAAAAATCAAGCCAAAAATCTATCTCACATAATCCTGAACAGATTAAAAATTTTTTCCAATTGATATGAACTGATACCTCCTCATTTTAGCTTGCATTTCCCTGATTACTAACAGAGATAAGCAACATCTTATAGATGCATTAGACACATAGGGTTCTCCTTCTGTGAACTTCCCATTTGTTTCTTTTGGCATTTTTCTATTGGGTTGTTTGTTGTTTTTGTGTTTATTTACAAGAATGTGGGGGTTTTTAAAAACCCATTTTGAATATGACTCTTCATTGATTATATGTATTATATATATATTCTAGTTTTTACTTGTTTTCTAACATTGTTTATGATGGCTTTTCTTGAAGAGAATCTGATGTCAAATTTATCCGTCTTTTCCTTTAAAATGTCTATATTTTGAGTCTATAGAAAAATCCTACCTGAAGGTTATAAAGACATCCTTCTTTATTTTTGTCTATTAGAGTTTTTTTCATACTTAGATCCTTTCACATTAGAACTGGAATTGGTTTTCTGTGTATGGTTTCAAGTGAGGATCACATCTTTGCCTTTCTTTTTTCCTACACAGAAAACTTTGAGCGCACTGTTTTTAATTACTAGCTAGGGAAAGGAAATGGATTGTTGGTCTCACCAAACTCTCCTCTGCTCTGAAACCTTCAGTAGCTCCTCAATGCAGTATGGATGACATGTATTGCTGTAGCACTATGGTTCTCCGTAACAGGGTCCTTCTAGTCCTAGAAGTTTCTTAACTTCTTTTATTCCCCCAACTTATACCTTTTGCTCCAGAAAAATTGGAATAGTCATTATTCCAAAGCTATCCCCTGACTTTTTCCAAAGAGAGGCTTTCCTCATTTTTGTGTTGTGATTACTTTCCCTACACGACTCCCACAAGTAGCAACCATAATTCTGTCCATTCTTCAGACTCCTGACCAGTCCTATCAGAGACACTTATTCTGACTGTCACTGTTCACACATGCTGAGCCTTTCTTATAATTCTCTTTTAAAAAAATTATTTATTCATTCAGTAAGACAAATGGAAAGAGGCAGAGACGTAGGCAGAGGGAGAAGCAGGCTCTCTGTGGGGACCCTGATGCGGTACTCAATCCCAGGACCCCTGGGTCAAGCCCTGAGCCCAAGGCAGATACTCAACCACTGAGCCACCCAGGTGCCCCTCTTGTAATTCTCAAAAGGACTATAGTGAGGAAGTTGAGAGTATGGACATTGAACCCTGGTCCACCATTTATGTGGTTTGACTTTGTTAGGCAGGTCATTCAATCTCCTAATACCTCACAGTAACACGGGATGATAATAGAACCTACTTCAAAGGATTGCTGTGGTGTTTCCTTGAATTTGCCCATGGTGAGCCTTCAGAACAGTGTCTAGAACATGATAAACATTCAACAAATATTAAGCAGATGAGTCACGAAGTAGACCTGTAAATCCACATGGGGACCCTCCTGGAGCTTTGGCCAAATACTCAGAGCTCATATGCAGGACAAGATGTCATGAAGTCTATCACAGCCTGGTTACTGGGGGTGGTGAGCCACTGGGTGTGGCACAGTGCTGAGGGAGATGGGAGCTCTAACCAGCCAGAGTGGGGACTGCTGGACCGCCAGGCATTCAGTGGGCTGCAGTGGTACGGCTGCTTGACCCCAGAGTGGGGGCTACTTCAACTCACCCTACCTAAGCAACACCAAGCCTTGACAGGGTCAGATTGAGTTTCCTGTCAGTGAAATGCCTCCTAGAACAAAACTCAATACTTTTTAAAGGAAAAACAGCCCAGAGAGGATTCTGGGAAGGTGGCAGGTGGGAAGTGCCAGGAAGCTGTCTCCCCTTGTAAGACATCAACTGCACTGGTAGAAGGTGTCTGATGGCACTGTTTTGGAACTGCAGTCTATTGAAGGCTTGTAACTTCCAGTGGAAGGCTTGGATGGCACATTGGGTTAATTTCAGTTAATTTCAGCTCTTAGCATAATAGCAGCTCTCCATCTCCCCGCTCCCAGCCACATGGCAGGCAACCATGCCAGTGTTCCCAGAGCAGCTTACACACAGCTTACAGGAGTCAGCATGGGCAAAAAGAGGCTTTTGTCCTCCAAATATCAGAGATGTGTGCTCTGACAGCAGACTGCTGCTTCTAATCCCAGACATGCAGACCCAGAGGCAGGTGGCCATTGTGGCATCTCCGGTTGTTGGGATCCCTTCCCATCCAGGGATCCCTGCTGCTTCTAATCCCAGACATGCAGACCCAGAGGCAGGTGGCCATTGTGGCATCTCCGGTTGTTGGGATCCCTTCCCATCCAGGGATCCCTGCTGCTTCTAATCCCAGACATGCAGACCCAGAGGCAGGTGGCCATTGTGGCATCTCTGGTTGTTGGGATCCCTTCCCATCCAAGCCCTCAGGAGGACTTGCAGCAGATTTCTCATCAGATACTTTGCAGCCAGAGGGCAGTCAGTAGATATATTTAAAGTGCTAAAGGGGAAAAAAAACCCCATGTCAACCAAGAATCCTATATCCAGCAAAACTATGCTTCAAAAGCAAGGGAGAAACTAAGACATTCTCAGATAATCAAAAGGTGAAGGACTTTGTTGTGTGAGAAATAAATGCTTGAGGGAGCCCTGCAGGGTGAATGAAGTTAGTATAGGTGAAGCTAGTATTATTTAACAGTGCTATGTACTTCCACCTTTGTTTTCCATGTGACTTAAGAGATTAATATATTTTTTAAAACTATTTGTCTCTTATTATTGCTGTTACTTTGGTTTGTAATGCCACACTCTGTTTATTTTTTAAGATTTTATTTATTTATTCATGACAGACACACAGAGAGGGAGAGAGAGGCAGAGACACAGGCAGAGGGAGAAGCAGGCTCCATGCAGGGAGCCAGACATGGGACTTGATCCCGGGTCTCCAGGATCAGGCCCTGGGCTGAAGACAGCACCAAACCGCTGAGCCACCCGGGCTGCCCACCACACTCTGTTTTTGACCTAATTTTAAAAGACTATTGCATTTAAAAGAATGACTAGTTTGTGATTTTGGTCACACCAGTGTAGAAAGGTGTAATTCTGCAAACTTGGCATTGCAAAGAGGTGAGGCTGGCACTATGAAGGAGCAGAAGTTTTGTTTGCTGTTGAAGTTAAGATGATATAAATTCAAATTAGAGTGCTATACCTCTAGGATATGAAATTTAATCCCCCTGGTAAGCACAAAGAAAACAGCAGAATATATACAAAAAGAAATGAGAATCAAAATTTAACATTTCATCACAAAATTCAGCTAAATACAAAAGAATTGGACACCTGGGTGACTCAGTTGGTTTAACAGCTGACTCTTGATTTTGGCTCAGATCATGATCTCAAGGTGTGGGATCAAGCCCTGCCTAGGGCTCTGTGCTCAGTGGGGAGTCTGCTTGAAATTCTCTCCCTCTCCTTCTGCTCCTTCCCCCTATTCATGAGAATGCTCAAGGTCAGTGTCTCTCTCAAATAAATAAATAAATCTTTCAAAAGTGAATAAATACAGAAGAATGAATACAGTACTGAAGTAAATGAGAGACACCAAACCTAGAAGGTGTACAGAAACAAATAACAAATGACGGAAGCAAATCCTTCTTTATCAATAATTACTTCCAATGTAAATGATCTAGACTCTCCAGTTAAGAGGCAGACATTGTCAGAATGGATAAAAACACAGGATACAACGGTTACCAGAATCAGTAATCACTGCCATCACTAAAGCTGCCGGAGGAGGGGTGCTTGGGTGGCTCAGTGGTTGAGCCTCTGCCTTCGGCTCAGGGTGTGATCCTGGAGTCCCAGGATTGAGTCCCACATTGGACTCCCTGCATGGAGCCTGCTTCTCCCTGTGCCTGTGTCTCTGCCTCTCTCTCTGTGTGTCTCTCATGAATGAATGAATGAATTAATGAATGAATGAATAAATAAATATTTATTTATTTATTTATTTATTTATTTATTTATTTATTTATTTATTTTATTTAATTTATTTTTTTTTAAAGCTGCCAGAGGTGCCAGAAAGGGCAGTGTCAGGACCTCACTGGAGGGCTCAGTCTAGAACAGGATTTCAGGGGATAAGCAGAATGCATGTAGAGAGTCCCCACAAGGGAACAGTAAAAGGTGAAGCATATACTTTCTAGTTCCACTTTTTTTTTTTTTTTTGGTGGGTTGGAGGAGGTGATAAGTGTAGGGAAGACAAGCTGGCCCAGGACCTCCGCATCCAGGCAGATTAGAGAATCTGCCACCTGTGGAACCTCAACAACGCAGCCTCTGGTTCACCAAATGGCAGGTCATGAGCGATGTGGATGCTAGGCGTAGGGCATGAAGAAAGCAAGGGAGCTTCACACCCCCAGCAACATTCCAGAGACCATGTAAACCAGAAGCTGGCATTGTTCTCTGTCAGGGGAGGCCACCAAGCCCTTTCTGTCAACCCCAAATCTAGTGGGAAGCAGGGTAAAGAAAATGCTGATATATGATCCTCCTCCTGAGCCCCTGTCTCCTTCCCCTCACCCCCTTCCTGAGCTATCACTTTGTTCCGTCTGTGTTTGGCCACTAGGTACGTAAAGACCTATCTGCTGCCTGACAGATCCTCCCAGGGAAAACGCAAGACTGGAATCCAAAAGAACACAGTGGACCCAACCTTTCAGGAGACCTTGAAGGTACTTGCTGGACAAATACCCATGTGCTAAGTCTCTCCATCCCAGGCTGGGCACGTGGGGCCAGAGTTCAGCACAATGTTCTTCCAAAGTCTTGAGTCAGTTAAATATAAGTACAGACACTTATACGTTTCTGTAAGGCTCTGTCAATCAGTGGCAAGTTGGTGGAAAATAAATGTCAGCCTTTGTACAGGAAAAGTGCAGAGTCTGCCAGACTTGAGAATGGTTTTTGGTTAATGATTTCTGAGAAAATGGTGAAAAAGGACCTGGCTGCCTCTCAATCTCTAAAATTGGTTTGTCCTGTTCAATTTTTACGACCCTCAGAGAGGTACTCTCAAGCAGACCACCCTGAACTACTGAGTTACTACTTTCATGAAAGTGCTGCTTTATTGTAATCATCTGGCACACCTAGGTTTCTTCTTATTTTATGAGAAAAGTAGTCCTCTTTATTTTGTAAAGATTTTATTTGTTTGAGATGAGAGGGCACGAGCGTGCGCATGAACAGGGGGAGGGGCAGAGGCAGAGGGAGAAGCAAGCTCCCTGCTGAGCAGGGGACCCCATGCTGGTCTTGGGATCACAGGACCCTGGGATCACAACCTGAGCTAAAGGCAGATGCCTAACTGACTGAGCCACCCTGGCACCCCTGAAAGAAAAGTAGTCATCTTATGAAAAACATTTTGTAGAGGAATTGTTTGGTTTTTCACTTTCTTTGGTGCTAAGACATATGATTTGTGATATAGGGAGCGACTATGGCAATTTAGGGTGGACAGTTGGAGACAATGTCTGGCAGAGATGTAGGAGGCTGTAAGCTGGAAGAACAGTCCAGATGCACAGGGACGTACCCAGTCAAGGCTGGTTAGCCCAGGGATTCCATGTATCAAGTCTGTACAAGGAGAGGGCTTGGTTTGCCTTCCTTGGCAAGTAGGGGTATTTCTGAACTCCCAGCCAGGGACTGTCTGGCCATCTGGCAGGAGTCCCATTGGTTAATAATAAAAGCCATTGTTTTCTGTGTCTCTGCTGTGGCCAAGTGCTTTAAATACCCCTGAGCTAGGTATTAGAATCTTTGCTTACCAACGAGAAAACTGAGGCTTATGGTGCAATCAGAATTACAGGTCTAACTCACGGTGGACTAGCGGTCCTTCACCAGATTTATGGTCATAGGACTTCCCTCAAAGGATTTTTCAAAAAAAAAATATGCTATGATTCAGCAGGTATGGGTGGGGCCCAGGGCATCGCTGTCAGAGACCCCTCTGGTAGCAAGTCAGTAGACCCTGGTCTTGGTGTGGTTTTGCTCACGTACCTGCTGAAAGAGCTTTAAAAAGCTATGTGTCCCCTCTCACATTTTAAGTTATATCTAAAATCACCCGTTGTAAGTTGAATGAAGGTGTTGTGTACTAAACAGGTAAACAAATAGTTCACATTTTATGAAATGAGATGAAGGAGAGGATTGAGTTTGTTTTAGATATTATTTGGTTTGATTTTTAAACTTTTAACCACTTTATTTAAAATACATGCAGAATCTCAAGGAAATCTCCTAAACTTTTAATTCATTGATTTTACCCAATATCTTGTGGATTTTTAGGTTGTCCTGGGAAACTCTCCAGGTACATTGAAGAGAATCCATGTCTGTCATTTATTCTAAAGTCTAGAAACCAATCCTCAAGATTTTCTAAGCAGAGCACTCCATGGGCAGCCTTCCTGCACTCCAAGGGGTGCTGGTACCCCCCTCGAAGGCCCCTTAGGAGGCCTTGGAAGGAGGAAACGCAACACTTGACCTGGAGACTTTGGGTGCTTCCATATAGCTGTTGTCTGTGTTCCTGGGGCTGGGTAGTGAGCCCACCGCCTGCACGGACTGCCTTGTGGGCGTAACAGGGTGATGGGGGAAAGGTCTGCTTAAAAGGCAGTTCACTCAATCAAAAGGAATAGCCCTGTTTGTCAGAGGAGGGCCACTTGTGTGTGAGGACCCCTGAGAAGCAGGGCTGCCCCGTGCATGGGGTGCATGGAGATCACGCAACTGCCCCAGGAGGGCGGGCGTGGGGGCCAGGCAGCTGCCCTCCCAGGGACAGCTCTTTCTCCGAGGGAGCAGGTGCAGTGCCAGGAGCTGTCAGCCTGGGCAACAGGGTGGAGGGAACAACCGGGTGAGTTTTGAGTTTAAAGACAGACTAAGGAATGCAGGGCAGAGTCAGAAAGGGCCACGGATGCCTGGCTGGCTCAGGGGGTAGAGCGCAGAAATTTGATCTCAGGGTTGTGAGTTTGAGCTCCATGTTGGGTATAGAGATTACTTAAAAAAAATCTTTTTAAGAAAAAGATTAGGGATACCTGGGTGGCTCAGTGGTTGAGCATCTGCCTTTGGTTCAGGAAGTGATCCCAGGGTCCTGGGATCGAGTCCCGCATCGGGCCCTCTGCAGGGAGCCTGCTTCTCCCTCTGCCTATGTCTCTGCCTCTCTCTCTGTGTCTCTTATGAATAAATAAATAAAAATTTTTAAAAAAAGAAAAAGACTGAAAAAAAAAAAAGAAATGGGCAATGGACTTCAGGGAAACCCACTAAAAATCAGCCCAAGGTGATAGAGGGATGTGGTTTCTGAGCACAATGGGTACAGATAATCCCAGAGGGAAGAAGAGGAGGGGCAGGTGGGGAAGGCAGCCTGGCCACCCAGGGTTTGCTGGCCTGGGTGGGGGGGGGGGATGTAGCAGGGCAGACAGGGCTATTTGGGAGGCCGAGGGAGACAGGTTACAGCTTCTCCACACACCTGTCTCTTCCCTGTCGTTCATCAGCTGGAAGGGCACTAACCTAACAGTGCTCAGTGAGGCTCACGGAAACCAATGCAGCCGCTCTGAGTGGGTGCGAAGGTCTCGGCCTGCAGTGTGACAGGCAGGTACCTGGAGGAGCCAGGATGCGGTGCCCCAGGAGAGCTACAAGCTCTGAGCCTGGTGTTTCCCCTGCAAACTGGTGATTGCTCGCACTGCCCTCTGGAGATGCTTCTGGAAGCTAAGGAGCAATGTAACTAAAAGCCTGGTACAAAGGCTCAGTAAACTGTAACTTCTGTTCATTGTTGAGAAAATCCAAGGAACAACTTGGAACAGGCTCTTGGGAAGCCTGGCTGAGACGCTGGCCTTTGGGGTGGGGAGCACTCTCACTTGGGGCCTTTGGCCTCTAGTCCTCCTTACCTGGAGGGAGAAGGGGACCAGCTTTCTTGTTCTCTGGCTATGCTGAGGCTCCTGGGGCGGGGGGGGGGGGGGGGGGGGGGGGGGGGGTGTCCTGCGGGGATGGTGAAGAAACAGCTCCCTGTGACCCTGAGCGCAGGCCCAGGCCCCGCATGCCCTCCAAGGGCCTTGTCCTTCTAGGCAAATAAATGCCCACACTAATAACTCATGTTTTACATTAAACAAAACAAAAAAAATCCTAGCTTTCAGTATTTTTGAACAACCCTGGCCAGGCAAGTTCAGATCCTGAGCAGGAACAGATCTTGACCTCAGCTGGTTGAGGACTTTCATCCTTGCCTTGGGGACAGATCTTGACTGTGGGAGGGGACTTTGCCCCTGCCCAGCCTTTCCCCCTAGCCAGGCTGGTGGAGAGGTTGTTCTGAGTTGGAGAAAGCAGGGACCGCCCACCCACCCCTCCAATTGGCTCAGCTCACCCTGACCACACCAAGACTGTCACCAGCCTACAGGAGGAAGGCTCTAGTGGGCCCGGCGGGGAGGGGGCTGTGGGTTCCCAGAGGCTGTGGGTGCAGGGGGCTGTGGGTGCAGGGTGCCGTGGGCCAGGGACCCAGACTCACTGGCGCTGCTCTGACTTTGCAGTACGAGGTGGAGCCTGCCCAGCTGGCGACACGGTGGCTGCAGGTCTCTGTATGGCACCTGGGCACTCTCACCCGGAGGGTGTTTCTTGGAGAGGTGACCATCCCTCTGGCCACATGGGACTTTGAAGATAGCACGACACAGTGTTTCTGCTGGTATCCGCTGAGGGCCAAGGTGACTGCGCTACCCCACCCCCACCGTGAAAACAAAACTCACTTTTCAAAGGGATTGGAGCCAAGACAACCTACCAGGGGAGCCTTGGCCCCGGGACACAGCGTGCTTGCCTGGCTGGGACTCCCCAGTGGGCAGGCTGGGCCAGGGGCTAGGGGGGGGCAGGCGCTGGGAGGCCAGGAGCGAGGAGCTGATTGAGGGCCTGCTCACAGGCGCAGGGGAGGGGAGAGCCTGGGGGGAAAGTTCGCATTTCTTGGGGCAAAGTGCTTTGTGCTTTCTGTGCCAAGATCCAAGATTGGGAGAGAGGACATGTGCGGTAGTGGGGGAGGAGGAAGCGTGGGCTCCGTCATCCCCTAGAAATGACAAATGTCTCTGATCTCCCGCTACTGTCTCCTCCTGGAAGCCCTCCTGGCCCCCCTCTCCTGCCACCTTCCCTCTAGGTTCCTCTGCACGGCCTCCGCATCCATACCCCGCACCCTGTGCTCCCCCTTCTCAGAGCCTAGTCTGTCCTCACTCGTCACTTGGGATGTCGGCTGCGAACACTTTCTTCTATCCAAGGTCCCCCCCAAGACTTAGTGGAGACCCCGCCTCCTCCATGAGGGCTTTTCTGATTTTCCTTCTTCATGATTTTCCCTGACAGATGTACTTTCCCCCAGGATCCTGTACTTGGGTGCCCTGCCCGTCTTCTCCCTGTAGGACCCCCTGCAGTTCAAGACTAGCTGCCGACGAGGCTGGTGGCAAGAGGAAGAGCAGAGGTGCCAGGCTATAAGATGTCTTCCTAACACCAGCTAGTAGACAGTGACCACCCCTCCCACCAACACCCGGATGGGAGCCTCCTGCTTACAGGCCTGCCCTTTTGGTGACAGGAGGGGCCCAGGGGGTTAGCACAGGTTTTCCAGAAGCTGAGGGTAGAGGCAGCTTTATCTCCTCTGAGTGCCAGCTTCCTTCCTGGGAGGCAGCAGGGAGACCAAGAAGAGACACGATGGTGTAGACAGGGGCCAGCCGCACCCTCTTCTGGGACTTCTTGCTGAGTCCACTGACCTGGAGGGGCTCAATTTTATTTTATTTTCTTCAGACTCGGGCTGTGTGCAGGTTTTCTTAGGACCATCCTATGGGAATGTGCCAGGGCCTTTGAGCCCCCACACTGGCCCAAGCAGCCAAGTGGGCGGCTGGGGTGGGAATGGAGTCACCACAAATGGAAGACAAGCCAGTCCTACCATGGGCATGTCCACTCTACCCCAGGCTACTCCCCAGCCTGCAGAGGCTTTGTAGGGGTGAATGGGTGGGTTGGGTTGGGAAATGGGGCAATCAGAGGAGCCCAGAAGGTTCTGGAGGCGGAGGAATCTTGCCTCTGAGTTCTGTCTCTTGCCCCCAGGCAGAGAAAGTTGATGACAGCATTCTTCCGAATAATGGAGAACTAGCAGTCCGGGCCAAACTGGTCTTCCCTGCAGGGCCCAGAAAGTTCCAGGAGGCCCTAGAAGGTAGGTGGCCTCCAGTCCTGAGAATGTGCATCTGTTATTATGTCACTGTCTCCAAAGCCTGGAGCAGCAGGTGGGCTGAGCATTCCCTTTCTGCAACCCACTAATGCTGCAACACTCCAGCAACTTTCCAAGATGTGTTGACACTCAGCCTGGACAGTGGGTTCGTAGAACAGATGGTCTATAAGGGATATGAGGGACCCAAGCAGGCCAGGCCTTTGGTGCCCACTTTGCAGGGCTCTTAGGACACCAGTTCTGGGGCTTTCCTCCTGGGTGGGTGGGGGGAGGGGGCGCAGCTTGGACTGCCTCTCTGGAGCAAACCCTTCCGCTGCCACCCCTCTGGAAGAGGGTGCTCCCATGGCCACCAGTGTTAGTTGGGAGTGTGGCTCAAGAGTGCACCTCATAGCCCTGGGGCCTGCAGGGCTCTGAGTGAGTGCATCTTTGATCCCAGGTTACATGAGCTGTTGCCCAGCAAGAGAAGGGATCAAGGACAGGCTCTCAGCGACTTTATAGAACATTTCATAAGGTTAAATACAGTGGAGTGTATGGAGGAGATGAAGGTGAAGAAAGCACACACAATTCCATGATGTAAACACATCACTAAACAGTGATCTCGTTTGCTTGGAAAAGGAAAAGTTTGCTGCCAGAGCTCACGGGGCCACCAGCGGGCCAGCAGCCTCTGTGGTCACTGCCACCCCCTAATAGAGGTCTTTGGGCCCCTACTTTGCCAAAAAACCATCCCTGCACTAGACTAGAACCTCTATCCTTCCTCTTCTTGGATCCCTTATTATCTCTGCAGCTTCCCAGAATTCTAGTGACCCCTCCATTCTGTCACCACACTGGCCTTGTTGGACAGCACGTGAGCAGGGCCAGCAGAGCCTCCCCACAGCAGATACATTCCTCTTCCTCTCTGTCCTACAGCTCAGAGCTGTACCACACCCTCTCTGAGCTCTCACTTTTAGGGTGGTGGCATTGCATGCATGCCATGTGCAGATGTAGAGCTCACAGCAAATGCCAGCTTTCCTTCCAGGGACTGATTGGCCATCCCCCAACGGTCAGCTTTGTTTGGTCGTGCTGGGAGCCAAGAATTTGCCTGTGCGGTCAGATGGTACCCTCAACTCCTTTGTTAAGGGGTAAGTATTCTATTCAATCAACTATTTACTGATAAACTGTATATATATGCAGCATTCCACTTTCTATATAAAGTATAGCGAGCATAAGCCATTTTAAACTTGTATTTTAGCTTTCCTATGAAAATCCCACATAATGGGTTAAAGACTCCAATTTTCAAGAATTCATGGGAGTTGGACCTGCCAAGGCTAGATTTGGAACACTGCATTTTAACCCGAAACCCAGATCTTATCGGTCCTTGTTATTACATCAGCATTTTCTGACTCAGAGCTCAGACAGAGCAGCGTGGTTGGTACATATGCCCTTGCCTTAGCATCTCCTCCTGGATTAACAGGAAGACGGACTCCACTTATTCCATTCTTATTGGCTACATGTGTGTTCACCTCTAGACGTAAAGCAAGTATCATTAATTATTACACAGAATTGCCGCGTCCTCCGTCAGTGACATGATGGGAAATGATGGCTTACTATGCCAAGCTCTGAGTTCCTGTCCTCATGCCGCCACTTATCAGAGGGCCTTGGGCAAGTCCTGTGGCCCTTCTGAACTTATTTCCTGAGAACAGAGTTAAAATGAGAGATGTGTGTTCAGAGTCCTGGTCCCCGGGTAGCAGGTGTAAGCTATGCGTTGCCTGGTGGTCGGCATCCCAAGGAGGGATTAAGACAAGAACATTGTCCCGACCACCATGATCTAGAATCCCAAATGACCCTTAACATCTGGGGCAGAATCCGAAACATCCTTGCAAGAGGTCACATGGCCAATATGGCAATTTGCATTCTCCCTCCTGGCTCGGGATTTTTCTTTTGAATGTAGCCTTGGGTCTCACGATGGCAAGCGCTGCCAGGGGAGGGTGCTGGGCTGGGCACTCGAAGACTGTGGTCTGTCTCCCTCCTGCAGCTGTCTCACTCTGCCAGACCAACACAAACTGAAGCTAAAGTCCCCCGTGGCGAAGAAGCAGGCTTGTCCCCGGTGGCAGCACTCCTTCGTGTTCAATGGCGTGAGCCCTTCCCAGCTGAGACAGTCAAGCCTGGAATTAACCGTCTGGGACCAGGCCATCTTTGGTGTGAGCGACCGCCTGCTGGGGGAAGCCAGGCTGGGTTCTAGTAAGTCTGAGATACTTCGTGGGCCCAAGTAGCATGGTTTATACTCCACGAGTATCTTTCGTGGTGGTGGACACAGAAAGGACTTAATAAGGCTTCCGCGACGGCTGGTGATTTAACTGGCGTGGAAATGGCCTAACTTGCTGTAAATGGAGATTGCCACATCTAGCTCTTGCTCTACAATTGAGCAGTAATACGGCCAAGTATTTAAACAATTTAGATCAGATTTAGATCTGCTAAAGAAACAAAAACTACAGGCCTCAGAATGGGCCAGGTACAGTATTTGCTTTTGTTTCTGGTGTCAATCATAAAAGGATTAATTTCTTAAAGGAAAATAGCTTCTTAATCCAAACACATGGCAATTCAGAAAGTATTTCAGTAAGAGTGGGACAGAGGGACACTGCCTTTTCAGCACTGCTCAACTGGGTGCTGCAGGCCTTGTGTGGGGGACAGCCTTCTGTGGGGAGGGCCTGCCCACTAGGGGTGCCCCTCAAACACTGTGCTAACCAGAAAGACCCACACACATCTCCAGGACCTCCAACTGTGAGAACCTCTGAACAGTGTCCAGGGGCACCTGGGAGGGCTCATGTGCTTGAGCATCCAACTCGTGATTTCAGCTCAGGTCATGATGTCAGGCTCTCTGCTCAGCAGGGAGTCTGCTTGTTGCCCTCTCCCTCTGCCCTCCCTTCATTCTCAAATAGAAGAAATACTGTCCAAGGCACAACACAACCCCCCTTTCTATAACGGATGTCTGCAAACCTGGCCCCAGGTCTCAGACCACCCCACCAATCCGTAGCCATTGTAATGTGTTAAGATCGTCCAGTCCCCTTGAAGAGCCAACCCACAGGATAGGTCTTCTCCTTTCAAACTATATGAAAGGCAGCAGCTTTGGACTCTTGAGGCTACACAGTATTTAGGAATGAATGCCTGCTGTGTACTGTTCTGAGCATGGCGTTGGGGTGGAAGGTCTTGCTCATCCTCATCAGTGGTTGGCATTTTCGAATGGTCCTAAGTCGAGGTTAAAAACACTTTTAAACAGTTGGTCATTTTAAAAAGAAGAGGTAAATAAAAATTAAAAAAAAAAAAAAAAAGGGATCCCTGGGTGGCGCAGCGGTTTGGCGCCTGCCTTTGGCCCAGGGCGCGATCCTGGAGACCTGGGATCGAATCCCACGTCGGGCTCCCGGTGCATGGAGCCTGCTTCTCCCTCTGCCTGTGTCTCTGCGCCTCTCTCTCTCTGTGTAACTATCATAAATAAATAAAAATTAAAAAAAAAAAAAAAAAAAAAAAGAGGGTGGGTAAGGTGGCCCGCACATCACCCATCACACTAATTTGTCACTTCACTCCCATCACAGAGGAAAACGTAGCTGGTGGCAGGGACATGTGCTCACAGTCCGAGCTCCAGTGGCAGAAAGTTCTTTCTAGCCCCAATCTGTGGACAGACATGACACTCGTCCTGCACTGAAGCCAGAGTTCCAGTCTGCAGCAGGAAGGTTGGCTGGAGGCATGGGTGTGGACACATGGCTGGCACAGTCCCTGTGGAGCATGGACACTGTCTGCAGCTCTGGCACGGGGCACGGACCCTCTTCCATAGCCCTGTCTGTATTTATGTTCAACACAGCACTTGCTGATATTACATAAATAAGACTGTCTGGTTTCTGTGCTTTGAATAAAGGTTTGTTACCTCTGTCCTCCTGTTCTTAATCAAATAGTGGAAATTATGGCCTTGTTCTATGCATTTGAAGGAGAACTACTGGTAGGTATTCGGTCCCTCTTGTTCTGCTTGCTGGAGGGACTCCCATTTTGGGTTGGTCAGCACCCAGGATCCCACGGAGCACTGCCTCCCCCACCCCCCGGCTGTATAGAGAGGAGGGGCCCTCCTGCCCCAATACGCAAGGACACACCCACTGCCACCTCTTGCCTTGCACATCTTTTATTTCTCAAATCTGTGGTGTGGGGTTCATCTGAACACAGCTCTTACCCAAAAAGGAAGAGGACACAGCCGAGCATGAAAAGTGAGCGAGAGCTGATGTTTCAGCAGGTTCGCAGGGATGAGGGAGACAACTGGCTAGGTCAGAATGGGTTCTTCTTGTGGAGACAACACCAGGTTGGAAGAGTCCCTTCATAGCTGGAGTCTGAATTATCCACACAGCATGTGTATATTTTGCAAATAAGCTCAGATAGGAAACTGAAATGTGCACAATTACATGCACACAGAACACTCAAAGACAAGTCATTTTTACAGATGTGATTACAGCAGTTAATCCCCCTCATTACCACTTCAGGTCACATCAGATCAAGTGCCATGGTTACATGGTTTTTAATATGTAATTCTTTTATTCTGTAAAAGGTAACAAAATATACAGAATGAAACTTTCCCTTTTTTAAACTAATGTTACAAACCCATATTGTCACATATATAAATACTATCCTCTACAGCTGATCATTAATTAGGTGTGAGTCCAACAATGTAGCCCTCTAACTGTTAAGCAAATGAACAAAAAACCCAAAAAGCCAACAAGTTTGTCCAAGGCTGAAGTGTCCTCTGTGTACAAAGGAACACAAGAAAAATCACCGCGTGTGCATGTGTGTGAGTGCTTTAGTCTGTTTTCAAAATTTTCACCTCTCAAAAAACAAATATACAAAGGAATTCTTCCTAGAAATCAAAAAAATCAATTTGAGCCAATTCCAAACAAAGTAATATGGCACGGAGTCTAAGCCATGGTGTGGTTTAAACACACTGCATATCTCGCGTCGCACATGTCAGCATGGGGTTTGTTAACTCAGACTTGACAGCATCTTCCCTACTTCAGTCCATCCTGCTGCAAGCACAGAACAGGAAGTGATTGACAAGTGATAATAAAATCAGGCCTGTTTGGCACTATGATACAATTGGGAAAAAGAAACCATGGAAGCGCCCATCGATCCCAGCGCCAGAACATTCCCACTGAAACAACTACTGTCTTGTTAAAGGACCTGGAACACGACGGGGGAGGAGGGGGGGGGTTCCCTAGATTTACAAAACTACCCACACCGGCTCCAGAGCCTGACAGCGAGCCCCTGCACCCTGGCCTTACAGGGCCTCGAACTCATCAATCCGCTGCTTGGTGTTGCCCTGACGGATCTGCCGCAGCGTCTTGTACTTGTCCCGACCTTGCCTCATATTCTCATTGTGGATGATGTCATTGTGGGTCCTCTTGTTCTCATCTCTGGCCTGGGACAGCTCACTGGTCAGGGTCTGCAAGCGGAGGTGGCACAGTTCAGGGGGACCCAGGAGCAGCGGGAACTGGGGGAAATGGTTTCCCCCCACCCCACCCCACCCTGTCTACACCCCCACCGCCCCCTCACCATCAGCTGCCGTTGCACCCGCTCATTCTTCTCAGCCTCGGTGATCCGCTTCTCCTCGTTGCGGTCATCCATGATGCCCTCGCTGGACAGCTCAGCGCTGTAGCCCGTGTACTCCGTGCCCTCCTCCTGCAGGTTATCCTGCACGTGGTAGCTCACTGGCTCATAGACGGGGGGCGGTGGGGGTGGAGGGGCAGTCATCACCAGGTGCAGCTCCTCCTTGGTCTTTACCAGGTCATCCTGGGCTTCCTTGGCCTTGGAAAGCAACCAGTACAGAGGTGACAACTTGTCACACAGAGCAAAGCACATAAACCATTTTTGGAAGAATCCCCTTTTCTGTAAATGAAGGCTTCTGCACCTTCTCTCACCACTCCTCTCACCTCCCCTGGTGGGCTGGGTACTAGGGTCTTAACAGCCCAGAGCGGAGGCCAGTGGTGGGGACGGAAGATGGGGGAGGGCATGGTTGGGGACAAGCATTCCAGTGCAGGGCCTGCCCAGCCTCTTCCAAGTCTGGGGCTCTGGATCCTGGGAGTGGTTCTCAATCGTGCCCATGGCACCAAGAGAAAAACTCATGCCAGGCTTGACTTTTTTTTTTTTTTTTTAAGAACCAGAATTAATTTCTTTCGGTCTCAAATTCTAATATATATTCATTGTATTAATTTTGAAACAAACCAAAATCCTCCAGCCACTAGAAAATGCCACCATCACATTGCAGAGTGCAGTTTTATCCTCTTCCCTTGTGTGGCCACTATTTATGACGCTCCTCACTGCCTGTGGGCACTGTGCTCAAGCACCCTCCTACCTGCTGTTACCCCTAAATCTTCCAGTAACCTCTCCTAGGTACACATCCCCAATCATGCCCACCTCATTACCACTCCGTCCCTGGAGGTGAGCTTAGTTTGAACCTCTTCTGCAACCAGCTTTTTCTCACTCCGTACTTTATAATGAACACTTTCTCCAAAAACCTAAGGATCCAACTTGCATGGGGGTGGGGTGGGGGGATGGAGCTTAAGAGGAGATGTGAGGGAGGAACCAGGTGTCCCCAGAAGGAGCCACTACAGATGGGGAAGCACAGGTAAGGACAGTGGGGTGGGGCAGGCGGCTGCCACAGCTTGGTAGATGTCTACACTGAATATATCCAAAGCTCCCCTGGGGACCATTTTTCCCAGCAGGCATGGGGGGCTCAGCTGGAGAGGCAGGCTCTCTGGACACTGCAGTGGAATGTGGTTCTTCCTATTACAGCTGCAATTTATTAAACCTCTCTGCAGCATGGTCCTCGGAGCAACCTTACAGGCTGGCTATTACTCCCTACCTGCAGTAAGGAAACGGAGGCATGGAGAGGTCAGGCCACGTGCCCCATCACGCTGCATAAGAGCAGAGCTGCGACCCTCGCCCTGTTTTGGGACCTCCAAGTCCAAATCTTTCCATGGTGACATGGTGTATGCACCAGCGGTCAGAAGAGGCAGGAGGTCTAGTTTCAGGCCCTGTGGCCTGTTGCTAGGGGCACCCACATGACCAGATTTAGAGCTAGTCCTGATGGAGCTCTGGGGTTTGTTAACTCTGCTCCAGAGCAGAGGGGTGGAGACGGCCAGAGCAGAGGGGTAGAAGTGAACAAGAGGCTCCTTGTTCCCTGCTAATCCAACAGCGGCCTCCCCAGCGCACAGGGCAAGCCCATTCCTACAGGGATTCTGGCCTAAGAAGCCCAACTGGGACTGGTAAAGCATCGCAAAACATCCCGAGGCTCGCTACGCCACCCAACAGCCTGGCCCTGGCCGCCTTCTGGCCGTGTGCCCCCACAAGGTCTCTGGCCTGCAGACTCACCCGGTGCTGCCACTCCTCGACCTCGTCCTCCTTGCGCCGCCGCGCCTCCTCCAAGAGGGCGATCTTCGCTGTGTACTCTGCTAGTTCTGCGGCCTAGTAAAGCACACGAAGCTCAAATTATTTCTGGGGCTTTTTGGGAGAGCCCTTTTGCAAATGGACAGCCACACAGTTTGGTGACTGGCCTCATTCCCCTGCTCCTCCCCAGCCGGCAGTGCCCCCTGCTGCCCACCGTGTCCTCAAGGCCATGCCTCACCCAGACCACCACGTCCAGCTCCCGGGATGCCTGCAGCAGGGCCACCGAGGCCCAAACAGCAGCACAGCCCCTCCCACCAGGCTTTACTCTCTCAAGCAGATCGTTTTACAGCCCCAGACACAATCATAAGGCAGGCGTCACTTCTGCATCCCCAGAGGCAGCCTCTCCATAATTCAGCATCATGAAACTCAGGGAGCTCCTACCAGCTGCTCCTGGCTCTTTATCTGATCTGCTGCCTGCCTCTCCAGCTCCTCCTTGGCCCTCAGGGCGGCCACGCGGTCAGCCTCCAGACGCTCTGCCTCCTCCTGGGCACGCTTCCTCTCCTCCTCTAGCTGCAGGGCTCTCTGAATCTGGTCTGACAGTTCTGGAGAGAACACAAGGAGAAAAAGAAACCATGGAAGCGCCCATTGATCCCAGTGCCAGAACATTCCCAGTGAAACAACTACGGTCTTGTTAAAGGACCTGGAACACGATGGGGAGGAGGGGGGGGTTCCCTAGATTTACACAACTACCCACACTGGCTCCAGAGCCTGACAGCAATGCCCCAGCCTTGCAGGGCCTAGAACTCGTCGATCCCTTGCTTGGTGTTGGCGGACACGCAGAAACTGCACCACTCGCCAAGTTTTTGGTTTGTAAGACGGGGCAATGTACCATGGTTTGGGCACTCACTAGCCACGTGACCTGGGGCAAATTACTTTACCTGCTAGCCCTTAATATTGTCATCAGGAAAATGGGGAGGACTCAGTATTAGCCTCAAAGGAGTAAGGGAAAATAAAAAAAAAAAGATAATGTGCATAAAAGCAGTTAGCAGAGCATCTAAAGTACAGGAATATCTTTAACACAAAGACCCATCATCGTGTTCTCTCAGCCACGAGTCTCTGCTGTGGGTCTTGTTTTAACCTGCGAAGTTCCTGGCTGTGGGCAAGCTGACGGTCCATCTGCCCCTTGCTGTGGAATGCACCCCTGCGAACACAACCACTGGGCACAAACCCACCTTTCTCTGCTTTCTTGGTTTTCTCCTCATAGTCCTGCAGCCTGAGCATCAGCTCCTCCTTCTCCCGCATCATCTGCTCCTTCTCTCTCTCCACGGTTTCTCGCCTCTTCTTCTCAGTTTCCAGCTGCTGCCTGTTACAGGGTGAGGGACAACACAGCAATGTCTAGATGCTGGCAGGCACTTGCCATGTCAACACACATCACCAGTGCCCAGTCCAGGCCCCAGGCCCATCCTCTGGATGGTACCGACTTAGGAGGTGGCAGAGTCAACACTGAGCACACCCCTCCCGGGCTGATCCTTGGGACCCACACGGTAACTTCCAAAGGCCATCACCCCCCGAAGCTCCGTTTTGTTTGCTAGGTGATGTCACCCTGGCTCCTCCCCTGGGGAATGGTGCGGGCCCTACGAGGCTGCCCATTCTGGGAGAACACCACCCCGTCCTGCTGGCCTCCACCCTGCTTACCGCTCCAGCTGCTTCTGGTGCTTCTCCTCCCGGGCCTGGGCCTTCATCTGCTGTACCTCAATGGTGTCGGGCTTCCTGCGGCGCATGTACAGCTCGTGATTCCCCATGCAGAGCTGCAGGATCCGCTTGTTAATTCGAAGGCGGGGGGCATAGAACACGAAGTCCTACAGAATAGAACAGGATGGACTATAAGGAGGAGGAACTCCTTCCTTTGGCTTTCTTCTTCCAAACCAACTTCACAAAGCTCTAGACAAACTTCTCCAAAAGAACGAATAAAAAAAAAAAAAAGAATAAACGAAACAGAGTATGGGGTCAGAAAGAGACCTCGAGGAGAAGTCATGGACTCCAGGTGACCAGTCAGAAAGTTCCTGCTGCCATGGGATTTGGATTCCCTGGGACAGAGCAACTGCATGTCTTTGTGGGTGTGCATGCACACGGGCACAGGAACCTCCTCTGGCTGGACTGCAAAGCCTCTCCTGGTCAAGAGGTCTTGCGGCCTTGAGAAACCCCCAGCCCTAGAACCACTGCCCCCTGGTCTTGCCTGGGGTGCAGCAACTTCTATTTGAGCTTCTGGTCTCCTGTACCTCAAACTTTGCCTCCCACACGGCTACTAGTGCATCTACTGAGTCACTACTGGACGCCTGACACCAGCCTGTTTAGCTCCAGGACCAGGTACAAACACCGTGGCCAGGCACGTGTACATCCAGAGCTTCTGGCCCAGCAGCCCCAGCCTACCCCTTGTTCACCTAAATTGCACTTTATGCCCACAAACCTATTTGCTCAAATAGGTTTTGAGCCCCCTGCTACTTGGGATGTCATGTCCAACCTCACAGACCCAAGGACCGCAGCACTTCAGAAGGCAGCATTAAGGCATCGTCTCCTGTCTTCATGACCTCTCCTTCTCCCGTGGGTAACTGGCACACCTCCTATGCCCCCTGCACTCGATGGGGGTGCCAGCACTTTCCTTGACTTGTTTTGGTCTCTATCTTCCACTGAATGGGCAGCAATCTTGACAGCAAGGCTGCGTTTGTTAGTCTGTATCCCTGGGACCCAACTAATACCCTATATTTACTGTGTGCTAGAGATTACACAGCACTGCCATGTCTGAGCCTGTGACCTTGAGTGAGTCACTTCCTCTCTGAGTCTGAACACCGTAAGCTGCACAGTGGGGAGAACAGTAATCTAACAGGACTGTTGAGAGGATTAACTCAGATACTGTCTGTCAGGACTTAAAATGGTGTCTGTCAGGACAGGAGTTGCCTGGAACACGGATACTCACTCACGGATTGCTGGCTGTTTTATGAAACTGCTAGTTTAAGAGCTTTCTGGAACAGAAGAGATGAAGGCACCCAAAAACATTATGACTAGGAGTGCAGAAGTCTGTAGTGTGGGGCAAGGACGACACACAACCTTGCCTCCTAGCTCTTGCTACTGCTGCCATTAATGTAGGGAATGGGTGGGGAGAGAGGGCTTAGAAACCTTTTGTTATTTTAAAACACCAGTCTGCGGGTAGCGCTGCCTTCAGCCCAGGGCCTGATCCTGGAGATCCTGGGATCAAGTCCCACATAGGGCTGCTGGCATGGGGCCTGCTTCTCCCCTCTCCCTCTCTCTCTCTGTCGGGCTCCCTGTATGGGGCCCTTCTCTCTCTCTCTCTCTCTTGAATAAATAAATAAAATCTTAAAAAAAAAAAAAAAAACCCATACCAGTCTGCTTCCTCTTCTTTTTCCCCTTTCCCTTCCCAACTTGAGACTTCTAGCATTTAGATTCTGACCTCTGTCACAGGGGGAGGATGGCTCAAACAAAGAAACAGTGTGATGTGTTCCACAGTGACTTCTGAAACCAGAAGGACATGCCAGTGAGCTAATCGACACGCCCCAGAAAGCCCTATGTAGCTTCTCAGTATTTTCATCAGTTCCAGAAATGCTGGAAAGACAGCACTGTCGAACCCAAAGCCCACGGAATTCCTGGGTGGAGCTTTCGCACACTTATTATTAAGTCATCGGGTTTCCCAGGGAGTGTCTGCGGAGCTGGGAGAAACACCATCTCTATTACACAAGAGAAAAAACAATAGTTATGGCCACACAGGCATGCTACCCAAGTAGGTGTTGACTGTGGTTCCTAAGCATTGCAAAGGAACTCTGTTGAGCACCAACTTCTCCTTAGAACAAGGTCAGTTTAAGAAACATCAAAGGGCTGAAACTGCAAGTGACACCACTGCAGCCAGTGGCCCCAAGACAAGCCCTGTCCCGAGCTGGGGACAGAAGAGGAAGAGGCAGGAGCAGAGGAAATTTCCTGTGCTGCCTTTGAATGAGGCTTTCTGACTGCAACTTAAAAAGAAAAACTGAAACCAATATTTATTCAAGGATTTCCAAATCCAAGGACCTAGCCCATGCTTCCTAATGCAAAACCCCAACAGCAATGAGATCTGGGGAGGCTTTCTAAACTCTGGCAGAGAACAGACTTCCTAAAAACTGAAACTCTAAAGCTCAAGGAAATGAACCCAAGTCCCTAATACAAGAGAAAAGGAGATCTAAAAGCAGCCATGAAGTTGTCAAACAAGGGGCCTCAAGAGACTCTAGGACGGCCCCCACTAGGCCCCACCCCGGGGCTCCCCACAGCTGAGGGCAAAGCTGCTCCCAGGCAAATAATAGTTTTCATAAGCCGTTCAACAGGTAGCTAGTTGCCCAAGGGCCTTTTCTCTCTTCCATGAGGCCATAGGAACAAAAGGCTCTTTTCTGAAGGAGCTGGTTTTAACCCCACATAGGACTGTGGGGCAGCCTTTGAGCATTCCCGGTGTTACAGATCCCATCCCCACAGTATCCAAGCTGGCAGGAGGAGAAGCTGGCCTTTACACGGGAAATGCCTGGTCATGGAGAACATGACAGGACAATGGTTCATTTGTGAGCTTGCCATGGAAACTGCCCAGGGTCAGGGGTGCCCTCCCCAAGCCTGCCTCACTAGTGAGCCAACTTGGACCTTTGGAGTTTCCTTGTCTATCTTCTGAGGAAAGTTTAAACTTGGAAATGTGATTTTCTGTTGCCCCAAGAGCAAAGCCTGAAGCTAGGCAATGCCGTAGAGGAAGGAAGGAGCAGAGCAAGGCTGGCGAGGCACACAGGAACTCCCTCCCTCCAACCAGCTCCTCCTGTGAAACCCCCACAGCCATCACAGGAGTCTGACAACCTCTGCCTCCTTGGTTAGGCCTTCCCGTTCCAACCATCTGAACTGGCCACAGTGGCCCCACTTCTCATCTCTTCATGAGATGACCTGTTACTAACAACAGCTGCACCGAGTGTTCACACATATCTTCCACTATCATGTGGACTCTGTGAGAGCGGGAACCTCGCTCTGTTCACTCTGTGTACATAGTCCTAGGAAAGAGCCTGACTCGCAGTATGTAACAAATGCTTCTCTCTTCTCTGATTTTCTCTTTAATCTGTGGTTCCATGTAAAACTAGTATATAATAAATGTATGCTCAACTAATTCACCCAGAAGCACTACAATTGCTTTTGCTTAGAATTTTAAGATTAAGAAATATTCTGCAGCTTTTCAAAAGCTAAATTTATGCCAACACACGCAACCTAATCCTTCAATAGTCCAGTCCAATCCAGTCTTGCTGCTTATGACAGTCACACATCTAAAGCCAGTTCTGAAAACTCAGCACCACCCTATAAGGAGATGACAGCCTAGCCAAGCCTTCAGAATCTTCTTGCTCTCCTGACTGCCCTCATCTCACAGCCCACGTTAACATGGGCACACTGTGACCCCCGGGCTGTGGGGCTGACTGTTAATGTGGTCTGTTTCCATGGAGCTTGAGAGTCTGTACTAAAGGCTGCTTTAATTGTAAATAACTGGGCAACTACCCACGGAGTAGGAGTCAAGAATTTACAAACAGCAGGAAGCGATTTCAATAAAGGAGAAAATAATCTTGAGAAGAGTGTTAAGACCTCTGATTTCACTTATCCTGAACTAACCAATCTGTGGGGAGGAGCCGCTGGATAATAGTGCCACTTGCTCTTCCACGTGGGTTACCCACCGCCCTGTGGGGGCCCCAGTCCCAGAAGGCCCCGGGCTGGACCACAGCCTATGCTGGCCTAAGCCCTACACCGTAACCAAGACACAAAGTTCCTTCCA
The DNA here is from genome assembly GCF_011100685.1 of Canis lupus familiaris. Lineage (NCBI taxonomy): Eukaryota > Metazoa > Chordata > Mammalia > Carnivora > Canidae > Canis > Canis lupus. The sequence continues at coordinate 48,662,486 of NC_049222.1, forward strand.
ATCTATAATTCTGGTGAAAACCAGAGCAGGCTCTAAGGAAAAAGAATTTTTTTTTTAAAATCAGATTTCTGATTAGAAAACAAAATCCTCACCCATTTCATCACACTACAGTATGTTTGTACATATGTCTCAAATTTTCTAAGCAAACAGTTGAAAACTTAAATGTTAGAATCAGCAATAGAACAGAAATGAATTTCTGTAACATATCAGTCTTTGCAGTTCCTAGTTCACAGTCAATATTCTTCAAACTCCAGAAATTGAAGTCCCTTTCCTAGCGAAGTCCTCCCTAGAGGACTGCCCCATCAGCCTCATCTTTATGAGAAGTCACATTCCTCATTAGTACCAACGAGAAAGCATCAGCAGAAAGAGTGCCAGAGGTCCCAGAAGGGGGTCAGAAAAAAGCAGAGATGCCCATTCACATAGGAAAAGGTGAGGCAGTGAGGGACCCTGGGGACCGGTGATGTCTGGACACAGGTCTGACTTTTCCTAACTCAGGTAAGCTGCAGAGACCATTCTGAAAGTCCATGCTGGCCCGAGGCTTGTAGCAATCCTGTCTGTGCCACAGCTGGTGTTCAGGGAGGTACAGGGTGGGTACCCCGGGAACACCCTCTGAGGTAGGATGGTTTTCCACAAGAACAGGAACATTTCACAAGCCCAGAAATGCAACATTTTGTGAGATGCTCATCATTTGGCAAAGGTCAGTGACTCAGAACTGCCCCTCTCTTCCCAAGGAAGGGAGACCACTTGAAAGCCAAGGGACACAGCGAGCTGTTGAGGACACCTCGGTCCCCGTGTACCTCTACTTCAAGGCTTAATCACACAGCCCAAGGGGTCCTTGACCTTCAACATAACCTGCTAGCAGGTTCCCAACCCCAACCCCTCCCATGGAAGTGCTTATCTTAGAGAGAAATTTGTTATCCTGAAGACATGTTTGGCTGTAAGAATGAAAAACTGCAATTCTTTCCTGGAATCCACAGAAACTTACGGGTGCCTTCTTGTCGATGGGCTTAATGACAAACTTTTTGTCATTGAAAGAGATGTTCCTGATTTCACTCCATGGAAAGCCAATCTTTGGGGTCAACCTGAGGGTTAAAAAAAAGGGGGGGGAAGAGTTAGATGTATGCTTGCATCACAAATCTATTCTTAATTTTTTTTTTAAACCTCCAGTTGAGACAATATAAAGCTAACCCAGGAAGCATAGTACATGATATACTGTGACATATGATATAACTGTCTGAGTGTGGTCAGGTCCAAGCTCTAGGAAACCTCAACAAGCTCCGGGTTAAATTAGTCTTCTCGACTGTGGGCATCTCCCTGGGCCTGGTCCACCCCAACCAGTAATCTCAAAGTCTCCAATGCCTGACACAGCACACTCCTGCACCCTGTGACAGCTCACATGCCATCTCCCATAGGCTCACCGGGTTCTTATCCCTAGAACCCGAACCCTACTTCTAGTCATTGGTTTCTCTGCCTTGTAGGCAATCCATTCTCCTTTTCCCAACTGCTAACACCAGGTTCCATAGGCTGGAACACAGGGGCCGACTTAGCATCTAAGACCTTCTAGTCCAGCCTTAGCATCCTGAGGGACACCTAGGCTCCCCCAAGCCCACCTTGCCTGAGGTGCTCATTCTCCTCCCTCCCCACCACGAGCCTGCAGCCTTCGGAACAGCTCAACCTCCTCTAACACCCTTGCCCCTCACCTGAGGGCTCTTGTGACTATGTGAACTGGTCTTTGAAGACCAGGCAGGTAAGCTTTTTGATGGCAAAGATCATGTCTTAGATTTTCTATGCTACGGTCAGAGCAGCTGCTCACTGATGGGGATAGAAACTCCCCTGGTGTGGTTCCAGTCCAGCACTGCCATGCTCATTTTCTGTTGGGATGTCTGCCCACTGCTGGAAGAGGGGTAAATGAAGTCCCCTCCTCTTATCTCTCCTGGTCTATTTCCCTTTCACATCTGTTAGATCTGCTTATGATACTTAGGTGCTCTGATGTTGGGTGGCATATATTTTACAACTGTTCGATGTCCTTGATGAGCTACCAACATATTTAGTTAAAAAGTGGTGGGCAACATAAGTCTTGCTATGACAACCTAAGCCAGGTCAAGTTGGTGGGGTGGCTTTGGAAGGCTAAGAAAGGACACCCAAGACCCACAGATGGCTCTTCTGGGACATAGTGGTTAGGCACACCTGGAGGAATGATGTCAGGGCACTGGTCAGGCTGTGGTTTTAAATCTCAATCCTTTTTGGCACACACCTTTTATAGCTCTGTCCTACAGGATCACCAATGACTGCCGAGACACATCCGGCCAACATGCTTCACAGCCAAACATGCAAGGAGCTTGCTTTGCTACTTATCAAAGAGGTCATTATGTTTGCAGGCCTCTGAGCACTGGAAACTCAGGATACCACCTAGTCCCATTATCGACTTTAACTTGCATCCTTATGTGGGATGGCTATCAGAGTGACAGCAGGTAGGCATCTATCTGCTGCTTCAGGGCACCTGTCTCCCTAACACAGGAGCACTTTGCTGCTCATTTCTCAGCTGTGTGGTCACCATTGCAGCCAGATTCCCAACTCTCAAAATGCCCAAGAGACAAATATCTAGTCTTGGGCTCCTTGCTTTATATGGGGTTCTCAAAATACTGCTGATCCTAGAAAACCTGGACCTTCAGGCTAGACAGGCATCTTTCTTTCAAGGGTTGGGCATCCTATCGCCATAGCCTCCAGCCCTCTGCTTCATGGAGTGCCTGTAAAGTTTGCCTTTTTTAAGACTCTGGAAACTCATAGCAATTTACAGCCATTCAGAAGCATGAATGCAGGATCAGAGATGAGGCCACGCATTTTTTTTTAAGTCCAGAACTCTTTGGAGAAATTGCAGATTCCAGAGCTGGAGCAAGGAAAGTGCAAGATGATCCTCAAACATCTTCAGGTACCAGAAAGTAAAGAAGCACTCAAAAACTAATTAATGGGGTCATAGGAAAAGGGCACAGGAGCCAACCTGAAAGGGATCCACAAGGTAAATCTCAACAATTTGAACAACAGAATAATAATAGTAATAGATTATAACCCATAGAATAAAATATCCATGAGTCCATATTAATATAAATAACTGAATAAATGAAGAGAAACTGGCTGTGTTTAGTAGACGGGTATGTGTGAAATAAAGTTAAAAAAAAAACAGGTTTTTAAAAACCATAGTAGCAACTGTTTCATGCAAAGCTCCTGAATGGATACTAGAATAGATGAAGTAGAAGAAACAGAACTATTTCCATAGCTTCAAAGCGTCTCCTTGAAATAGATTTATTGACTACAGGGGAAGGATAGTTAACTCCAGAGCAGTCTGGCATAGATCGTGCCTTGACCAGTAACCAAAGTCACCACCAGCAGTAGTAGATATTCTGACAGAACATGCTGCCTCACGAGAGGCCCCAGGAGCCTGTGGCAGACTGCTGTGGGATTCGTGCCCCGAGCGCACAACTCCTATCTAACCATGAGAAAACATGACACAGATCCAACCAAGTTCAAGGACCGCCTAGAGAGTTAATGGCCGGTATGTCCTTCTAAAGGGTCAAGGTACATGACAGACAGACTGGGGAGGAGGTGTCTAAGTCCAGGTATGAGTCTGGGCGGGATCCTGGGGCAGGAAAAGGTCATCAGCGACAAATAGTTAAAATGGAAACTGGGTCTGGATATTTTTTTTAGGATTATTTATTCATGAGGGACACACATAGAGAGGCAGAGACATAAGTAGAGGGAGGAGCAGGCCCACTTTGGAGAGCCCGACTCAGAACTTGATCCCAGGACTCCAGGATCACCACCTGAGCCAAAGACAGACGCTCAACCACTGAACCACCAAGGTGCCCCAGGTCTGTATATTGTTAAGAGGGTTGTATTAACGTTACCTTCCCAACTGATACATGGACTGTGGTTCTCTAAGATGCTATCACATGGGGAAGCTGGGCAAAGGACATCTAGGCATTCTAGAACATTTTTAAAGTCTGAAATGGTTTCAAAATGAAAGGATAAATGGCTAAAAAAATTTAAATTCAAAGTATGATGCTGGGGTTGATGATAATGTTCTTCAATCTCGACAGGATTCTAGATTTTACAGGCACGTGTCTGTCACTTAAGAACTGTCCATTTCACTGTACTTAAATTTTATATCAAAAGATATATTGAGCTCTAGTAAATAATATGCATTTTGGGGACAGTACACAGATGTCTGTGATATACTTTGAAACAGGCCTGAAAAAGAGAGGGCCAGAGGGTAGTGGCATGCAGCTGGGCAGAGACAAAAAAAAAAGTAGTGAAATGCCAAGGATAGAATCTTTGTAGGCATGCGGGCAGTGATGATAAAAATCCTCTCCATTTTGTAGTCTGAAATTTTTCATTTAAAAAGTTTAGAAAAGGTCTGGGGTGGTGGGATGGGCTGAAGCACACTGCAGGCTAGCCTCCATTTTTATAATGAAAGCAAAGTGACGACTCAGTCTTGGCAGGGGGCAATCCAAGGCCTGCCCCCCACCCCTCTGCAGGGCAGGCACGTCAAGGGACTCTGCCCGCGCACCCCCAGGAGGCGCCTGCTGCCGGCCATGCATAACCACACCACACCTCTCCCCACCCTTGCACACATCCAAGCACATGGAAGCCAAACTCTCCTCTGCCAGTCTGGAGGGAACTTTTAAATTGCTACTTTCAATGAAATAACCGCAGTCCTTGTAACAGTCTCTGTAAGAGACTAGGCTTTTTTGAAAATTCTGGGTACCAAAGACCAGAAAGGAGAGGAGGAGCTGACAACCGTGATCTTGGTATAGTTGATAAAAGAAAATTCACACAAATTAAAAGAACTACATTTTGCTCTCCTCTCTTAGATAGGTAACCAACCCACTGCCACTATGGCAGAGATGTCACATGAGTACGAGAAGAGGGTGAAATTAACATTCTGCCTAGGAGCATAACTTGAGAAAGTGGAAACTATTTCACATGATTAGATTATATTAAAACATAGAATATATCTAATAACTATACATCATATAGTTTACTATGTTGTACTATATATTACAGTACGCACATGCTACATACATACTATGCTAATATGTACACCATACTATAATAACCACTGTAACAACTGCCTTATTACATACGTAGTAAGGCTAATAAGACAACTATAAATCAAAAGTAGGTGATTTACAACTCTGCATGAGAAATTTAAGGGAAAGAGACACTGGTCCTTGTTTCGGCTCCAGCTTGTCTGTAGTCTCTCCAGCATTCTTTCCCTTACCGGGCCTACTGATGTGCCGGCTCTGGGAGGACCAGGAAGACTGTGGAAGGGGTGGGCCCGAGGAGGGCAGGAGTGTTCTCGCAGGACTGCAGAACTTGACGGCAGGGGCGCATGCTTCTGTTTTGTCTTTGTAGGTTTGGGTTTTGGACTGACGATGCCACCTAACACAGCTGATCTGAACTTTTTGTTTCTAAGCTGACTACGTCTTTCAGGGAAGGGGTCTGCCTATTACTTCCTCCTCTCATCTATGGGTTTATAGAAAGAAAAAGACAAATGCTTTCAGGCCCACATACTCTCAAACTTAGTTATTATGTATACAGTAAAAAGGGACCTCAGGAGATATTTCCCAACCAGGATATATTTAATTGTAAGATAGAATAATAAAGGTATATTTGTTTATTTGCAGGTGCACTAAGTCTTTTATCGCCCAACTGACATACGCAACGGATCTGATTTCTCACTTGAGCAATGCTCCACGAACACCAAATCGTCCATTGTTAGCTCTACTGCTGAGGGTAGTGATCCAATACTTAACACAGCTAAGAGTCATCTCAGCATTCCTCAGGCTTGAGTCAGCCTCCTGTTCACACTGGTAACCAAGCTGTCAATATTTGCTTAAAAGGAGAACAACTTAGGCCTGCTGATTGATTAAATGTCTGGTTAGGTCTTTCTTCCTAACTGAAAAGGAGGCTGCCTTCACGGGCAGGGAGAAGGCAGGAAGTGAGGATTGCCCAACACCCCACTGTTTTCTTGGGGAGAAGACCCCTTTGAGAGGACTACCAGTTTCAGTGGTAAACGGGGGGAATGGGAGAAGAACAGGAAGAGACTGAATGACACTGCTCAAATTTGCACTTGGAAAAAATTAGCAATTTACGTGGGCTGGAGAGGTAGTTATAAGCTGACATCATCAAGTTCCTGCCTATGGCTATTTCCTGCAGCTAGAAAAACCTGTTGGGACAGCCCTGGCTATGGCTGTTACAAAATCTGGTCATTCAAGAAATGAGTTCAGAGACAAAGGTGGTTTCCCACATCTCTTCCAACGAGGGTACTGCATTCTCACTATGGGTACCGCCTGCTGACCAGCCACCATCCTCCAACTGCGGGGCCATCAGAAGGACCAGACACTGGTTTCTTGAGTCTCCCAAGACTACTCATGTTTGTCTACAACTGGGTCCAGCACACATGGGGAGGCAGCAAACCAAGCAAGAGTCCTCCATAACTCACTCCTAGGTTCTCGGAGGAGTTCCCATGATTCTCTGTACTGTAACCAGTCTTTCCCAACTGGAACCATGACTTCCAGCAGAGAGTGATTCTCCTCCATCCGATTCTGGAACTAGGTGAAGGGTCTAGGAAGGCCTGACACAGGGCCCCGTCCCACCCAACTGAAAGATATCTGTACCCTGGATTCTGGCAAGAAGACACACGGCTAAGACTGAAGGCAGAGTCTTCATGTGACATCATCTGTCACCAAGGAGTGGCCCACCCTTCAGGAAGTCCAGAGCAAGGGTTCTGGGGGTGGTCTGAGAGCATTACCATCTGAGGGGAGGTTCAATGAGAGGAAATGTGGGAGAGGCATTACTCAAAGGCACAGGGAACCACCATGGAAAAAGCCTGCCCTCACTGAAGGAGAACAATCCTTTCTCTGTATCTAGCTGCCTGGCAGAAAATAGGCACATTTGCAGTGTTTGTAACCACAGGGACTGGCAAGAGAAGCCAGCAAGGCCTGGCTTGCTCTCCACTGCTCTTGCTCTTGCAGACCTTACTCAACCCACACATACAAACATGTGGCAATTAAATACTTCTCGCAGGTTCAGAGGATTTAGCTAAATTGTCTGTACATAAGCCACTGTTTACAGAATCTTAAGGTCCTCTGATAGCAATGTAACTATCCTTGGTTGGATGAGCAGAACCTCTAAGCCACCAGCACCGTGAGGGCTGCCTGGGTGGTCCCTGCAGGTGTGCTGGGCCCTCAGGCAGTGGGTGGCAGGGCCTCGGTGGAAGGGCAGGGCAGGCCTCCAGCTCCAGGCTGAGGGGTCATGGGTCAACAAAAGGCCCCATGCTGGCGGACAGGTTGTGGTGACAGGAGAGAAGCAGTGCACACCTCAGGCCAACCTCTGACACAATGTGGCCACATCACAGTTGCAAAGCCCTTGGATATTCACATGCTGGGCCAGTAAGCCACTAGATAAATACTTCAAAATAAACCACATGCATGGTGGACATTTTTCTGTTTCCAACCCCAGCACCCCACCAACTGAGGAGAATTACAAAGTTCAACTCACTTATCGTCTTTCTCATAAATGTTTAGTCCAAGGGCATCAACCCCGAGCCAGAGGTCTGTTCCTTTCTTATTTTTTATCTCAAAATAGTTGATTCCGTACATTTCCAGGTCCTGAGCAATCTTCAGATACTCCAACATGGCGCTGTCTCTAGCAGGGAGAACAAGAGCATGGTCATTAGTGCGCGTTGAGTCCTGAACTGAGTATTGTTAATCTCAGGCACATCCGGCAGGACAGGCTGATGGCTGTGGCTTTGCTGCTGTCCCTCTGCTGGCCATTCACGCCTGTGCCCTAGCTGTCCTGCACGCTGACCACTGATGTCCTTCAGACATTCTGGAAGAACTGAACTGACTCATGCTGGTTTCTCCAGACACAGAAGATTTTCCTTCTAATTATTATTAGTAGGCACCATCTTTGTCTTGCCCACATGCTGCTGCAAGGGACTCCCACTGTCTGCTTTACCAGGAGCCACCATTTAGGCTCTGGGTGATTTCCCTCCACAAAAGATGCTCAGGACAGACGAAGCTGCAGGACACAATGTCTGTGAGGCCCAATCTGTAAATGAACTTTGAGGCTGGGGGATCATAGAGAATTGTTGCTAATGCTGCACATGAGAATTTAGGGCAATAGAGAATCTGGCCATTTCTTACGTCTAACAGCCTCATGTCACATCATGTTCCTCCTTCATGACTCCTTTGTGCTTAATATTAATAGCAAGGGTTTCTCACTTGGGATCAGTTTTCCTCATACTGAACGATGCTTCTGCCCCCTTGACTAAAAAACAAAGTGTTTTAGACACAAGACCTTCTCTCCTCTAAAACAAACGAGGGAGAAGGCTTTGGGGCCTGAGGCTTAAACTAAACTGCTTCTTACCTCCAGGCATGAACACCTGCCTTTATGTAAGAAAAACCTCCCGTGCATGTTACCTTTCACTGCTCTGCCCCACTGGGGCTGAAGGCCCATGAGGCAGCTCCTGAAACTAATCACCTCAAGGGCCCTATCTGGAGTCAATGAGAAGGAGACAAGTTTGAGAGGCAGGAGCTGCCCAGCACTCACTTGAGCATCCCGCGATGCTCCGCATGCCACACCTGGATCCGGTCCTCCCACTGGTCCCTGGTGAGCTTGTGCTGGTCCATGACTCTGGATTGCAAAGGAAGAAGACAGAGGACTGTCACCACAAAGAGCCATGAGAGGAAGCAGCGGGCCATTGCCCATCTGCAGACCTTAAGTTTTCTTTCAAATAAAACCACCACAAAAAGTGTTACTACTTCCTAATATGTAGCATTTCAGACAGTTAACAACCCAAAAGGTTTAGAATCTAGAAAGAGACAAATCCAGTCTTGAGGGAAAAATTTTAAAAAGGTATTTTATATCTTTAAAGGGACCCTTCTTCCAAAAGGGGTAAATTATTTAACCATTAATGAATAAAGATTTATTTAACGGAGCCAAATCATTATACCCTAGGGAAAGCTAAGAAGTGTGATTATGTATATAACACAGCTGCTTTTCCATTCCATGAAGAATGGTCCCCTCCTCCTGCTACATTTGTCACAGAGCCTGCAGAAGTGGATCAGCACCTAGGGGAAGGTGATGGTGGGTCAGTCTCCACTGCAGTCCAGAGCAGTGCTGCAACACACACACAGATTAGGAAGTGCTGAATCCCAGCCTCACAAAGGGCTTAACCCTTGTGTTCACTGACTGCTTCTGCTAACATACATCACTCACACCCTTTATGGACGCAACCACTGCTCTCATCCGGGGCCGGCCACCCCTTGCTCACCTTTGTGGGATCAGCCGCTCAGAGCTGAGGTACCCAGACTTATGCGTTTCCTTATTATAGTCTCCAAACTTGGCCTGCACTGCATACGAGCCCAGGAGCACTGCCGTCTCAGGAGGGCAGTAAATCTCATCGCTGAGAATTCCCTCCTTCACTTGGAGGAAGAAAAGCTTCTGCGTGATGTCCTGGATGAGCTCCTCAGACACATCTTCAGGGTAGAACTTGGCCCGGAACTTAAACTGGAGAGGATTCTCCTTTCTGACCTCCTGTGCTGACACCTGGACAATAGAAACCAAATGCCCTTCGCAAGCCTGACGGACAAGACCTACCGCCCAAACATGGTGCCTAATCATTGGCTCAAGAGGGTCGTGCAGGCCAGTTTTCAGAAGATAACATTTACTCTGAAAGTTATCTTTTAGACGTAAGACCAAAAAAGGCCACTTAAAGTCCTATTACCCTGACACGTAGCCGGAAGCCTAGCAGCAGCCAGTTAGAGCCCCACCAAGCCACTAGCGCTGGCTGCTACCCTCTGGGGAGATGCTGCCCATTCCAGAGAACTCAAATCTAGAAGCAGGCAGCCTAGAGACCTACCTGCGAACCTGGTGTCTGTCCTTGTGGCCGGTCAAGCCGTGGGCCATGGCCCTTCCGTTTAAAAACTACTTCTGTGCCCTCCCTTCCCATCGCTAATTAACCCTCAGACTTGCTACTGTAACATGGGAGGAGGGCTCAGGGTCGGGAAAGGGAACATTTTCAAATTGTGTGGAGAAAACACATTTAAAGTTTTTGCTTTGCTTTTACAGTTGTTAATAGCATTATTCAGTCTTTGGGGCTGGAAGATAATCTACCACAGGTTCAAACAAAACAATAACAGGTTCTTACAAAACAGTGAATGATTCATGGTTTAGAAGATTAACAATCTCATCAGGGGGAAAAAAACACTAAGGTCAACTAAAAGCTAAGCAATTAACCATCATATGCCTCAATGAGTGAGCAGTAAGGAGAAATGCCAGGATCTAATTTCCCACCAATATCCCCCATTTACTGGAAACCTGCAACCTTTTTTTGTCTATAAAAACTTTTACACAAATAACAAGAACAAAAAACAAAAGACAGAGTGAGGTACTCTGGTTTCAAAGTTAACAGAGCAGACCAACAACCAAGCAACAGCCTGTAAATAGTTAACTCTGACTTACCTTTTTATCAAGTTTCAGCCAGGTAGGAAATCCTTTATTATCCACATACTGGAGGCCAAAGTACCACACTTCCCTAAGGCCGATGGTCTTCACCACCTGTGTGAGACAGACGGGGAGGGGCTGAAGCAGCCGGGAGAGCATGCCTCTCCTACGCTGCCCCAACAGGAGCCTGCTCCTAACAGATGCTACTCTCCCCAGAGCCACGGACAATTTATTGTTAACAGACAATTTGAGCAGATTCAGAATTAACCTTAAATCTCACAAAATCTTAAGATCTTAAAAATTCTCATCCCTCCTCCTCTGTGCTCCGTCACGCTTTCCCAAGTAAAGATAACCAGCTGAGTAAGCACACTACCAGCCACCATCACCCAGGTGTGAAGGTCTCCTGTCAGGTGTGCCTATGGGAAAAAGGGGGTGAAAGTCACCAAAGTGAAGCATGGCAACGCTGGGGTCTCCTCTGGTTGCCTACCCCTGCTTTCCAGTGAGACCATTCTCAAATGAATAAATCTTTAAAATAAATAATAAAATTCTAAAGCAGCCCAGGTGGCTTAGCAGTTTGGCGCTGCCTTCGGCCCAGGGCCTGATCCTGGAGAGCCGGGATTGAGTCCCACCATCAGGCTCCATGCAGGAGCCTGTGCCTGTGTGTCTGCGCCTCTCTCTCTCATAAATTAAAAAAGAAAAATCTTCCAAAAAAAAAAAAAAAGAAAGAAATAAAATAAATAATAAAATTCTCCATAGTACCAAATAAAGTCTCCTGTGGTCCGTTATACACAGAATCCCACACTGATTATTCTTGTGTCTTAGAAACAGAAAAGCAACTTGCTGGGGACACTTATTAGACATCATCACAACTGAATCCCAGAGCTTTGCTGCATTGCTTAAATCCCATGACATGCAATGCTATGCCTTTATAAAAAGGTTGTCATTCTTCAAATATATAGTTTCTATCACATTTAAAGGGCAAGAGGTCTGAACACATGAGAAATGACAAATCTGGGGCACCTGGGTGGCTCAGTGGTTGAGCATCTGCCTTTGGCTCAGGGCATGATCCCAGAGTTCTGGGATCAAGTCCCACATCGGGCTCCTGCATGGAGCCTGCTTCACCCTCTGCCTGAGTCTCTGCCTGTGTATCTCTCATAAATAAATAAATAGATAGATGATAGATAGATAGATAGATAGATAGATAGATAGATAAAACCTTTTAAAAAATGACAAATCAGGTATCGAACACTTGCTTAAAATAAAATCTGAAATTCCAAATAAACTCCTGCTCTGAACCTATGTTCTCATCTGCTTGGGGAGCAATGCTTGTTGGAACTTCAGGAGTCTGTTCACCATACACCAGGGAAGGACCACCCTCCCCATTTACTGCCCCACCCCACCCCAAAGAGGGGAGACAGGGCTCCATCATGCAACAATATGAAGAACTTGGACTGTGTGGTGCAAGCTCCCAAGTCTCCTGTGAACTCTGCCTAGGTCTTGTTAGGGTAGCTGATGGCAAGACCAGGTTTTCTAGAACCAATCCTAATTTCTCACTCCCTGGAAACCTCCATTTCAACATTTGGATATAAAACCCTGCCTTGCCTTCCTCCTTGGGGTGTTTCACAATTGTACAGGCAAGCCCCCCGTGCATAAGCAATCTAGTCTTTGTACTCCATCCACCAACCTTAGCCTAAGCCTGGCTCCTAACCAGTTTGAAACGACTTCCCGTCTGTTTGATTCCTTCCCATCCCAGTCGGACCTTCGCTGATTTCCATGGCCACAGCTCAGATTCCTCCTTTCCCTCTGCTATGATGTGGCCAGCCCCCTTCAAGCAGCGGATCACAGACTCTGGAACTATGCCATGGACATAATCCAGGACCTTCACTCACTCAGTGAAAAGCCTGTCCCTGCATGCCCCAATCTGCCAAATGTCTCCGTGGAATCTTCCACCTAATTATTCCAGGGTAACTGTCTCCAGCATGTTTCAAAGCCTTACTTCTCTTCCTATGTCTTCCTCAAAATGACACAATCGAATTAACCTAATCTGCTTTCCTTCAGTCCGTTCTAAAAATCAAACTGTAAGTCCTTACAAGGGAAATCCAATATTCCTGGGAAAACACACCTCTAACGTCCTTAGCTTACCCAAAAGCTGATAAACATCATGGAAGCAGAATGTGAACAGGTGTACAGTCTGTTCCTTTATCTCTGCCTCAGCGGTGTTTTAAATGGTAGTTTTAGAAAAAAATGCAGGGACAGGTCCACTTAACTCAATCTCAAGTGACAGGTGGAACGTATGCTTTGATGATGGAAAACAATGGGCACGCCAAGTCATACTTTTCTCATCACCTCAGGAACTTTGGTAGCAGAATTGCATTGTTCGGCTGTCAGGAAGGCTGCCTATGTGGCAGCTGGCCTGTGAGGCCCTCTGTCAGGTCAGATCCCTGGACTAGAATCTAGGCATAGATAAAGCAAGCGTACTGGGGTGGGGTCGGGCCACTTTGTGCAGAAGAGACTGAAGGAACTCATAGGGTAGGAGATTCGAACTAACCTCTAAAGTCTCTTTCAACCTATTCCATTCAAGGACCATATTCTAGCGACTGGTAGTTTGGCCGAAGAACCACCTTTGCAGACCTCAAAGGTCATCAAGTGAGCAAAAGAGAAAGGACATACTCTAAAGACGTTAAGAAGAAAACATGCTCAACCTGGTTGGGGTGTGGGGAAGGAGCCCCAGGAAACACCTAGGGCTCCTCTGAGGAACCATCCTGACCACCTACCCACAGGAAGGTAGGATGTTCTGTGTTACATGCTACCTTGGAAGGCTATGGAAGGATCGACAAATGATCTTCAAAAAGACAAGAAGGGTTAAGACACCATGGAGCCAACCTCTGCCCCAGCAACCAAGCATGCTATAGGACCTTGGGCAATTCTCTTCTCTCTGGGCCTTCATGTCCTCACTTATACAGCCTTAGCGCTCTCAGGTTATGTGGTATTTTTCATGACAGATACACCAAAGTGTATCTTTGTATACACCAAGTGTATTTTTCATGACAGATACACCAAAGTGTAAAGAAATTAAATGTGAACTCTGTCAGAGAACTTTGTGTTCCAGTTGTTGTTGCTGAAGACGAAGTTCAGGATCCATCTCCCATTACTTCTCTTTCTGGTAATTGATCGGTAGTGGAATCTCATTACCTGTCATAGGGGTTGGTGGAGATTCAGGCAGGAAACATGGCTTGGGAACAGAGGTCAAAATGGGAAGTGGCCTTGCTTTTTGTTTAGCACATGGATTCAGGGGCTTGACTTTCTGGGATAGGAAATAGCAACAGGTGCTTGAACAGGATGGTTGATGGGCTAATGAGCTTTGGAATAATTTAGATACAGAGCTTATCAAAACTTGGCATGTTGACTGGATTTATGTGGTTAGCACTTTTTAAATAACCCATATCTACTGATTGAGTTCAGGGTCCATTTCTTGTATGCGTGCCTGTTAATCCACAGCTCCATGCTACTGGTAAGCAGATCATCTAATATTAGAAAAATGCCTGGCTTAAAACCAATCTGAAGGCCAAACTAGATGTAATTATTCAGCATTTAGGCACATGCAGAGTTCTGTCAACATGGCACCCTGGATCAAGAAGTGGAAATAATCCTATGCAGTATGAAGCTCCGTGCCCAGCACATGAGTGTGCAATTAAAACTGAATCACTGAATGAAGTATTTGAAGGAACAGGGCAGGCCTCTCCTACTCTCTCCACTCCCTCCCCTTCCAAAGGACTGCAAGGAGACAAGGATCTTCTAATAAACAGCAGTAGTTCTATCTTGCAGAAGGACCAGACTCTTTTAATGGCCTCTTCACAAAGTTTCTGAGAAGCAACACGTGAATGGAAGCAAGTGCAGCTAAATGGCTGAGACACACCCAATCCAACCTAGAGTTTCTATCTCTGCTCTAAAAATTGCTTGAGGACAACCCAGCACTCATTTACAGACAAGGACTCTGGGGTGACTGAGGGCCTCCTACCCATTTCTGTTCTAACCACTGACCCATATGGCACTCAGCTGGCTCTATTTAACTTACTTCTGGTTATCTTTCAGGAGAAACCTTTAGATTTTTGCCCCAAGTCCAGCCTCACCCAGAACAGTAAATGCCTTTATCCTTATCGGGTAAGGCGGGGCCAGGGATGACCTCATCAGAGCAGCACAGGGCGAGTCGAGGTGTCTCTGTCCACCCGGGGGAAGCCTGGCGTGCACACCCCAGCACTGCTGCTGGCTCCTGCGGCTGCTCTAGAGCTGGCTCACACATGAGGGGCCGAGGCGGCAGGGAATATATTAACCTACTGGGTGCTCACTTTTGGGGGTAAGAAGGTACAATGAAGCATGGGAAGGAGTCACTGATACCTTCTAAATGTGCTAGAATTCTATCTCCCATATTTCCCAATCAGCACCCAATCCAATTTCCAGGTTTGGTGCTAGGGTATAGAACATCACTTCTATCAGTGGGGCCTCTCAGGGAGGCAGGCTATCGCTCAAGGGAATGCAAACTCATGTCTGCTCCTGTTGCCCTCTTGGATCCTTGGCCCCAGAGCAGAATTTACTCAGCTCAGAGAAGCAGATTGTGTTCTCAAACTTGGAACTGTTCCATGGAAGAGTTGTCACAGCTTTCTAGCTCGCTCACGATTATCAAAACTCTGCATTCACCTCAGGTCTCAAGAAGAAATACACAAGTATATACATGTGATCTATTGCCCTAGCTCAAGCTAGGGAGGATCATCTGCTGACTCCCGAGTGTGCTCACAGATGCCACACTTGGAGACGAACCTGTGGCCTCCTTGATTCCAGGCAGTGTCTGGCCCTCACTGCACCCTGACCTGCTGACCAGATGGCAGGACATCAACATCGCTCGGTGACCGTGAACGCCCCTGGGGGTGGGTGGATGGGAGCTAGAGCTTTTGAATGTGGCACTGTGCTGGAGAAGACTTCAGAGCATTCCGTATGTTTCTTTTCACAAGGGTGTGAACAGGAACTCCTGCAGAGTGTTTAGGATGGGTGAACCCCCTGGATGGAGGGGAAATGTCCTCCTCCACAAAAAGAAGCAAGCTAACCAATACATTCTGCAAATGTACAGATTAGCAAAAAAAACAAAAAAAAAAAACAAAAAAACATTTTTTCCTAAATGGGAATTCTCTAAGCTCATAGAGACCAACCTGATCAAAAAGCTGTTTTCCTGTTGTATTTGGCTGGATGGCGAACTCCAGCTCCGCATCCATGGTGGTAACTCGGACGTTGATCTAAAAACAAAAAACAGAACAAAATGAATTACACTTAACTAAGTGTTCCTTCCTCCTAATAAGTCTTCTGGACCTTCCACAAAAACTCAAAGCTTCTTAGCAACACAGCAAGAGTAAATTCCCCCTGCTGACATCCATTTTCATGCTGTCACGACATGCACACACTTACACACATTCATGCACACACACTGTAGTCGGCGATAGATGGGTGAGGAGTCTCCGCACATTCACAGCTTGGACTCAAGGGTATACCCAATTTACTTTAATAAAAACACACTCACACTTTGGTCTAAGCTGTTTTTCTACAAAAATACATTGATAACCATTAATGTAGTTTTCTGTGTACCAGCTCGTATTTTTTTTTTTTAACCAGCTCGTATTGACCCTCATGACAGCCAAGGAAGGCACCGTGGGGTGGTATGCCGCCTTGAGGATTCAGAGAAGGAGCGATATATACCAGCATGTTCAGAAACACCGGCAACTAAATAGTGAAAAAGGAAATGGTCAGACGACTAAAGACCCATCAGAGAGAACGTCCCGCCACAATTTAAAATGCCAGTTATGAAGATGGTAAAAACATGGAAAATTGCTTCAGAAATGAAAGACATGACAAGCAAAATGGTACACACCCCCTCGCTGCAAACCTACAAGCCTCTAGGCAGAGGACAGAAGTAAAATGTGGGGATGGATGTATCATGGGATGGACAGGTCACAAGGTGACCACACTGAGACGTGGGTGAGGAGGGAGCAGCCTTAAAGAAGTCTCTAACTCGCAGTGAGTTTAAAAAATTCACTTCAAGGTAATTTTCAAATTATCACTTGAGAAAACTCAAAACTGACAAATCTTTGTATCACTGTCCCAAAGGAAAACACCACAGCCACACAGCAACGGTAATGCTCAAGATTAAGAAACGTTTTTCAAGAGAAATATGTAAGTAGCTGGATACACATATACCCTAAATTCTTCCTGACTTGGAGGTAAACATCATGAGGACATCATGATTACATAGTAACAGGGCCAAGACTTTGCTGACAGAGGTCCACAGGTCCAGCTGGTGTGCGACACACATTCAGCACACACTGCTCCTATGCTAGGAACAAAATCCATCTTCAAAAAAAAAAAAATCCATCTTCATGGATTGTTTCTTCTAACCCTCAAGACTGATAAGAAATATTCTGACACAAATCCACTGTATTTTAAAGGTTCTCTGACAGCAAAGACAAATGAGGCATAATTTTCCAGGATTTCAAGAAAAGTCTCCCCTCCAATATCAAGTCTACAAATTAAAGAATTCAAGCTTACACAGAAGATGAGCCATATTTTAAATTCTCCGATTAAGATATAAAAACTTAAGTTTCTTTCTTTTCCTGCTGGCAATAATTTTTTTTAAAATCACAAAATGGCTGTTATGAAGTATAAAAGGTATTTCTTAATTATGGTCCTATGGTCATATTAGAGATGAAAAAACAGCCCCAAAGTCAAATATTCCAGGAGACAAATGCAGCTCCAATTACACATTCATAAGCCTACAAAAATATATCACACCCAAAACCGGGTTGGTTGGGTGGGGGTTGCTCACAAATACAGACCTTAGATTCACTTTGCTGATTAACTGACTGCAAACTAATTAACAGGAATATAGAAAAAGACTATTTCTAAGGTTTGGATCAGGTTCACATTTGACTCAAAGTTGATACAACTCCTTAAAAAACCAAAGAGGATGGATGTAACAAGCCAGTAGTAAGTAAACCTCTTGAAAATTAAGCATGATGAGACGGTTTCCCTAACCTCTATAAACCACACCTGCCACCACGAAGACCCCATCTGCCATCTGCTGCTCCAACATGGCAATGCTGCCAAGTTCTGGTTGGTCTGGCCTTCCCAGAGAATCCTTTCTGTGAGCTCCAACACCCACAGGCTACCATGAAGCCTGGTACATAGCTTCAAATGGAGATGGGAAGCCTGACGATCAGGTTAAATTTTTCTGGCATTGCAATAATAAACACAATTCAGACAAATAGGAAATAGGTTTTTCTCCATTGTTTGGTCCCTTGGCCTTGTCAAAAGGAGTAATTCCCAGATCTGATCTGGGGACACATCAGGACTTTCCTTATTTGCAAAAATGCCCCTAAAATTAAAAGTCTAGTCAATTTTATTGATGTATATGTATACTCACATAGAGTGCATGCTCTACCACTCCGAGCTAAAAGGCTGAGAGGACTCATGAACCTACACAACACGTGAGGAACAATGTGTTGGCAGCCTGTGGCGCAGCTGCTCCGCATCATGGGTACACATGTACCTGCACTAGTCCCGATGTCCTAGTCTCAAGTGAGACTAGACCCTGCACAGAGGGTGTGACTGGCACGCTGGGCGCAGGCGTTCCTTCTACAAGACTATCGAGGGCATCCATGACCCCGCCTCCTCCTAAACACAGGTGTCCCCAGTCGCTGGGGGAATCTAAAAGTGCCCCCCCCACACACACCATTTCCACATGCTGAGGAGAGGGGAGGATGCTACCCAGACTAAGGACCACAACAGGGCACTGCCTTCATCAGGTCAAGGAGTTCTGAGTTTACAAAGCCTGCTAAGATTATTTTCAACTTTAAAGATCTTTAAAAATGAAATACTGAAATACAGCATAAACCTCTATCAGTGTTTAAAATGAAGCATTCACAAGGGGCACCTAGGTGGTTCCACCAGTTAAGCATCTGCCTTCAGCTCAGGTCATGATCCCAGGGTCCTAGGATCAAGCCCCAGGTCAGGATCCTCACTCAATGGAGAGAGTGCTTCTCCCCCTGCTCGTGCTCACTCTCTCACAAATAAATACATAAAATCTTTAAAAAAAATAAAATCAAATGAAGCATTTACTCAGATGGACCATTTATATACATTTTGATCCACTTATCCAGGAGCTTTCAAAGAAATCAGACCTTTAGCAACTAAGAAAATGTATCTAAAACCCAACTCTCCTTTTCTGAGAGAGAGAGGGATCACACACACAAACATACAAGCTCTCACACGAGCAAACAGGTGGCAGGGGCAGGAGAGGGAAGGGAGATCACAAACAGGCTCCATGCCCAGCAGAGGTTGACAGGACACTGGGCTTGATCTCAGGACCCAAATCATGACCTGAGCCAAAATGAAGAGTCGGGTATTTAACTGACTGAGCCACCCAGGCGCCCCCCAACTCTCCTTTTTAATTATCTTTGTCTTAAATTTCCATAGTAAGTGGGACGCCTGGGTGGCTCAGGGGTTGAGCTGTCTGCCTTCGGTCCAGGGCATGATCCTGGGGTCCTAGGATTGAGTCCCGCATTGGGCTCCCAGTGGGGAGCCTGCTTCTCCCTCTGCCTGCCTCTTATGAATAAATAAAATCTCTCTTAAAATAAAGTTAAATTTCCATAGTAAGCAATCTTTTTAGAACTTGGATGGAAGCTGACGCCCATTATCTGCAATGCTGCCACAGAAATCAAGTGGGTTTGTAGGGTCCTGCATGATGAATCTGAGGATGGTCCCACAAAAACCCCAGAGGTCCACAGGCTTAAAATATACCACACCACACACATCCAAACCACATGCAAAGGTGGGGGAAAGAATGTGTGGTTTGCAATTTTTATCGTCTTGGTAATTACCCCACTTCTTATCAAAGGCAACATCTGCTGAAGACAACAAAATCCCGTAGTAAAATGTAATATGAGTGTGTGTATATAGAGTACGCAGTTAGTCACTGAAAATGTAACCCCAAAAGGCAGTGTTTCTCTCAGGCCCAACAAAATATTGAAAACCAGTTAAACACTCTGCTTTGTTTGGGGATGATGATGGTTAAAGTTTAGTTTTGTTCACATACCTCCACTGAATACACAGGCATTCACATACACAAGCGTGCATGCATGCATACACACACACACACACACACACATCATGCAGATGACAGTGTAGTTTAATAATTCAGGTTTCTTCCACATGCTGAGACAAAGCCATGCTGAAAGTTCTACTAAAAGTTCTAAAATGTTAGAACACAGAAGGAACCAGACTTAACTGCATCATGCTGTGTGTAATGGGAATTCATCAATAAGTTTAGATAATGGTGTTAACGATAGGTTTTTAAACTCCACAGATTAAAAATAATGAGGTCTTCCTCTGGCTATATACTGTGTCAGAATTTTAGAGTAAGAGGACTTGTCTTAGACCCAAGTCAAGAAAACACACTAATGAAGATACCTGAACCATCCAGGGCAATGAGGTTCTAATGAATCTAATGCCTATTTTCCACACTGGCCATATTTCGCAAAAAAAAAAAAAAAAAAAAATCTTTCTTCTTTTTGCCCCAGTAGCCTCACTTAGTAGGGAAATTGTGTTTTCATTTCAGTAAGACAGGTGAGTTTTTGATTATCAGAATGTCAGTAAATCTGCTAGGATCTGAAAGAAATGTTTTAGAAACAAAAATCGAAATGAACTTAAGCTCATTTCTAAAATATAAATAAAACTACCAGCAAAAACTCTTAGAACTAAGCAAAATGCCATGTGTGCTTTCTTTGCATGACTGTAACTACTGTCCCCCAGGTATATGCACTGCACCTCTAGAGAATGCACAGGATATGCAATGCAGGAATTTAACACATAAACCTACCTTTGCCTTAGTTAATGAAGTTAATGCAAATCTAATTGTAGTGTTGTCTCTGTCCTCCCTCTGCTTAATAATCTACTCTAAAAAATTCTATTTGCTGTTCTTAAGGGTTATTAGCTCAAGACTGTGACACCATACGCCGACGAATTTCACTGTTCCCAGCCAGCCCTAGCTAGCAGGCACCTGGCATGCCCTTGGAGCTCACTCACTCCACAAGGACCAAATACCTACTGGGTGCCCCGGGCACCTTGATGGCCCTGGGACAGAGGGAGTCAGACTTCCTCTGACCTTCAGTCACTTACAACACAAGAGAGAGAGACATGCTTTGAATAGCTCTCATTCACCATAGTTTTTTTCCAAATGGGCCCAAGTACTAGAATCCCCAGAGCAGCCTTTCAAACACCCAAAAGTTTCTGGGCCTTAGCCCAAGAACCTATATTTTTTAAAGCCAAACAAAAGATTCTGAGGACCCACTGCACTCAGGGATCACTGCAACAGTGAAGAGAATGCAGCCAAAGGGACCTGGGTTTGAGAGCTGGTGCTGCAGCCTGAGGACTTCCTCCCACTGGGCCTCACCCCCTGAACTACAAGCCAAGGGTCTGGACTAGAAGTCCTGAGGTCCTTCTGCCTCTGAAATGCTTGGTCTAAAGTCCAACAGCACAAGGGGACATGTCGGGGTGCAACCAAATGTAGCACTGTGAGAATAGGTGGGTCGACTCCTTCTTAAGGAAGGTGTGTGGATGGACTGGGAAGATTCATAAGAAAAATAGCTGTGTGATACTACTAAAAGCTGGCTAGGAGAGTGTTTTCATAGGTAAAAAGAAAAGCTCACACCTATTTTCACATTTCCAGGAGGCAAAATGCAGGACACAGGGTAGTACAGGTTTTATTGCTCCAATGCAACTGACATCTTTTTTTCCAATAAGAGAATGTAAAGGTGTTAAACTACAATCCGGTTTTTAAAAACTCAGTAACAATTTACACTTTTATTCATTTATTTTTTTTTAAATATCTTTTTTTTTTTTTAATTTATTTATGATAGTCACAGAGAGAGAGAGAGAGAGGCAGAGACACAGGCAGAGGGAGAAGCAGGCTCCATGCACCGGGAGCCTGATGTGGGATTCGATCCCGGGTCTCCAGGATCGCGCCCTGGGCCAAAGGCAGGCGCCAAACCGCTGCGCCACCCAGGGATCCCCAACAATTTACACTTTTAAAACAAATCAACTGTCCCCTCTGCTAACTCCCCCCCATAACTGAGCTATCATGAGCACAGGCCTGAGCACAGGTAGGCGGCCAGGACCTACCTCCCTAGGCAATCCCTGCCCAGTGGGCCACATCTGGAAGAAAGCACTTCCCCTCATTTGTAAAATGAAGTACTGTAACTAAAAATGTTTTATCTGTAAGGATTCTCCCAACTGTAACATTCTGGAACTTAAAAATCATCTGAGTGGCTTCTCACACCATCCAAGTTCATGGCTGTGCTGGTCTCTGGAATGTCATCTGACCTTCAGAGAAGAGAGGGGGCAAAGAGGTAACACAAAGGGGGCTATTTTGAGGTCACACAAGTTAAGGCTGGTTCTGTTTCCTTAACAGAAAGAATTTTGAGTGTCTTTGCTATGTTAATATCTTTGTCACAAAATCCCTGGATGGCGGCCTCTTCAGGATCCTCCAAACTAGTCTACCCACAGAATATCCCAAAGGACCAGGAGGGTTTAGAATACAGTTTGGAAAACATGATTTCTGAATCTTCCCAGTTTATCAAAATAGTACCTAAATTGCATTCTAAGAGTCTGAGAGATGTAAAAAAGAGCTGACGATGAAATACTGTTTCACTTTCTAACCTATGTATGACTGCTGGATTTGGTGCTGCCAAAGGACCTCCTGGTTCTTTCCCTTGTTTGAGTAAATAGATCCAGTCTTAGGAAGTGCCCATTTCCTTCTGAAATACTTTAAAGAAAGTTGATTTAAAATTACCTCTCTAATCACACTTTTTGCAGAATAAACTCATACCATACTAAAGACCAAGACAAGAAGGAAACATTCAAAAGACCAATTCCTCCACAAACTTTATAGGCCAACAAGCAAGTATGTCTGCTTGGACAAGGCAATCAGATCTCATTTTAGGAGCCAGAATGCTACAGGGGGAAAAGAAAGTTTACAGAGATTTTCCTATATACTTAAGAATCAGGAAAACCATTTAAAATAGAAAGGGAAATACAAATGATTGCATTCTAATGTTTGAATTTCAGGCAGTGGATTCAGTGATAACAGATTAGTCTCAATACTATCGCACCTGCATTTACTAAAAAATTAGTCTGAGTAGAACTATCCAAGCACCACCAAGATTACACTGAGAGCTTGACCTTTCATAATCACTTCAAAATGTCAACACTGTTTTCCAACATTCCAGCCCTCTCCCAAAGGTGCCCCTTCAGCAATTTCCAACAGCTTTCAAATATTTGGATAAGAGCTTTCAAATACTTAGAAATGCTCTGATAGGAAGTAGATAGAGTAAACATTCTCCTACAAATGGGGGAAGCAGGGGAGTGGGTCAAGGAGAAATTCTCACAACAGATAATGAGTTATAACAGTTTTCTGAGATACTATTTTGGTTCACGTAACTGAATAGAGACTATTGTATTTTGATTTTCATGTTGAGTCATTATGTGCTTTTTTTTAATAACAGCTTTGTTGAAATATACCTTACACATAATTCACCCATTTAAAACGTGCAATTCAGTGGTTTTCAGTAGAGTTATGCAACCAGCACCACTATCTAATTTTAGAGCATTTCATTTCCCTCAAAGAAACCTGGTGCCCATTAGCAGTCACCCCTCCCAATACTCTTCCTCCCTCGCCCTGAGAACCACCCATCTACGGTTTGTCTCCATGGATTACCCTGTTCTTGACACTACTCATAAACATGTGGCCTTTTGCCACTGCCTTCCATCACTTATCCTGTTTTCCAGATTCATTCATACTATTTAGGCTGTACTAGTGCTCCATTCCTTTTTTATTGCCAAATAATATTCCACTGCACAGATACATCACTTTTATTTATCCATTCATCAGCTGATGGACATTCAGGTTGAGTAGCTTAGTAACTAGCTCATGTTGCTTCAGTGATGTAAAATATGAAACAGCTGGAAAACAAGGTGTTTGACATAATGTGGTATTCAAATTGATATGAATAAAAATTCTTTGGTGGGAAACAAAGATAAAAGAAAATGAATTTATTTAAAAAGTTTTATTTTTATTTTTTGGTAAAGATTTTATTTATTCATGAGAGACCCACACTGAGAGAGAGACAGAGACACAGGCAGAGGAAGAAGCAGGCTCCATGCAGGTAGCCTGATGTGGGACTCGATCCCAGGTCACCAGGATCATCAGGCCCTGGGCTGAAGGCAGCACTGAACTGCTGAGCCACCTGGGCTGCCCTAAAAGGTTTTATTTTTAAGTAATTTCCACAGACCCAATGTGAGGCTTGAACCCACAACCAAGATCAAGAGTCCCATGCTCCAGTGACTGAGTCAGGCAACTCAGGAAAACTAATTTTAAAAAATATTTAAATTTAAATTTACTGTTTTTAGTTGTAAATGAAACTACTGTCTTCAGGAAGAAGATCCCAGTTGCCAAACAAACTAATGTGAACACAGTAGAAAACACTCTGAATCCTTTCCCAGGCTTATTTTCCTGAAGCCAGCAGTCTTTCTAGCCATCACGAATTCTAGGTGATTACTTCACCCCACAAATGAGGAAAGGGCACTGAGAGCTGTCCCACCGAGGAGCAGAGGTAAGAACCCAGGCTCTTGCTCAGGGTTCTCCCAAGTAAATCATGTTCTTTTCCTAATTTTAAGCAGGGGCTGAGTCTTCCGTTCCACACTGAACTTCAATGGTGCCAAGCATGCTACAGGTAGCTACTCAATTTAGGTACCAATATATATGATATTAAATGATTTTATGACTTTAAATGAACATTACTTTTATATTTTAGACTTTCCTGGATTAACAAATGCCTCCAGAGCCCTGTCCATTGCTACACCGAGAGACGTGGCAATAGCAGACATGTTTTACAAAGTCTTGTGTCTCTTAGTAATGGTTTGGGGAAATACAGCCAGCTGCCCCTTATAAACTATTCCCTGGGCCCTCAGTGCTCCTTGGAGGCAGTGGTTCTCAAACCTGAACATGCAGAAGAATCACCTGAAGAGCTTGTTGACTCAGTTTTCTGGGCCCCAGGCCCAGAGAGTCTCTGACTCAGTAAGTTGGGATGGAGCCCGTAAGTCTACAGCTCTACCAAGCTCACAGGTGAGGCCACCCCGGGAGAGCCACTGCTCTCATCAGGGAAAGAGATTACTATCCCAAACATACAAAAAGCCACAGCACCTTTTGGCAAAATTAATGCATTTACGGTTACTATTTATATATAATCATATGAAAATCTGTTAAATTTTCATTCACTAAAACTGGAGTACAGTTACAGACCTGTGCCTGCATATCCCACAGACTCCATATCCCAGAAGTACCCTATTTGGTGGTCTCTCTGGATCTTAATCTTATCTTTAAGATAAAAATCAGGTCATTATGAACAATACTCCAACTCAATAAATCCTAATATCAGCTATGACACGCGGCGGTTCTCTCTCACATTTGCTGGCTAACAAATAGCTTCTGTAAAACATTACCATTAAGCTTAGCAAACCTGCATCAGCTTAGTGCAGAAATGCAGACACATGAATTCAGCCAAAGAAAGCAAAGTCGGAAAGCCATTAGGGCAAGTGGATTTTATTTTTTAGTTTTTCTCTCTCCATATCACCAGCCCTTTTTAGGAGGTCAAAGTAAAGGCTACTATTTGAAAAGGTAACTTTGTTTCCTCCTATGATGTAAAATGTTTCTCTTAGTTAAAATGGGCATTGCTGCTCCCAGTAACAATGTTTATATGAACAACAAAACTATACAGAACTAGCTGCCCCTGAAAATTCATTGACCATATTTTACATTGTTATAGTTTCTAATAAGCATAATTAGACCCCAACTTTTATTCAAGAAAGGCAGTCCAGAAACAACCCTGTTGTACACCATTCTTTTTTTTTTTTTTTTTTTTTTTTTTTTGTACACCATTCCTTTAAGAATAGAGAGGCCAAAGGAAAACCAACAGGTTGCTATGGGGAGGTATTTACCAAAATAGCAAAACACTGCAGTACAGAGAGAGGACAAGTAAAATAGAAGTGAGGTCTTTAAAATATGATTTTGCATTAAATGAAGTAAAGGCCATAGTGACCTGACACTGCATTGGCAAAAGCACCACCACCATCATCCTGGGTTCCCTCCTCTCCTTCAACATTCCCACTACCAGAGGGAGCCACAGGTCACCACATGCCCAGAGCAGGCTGGACTCAAAGTTTAAAATTCCAGAGATAGATGTTTAAGTGCTAGCTCCTAATACCAGACTTCTTGAGGTTTACTGACCTTTAGATAATGTGAAAATAACAGTAAAAATACACCTCACTAATAAATACTGCTAATGGCAAATCTGTAAATCAATGGATAATAACTTACAATATTGCTGTTTTCTTTCAAGCGCCTCTGTTTCTTACACCTAAACTGTACCAAACTGCATCATTTTATAATCTCTTTCAAGATGAAAGAGACAGAGTAGCAGTGAACAAACTGGCTTGATTGTTAGGCGTTGGAAAATTTTCAGATGCCAAAGAAAACTGGTCACCTAGCTTTGCAAATGCAAAAAGTCTGGAACTAATGAGAACAAAAATGGTCAGGCAGTTCAGTAAAAATTCTATGCATCGTAGTTTTATCTGTAGCACAGCAACCATTGAAGACAGATGGGTAGAACAGATCTAAAGCTCACCTTTTTTTTTTTTAAAGCTCACCTTTCGATAAAAGTTTTCAAATAGTTATACAAAACTAGGACAATATACTAGCCTTTTATTGCCTAGTAATAATAAAATCATCAAATGTTAGGGCTGACAAGAGTACACTTGTGACAACTCTAATAACCACTATCTAGTACTTCCACAGAGGTCAAAGTGCTGGCCCACAGTTCACAGTAATTCCTATAACCTTCCTAGGAATCACGGATGGGTGGTCCCACTATTCCTGGAAATATGAACCACTAAGTCACAGAGAAAGACTGGGTGACATGGCTGGTGCCCAGCACAGGACTCCAGATACTCTATCCTGCTGATGGTGGTCACCTCCCCAGCAGGACAATTCAAAATTGGCTGATGCTAACAGTTAATGGAAGACTGAGAAATGGGGGGGGGGGGGGGGGGGGGGGGTGGAGAGTGAGGGAATCTATCAAGAAACCAAATTAACTGCCACAATCTAGTGCCTCAGGCTGGGTCATTACACTCTGGATTAAAGCAAACCACTGCCCTCCTCTCCTATTCCTTCCAGATAGGGTGTAAAAAAGCAGTAACTGGTCAGCATTTGCCTGGGTGCTAATTACTAATGAAAAGTATGGTCATAATCACAGAGTTAAATGACAAAAGAGTAAGCTCAACTCCATTACAAACCAAGTGGCTGTAAGTCGACTTTCTCAGTTCAGTTAACCAGTCCTTAGTTTTAGGAAATTTAAGCTTAAATTTTAACATGAAAATATGGGGGAGGCCCCTGTCTCCCACCCCAAGAGCGTCGTAACACCATGAGGTGGGCACCTACCTCATTTTAACAAAGAACTCAGTACCACTTTAAGGAATTTTGCGGGTAACTTAATCATAAAAGTGCCACATATCTATCCCTCACCTCCTTTCTTAACTTTCCTAAAAGTTACATTCATCTACATGTTATATTTGATATATTTTTGTTTTATAAACGTACATGTTGTTAAGGACAACTAAACTAGTGACAAGGTCCAACTATTTTGTGGGCTGATTCTAAGTGGCTACTTGGTGAGGGGAAAAATTATCCTCGTCCAACCTCTTTTCTCCCCTCTTTTAAAAATTTAAATTCAATTGGCCAACATAAAGTACATGGTTTCTGATGTAGCGTGCAATGATTTATCAGTTGCATATAAAACCCAGTGCTCATCACATCACTTTCTTTTAAAGGCTGAGGAAACAGGCCCAGAAAGGTGTATGCAACTGCCTCAACTTCTGATAATCAGCTACTAAAAACATTTGTTTATATGTATATGGCTTTTTTTTTTTTTTAATTTTATTTATTTATGATAGTCATACAGAGAGAGAGAGAGAGGCAGAGACACAGGCAGAGGGAGAAGCAGGCTCCATGCACCGGGAGCCGGACGTGGGATTCGATCCCGGGTATCCAGGATCGCGCCCTGGGCCAAAGGCAGGCGCCAAACCGCTGCGCCACCCAGGGATCCCTGTATATGGCTCTTAAATGTTATCCCTGAAACGTTGCGTCTTTCAATACAAGTCAATGGTTTTTAATTCTGAAAAGTTTGTTCCAAATTCCAGGATGAAAATTATATAAAAGTATAGATACACAGGGAAGAGCCCAGATCAACTGATATCCATCACATAATTTTAGGAGCAGGTAATGAAACCCCAGGTCTTTCTAAATGGCTCCTTCTGCCTTGGAAAGTGAGCCACTTCCTGCCCCCAGACCCACTTCCTGTCTCACAGTGCAGCAGACAAAAAGCAGACAAACCAGTCCTGTTTGTACTCATTATAACTAGAGAAAAATCACAACCTCAGTTAGAAAGGAACTCTCTGAGCAGCCCCATTAAAAAGGTCAGTTCCCTCTAACTTGAAAACTGGGCTGGGAACATTTCGTGCTGAGTCCTCGCCACCGTCCGTGGACTCAGGCTTTGACAAGTTGAAGGGTCCTCACTATCACCCAAGCTCCACTCACCTGTGGTGCAGATGACTACTGGGGCTTCCTCCTATGGGCTAAGGGCTTTTAAATCCTATTCCTCGAAACTACTAGCTCTCTAGTGAGAGTCTAAAAGCAGGAACCACCCTGACACCAGGAAAGACATGCACTCTCTGTGCAGATTCAATATGGGCACTGGACTGGCCGTCAGGCTTCGACACCTAGCCTAGGAAAGGGGAAGAAACAATTTCTTTCCAAGACACAGATTACATCCTTCTTTTCTCCCTACTCCAAGGTCACTTTCTCTTGAGCTAATAGGCGTGTGAAGTCTTGATTCTGTAACATGTGATTTCAGTTTTGCCTGATGTGTCATACATACTTCACCAGTTTAGTTCACTGAAAACGGAGGTTAATTATATCCACCAATTTAGGATCCCATAAAAGACAAAAGGGACAGGACCAACATGGCTATCACCTACTGCAATGATGTTTCATTCTAGGCTCATAAAATACAGGAAATTAAAGGCCTATAGATTAGACTTCACTACCCACTTGGAATGTACTGTTTTCTTTGTAAAGTTAGAAGTCTCTCAAGGGTTTTACCTTTCTAACCTGGATGGGAGTAACTATCAAAAAATGGTAATGTCCGAGCAGTGGAATTCCTTCACTAACCTGTTGTTTTAGTGAAGGACACGTAAGCTAAATCATACTTAAATCTTGTGCCATTTCCTTTATAAATCTTTGCCCCTGGTTAAGATTACATATGCAATAGGAGCACCTGACTGGCTCAGTCTGTAAAGCATGCAACTCAATCTCGGGGTTGTGAGTTCAAGCCCATGCTGGGTATAGAGATTATTTTAAAATACAAAATCTTTTTAAAAAAATCCCATGTGCAGTAATATTTTGTTACAGAACATTTGTCCTGTAAGAAGCTTAGGCAAAATATATTTAAACCTGACCAAGAAGGCTTTACTTTGGCCATCTTTGAAAATACAGAGCAAGACTCCAATAGCTTTTTAAAAAAAATCCTACTAAATCAGTAAGTTTACAAAATTCACACAGAAACAAATTTCAACAAAACTTATTTAAACCGCCCAGTGTTGCTGAAATTATACTAAAACAAAAACAAAAACAAAATTCTCAGTTTATACTTGGTTGAGATCCAGTACGTCAGGTCCAAGACAGATCACAACTACACACAATTAATTAATGGGAGTAAGGGCCAGAGGCCCACTCAAGAGCTCCCCCCCCCACACACACAAAAGCTCAGGTCTGCTGTGCTTGTGGCCATATCCCTCCCACCTGCCTGAGGCCCCGTGGGGATGGCAAGCCAGCCTCTAAAGCCAGCCTTCAAATTGGCTGCACAAAACCCTGTTCCAGAATGCCCCAAACTTTGCTATGCTCACTTCCAATTTTCATCTCTGCAAAAGCTGCCATTGAGGCGATGACCTATTTCCAGTCGGGGCATGAAGGGCACTGCACAACCTCCTCCCGCCAAGATCGTGGGAAACAGTGGAACTAGCTAGGAATAAACAGCTCTGTGTTTTCAAATGAACTGCAATTGTGACTGGAGGTTCCCTCGAGTAAAATATGTATGTGGGAGGTGAGACAGTCCAGATGGGGTAAAATCAGGCACTCATCTAATCAGAACACCAAAGCTCTCCCAAGAAAAGGGGCGTCAAGAAAAAAAAAGGGGGGAGTCTACTCAAGGATCCTCCTAGAGCAGCTCAGCAGGAGCTCGAAGGGTTCTCAGGCTCCCTCCAGGGGACTCCAGATCCCAAAGCAGAGATGTCCCTTCCCACTTGCCCTCCCACCACACTCAAACGTTTGTCCTTTTGGAAAAGTGACATCTTTTCACCCCTATAATGTGCCTTTATAAAACAAACTTTACTTTGTAAAATTTGGAACATTCACAAAAGTAGAGAGAATGGACACCATCCCCTCTTCACGTACTTTCACGCAGCTGGACACCATTAACTTCCTAACATTCTTGATTCATCAATTCTTCCCACCAGTTTAAAATAATTTTTGCTGGCTTATTTTAGGCTGCCACAGGACCATTTCAATTGCAAAAACTTCAATACATAGCCCTAAAGAACTGAGTACGTAAGTTACACACTCACCGTACTTCTATCATTTTAATATTTAAAAATCAATCAATATTTAATTATCCCCCATTGTCTCAAAAAATCTTTTTAGGAACACCTGGGTGGCTCCAGTGGTTGAGCGTCTGCCTTTGGTTCTGGGGACCCAATCCCACATCGGGCCCCCTTCAAGGAGCCTGCTTCTCCCTCTGCCTATGTCTCTGCCTCTCATGAATAAATAAAATCTTTAAAAAAATATATTTTTACAGTTGAATTGTTCAAATTGTCTTATGCCCTCTGCAGCCTTGTCATCACACTGTATTTCCAAACTGCCCTGTTTGGCCAGTTTCTTAACAAACATCAAGTTTTCCCCACCCTATCTCCCCATCTAAGTCCCACTTAAAAGTCTCACCCAAATAGCAATGTATTATGTAAGCAGATACTTGAACAACAAGAAGCAATATCCATAATTATTTAACCAAGACAATGAGACACCTCAACAAGAATACTTTACTATTATACATGATGCCTTTCATAAATAAGAGGTGGTTCCAATATAATATTTACGTTCTAAGTTTTTACCCAGTGGTTTGTGGTTCAATTTTCTCTTTAAAAACATAATAAACATGGCTGGATCTCCTTCTAAGAAGTATTTTTCATGAAATCTATACATGCAGTAATGATCCAAGACCCATAATATCATTCAAAAAATTAATTTCCTTGAATCTCTATCTGAGAAATGATGACAGAATCTATGTGGGTATGACAAAGGATGACATGCTTATCATCAAACCTACTTGAAAACAAGTTCTTAGAGAAGTATCCTGGCTCACTGTCCAGTGCATGAGTGATTTACCAAACAACAACAAACAGACAAAAGTAAACCACACTCTGTCCAGTCACAAGGTCAGTCTGTCCAGTGGTTTTAACTCTTCACTCAACAAAGAGTGAGAATTAAAAGCCTCTCTACCTTTTGGCAAAGCCTGGATGAAAAAAACCAACAACAGTGTTGCTATCACTCCCTGACTTTATGTTAAGGATTTGGAAGCAGAGGTTTCCCCCTTTTTGTCAACAAGTGTACCTCCGGGAACTAAGAACCTGGCACACAGCAGGTACTCTAATTGTTAATGAACAAGTGAACATTAGGGATGGGGCTGATGCTCATTGAGGGAGTAAAGGGACAAAAATGCAAGGTAAATTCTATTGCAATACCAGGCTACGTGAGAAAAAAGAATCCCCATCATGAAATACAAAGTTTTTAATTAGATAAGAATTTAGTAGTGACAAGTTGAGTTCCTCTCCATATACTGTCCTCGGCACTAGGCACAGGGCCAGGAGCTTCCAGTGCCGGGATGTCCTGCCTGGCCTCAGCATAACCTCTGTGCTAGATCCCCTGGACAGTGTTTCACAGGTAAGGGGGACGGGCACAGGGACATGAGAAGCTCACCCAGAATAGCTTCTAAGAGGCAGGCATGTTTACATACCAATAAGCAATAATTTAATAAGGCCAATAAAGCAAGAACTCAAAGTTTGTTCCTGAAGCCGGTAATGATGGTTTTCTTTTTTAACCACTTTGCATCTTGCTTTGTGGCCAGCAAAGAAAATCACAAAAAACAAAACATAAACAACCCACACAAACACACACACCCAACAAAACCAAACCCAAGTATCTAACACTGTTATAGATAGAACTAAGTTCTAGTAAGTAAAATAAAACTTACTAAAGGGTGGACAGTTGAAAGGGGTTCTATTTTAGATAGAGCTAACGAATGAATTATAAAACTATGTACAGTCAGAAATTCATACATAGACTATAGTGCGTCAAAAGTTAATTTCAAATTGTCAGTAATTAAAAAAACAACTCATTTATATAATCTTCTCCTTTCAACTCAGATATCAGATACAAATTGCTTCCTTTTGCTGTCCGCCAGAAGTCTGTCATCATACAACGGCTTAGCCAGTGTGACACAAGATACTACCACTTTGTCTATACAACAAAGATCTGCTGGAGCACCAGCCTTGTTTAAAATATTCCCTCAACACCACCCGTGCCTGCTCCTAGGTGACAGCAGCCTTCTCAATACCTGCCAGGCTCACAGCCTGTGATGCACCTAATATTGGCTAACAGATTATTTGCTCTTTGATTAGAAATTTTTAAAAATTGGAACAGCTGGTGTCGATCTGCTTGGAAATATTATTAGCTTTGTCATAAAATATATACAAGAATATATTTAAGTAATTATTTTTATCCTAAAGCAGAGGTTACCAAATTTTTCTGTGAAGGGCCAGATAAGTATTTTAGGCTTTGGGGGGCCATTGCAGTGTCTGTCACATGTTACTGTACTTTTGTTCTAAACAACTCTTTAAAAGTGTAAAAACCACGGGATCCCTGGGTGGCACAGCGGTTTAGCGCCTGCCTTTGGCCCAGGGCGCGATCCTGGAGACCCGGGATCGAATCCCACGTCGGGCTCCCGGTGCATGGAGCCTGCTTCTCCCTCTGCCTGTGTCTCTGCCTCTCTCTCTCTATCATAAATAAATAAAAATTAAAATAAATAAATAAATAAAAGTGTAAAAACCACGGGATCCCTGGGTGGCTCAGTGGTTGGGCGTCTGCCTTCAGCTCAGGTCGTGATCCCGGAATCCGGGATCCAGTCCCACATCAGGCTCCCTGCATGGAGCCTGCTTCTCCCTCTACCTGTGTCTCAGCCTCTCTCTCTCTGTGTGCCTCTCATGAATAAATAAATATTTTTTTAAAATGTGAAAACCGTTCCTAGTGTGTGGCCCCTATAAAAACCAGTCACAGTCATATTTAGTCTTGACCTATACTATCCTAAAGTAAAAACAATTATTTATGATAATATCTGATTACAATTTTTTGACATAGGAACTGACTTTCAGGCAAATATAGAAAAAAATAGGATGTGGAAAGTATCTTTAAAGTTAACAAAAAGGTAAGCATAATCTGCTATACTTGCTATTACAGTTTGATCCTCACGTCCAATTGATCCCCACGATCCAATAAAAGTTGGGTCAAGGTCATTTTGCTTTTAAGGTTTGATTTTATCAAATATATTACACATTAAAAATATAATTAATGCAGTCTTCCATGTTCTTTGAACCAGTATTACCATTTATCTATAGGTATTAAGAAGAGCCTAGAGGGAAGCCTGGGTGGCTCAGTGGTTGAATGTCTGCCTTTGGCTCTGGTTGTGATCCCAGGGTCCTGGGATTGAGTCCCACACTGGGTTCCCTGCAGGGAGCCTGCGTCTTTCTCTGCCTCTCCTCTCTGTGTCATTCATGAATAAATGAAATCTTAAAAAAAAAAAAAAAGAGAGAGAGAGAGAGAAAGAAGAGCCTAGAGAATGGACTGTGACTCACAACACAAGATAGAACCACCACTGACTGTTGCTGCCTTAAATGCCCTTCTGCTCTGATGCACTGGTGAGCTCCTATGCACCCCTCAACACCCACCTAAGCATCTCACTGGCTGGGAAGCTTTCCCTAGCTCTCCAAGGCACACTTCATCTTCTTCCCTATGTAGCTCCATTATCATACTTATTATACTGCATTTTAATTCTTTGCTTACATATCTGACTCCCCTATTAGACTAAAAATCCCTTAATGGTAACAATCTACCTTAATTTTATACGACCACCTAGGATGTAATGGCATAAAACAGGACTTCAATGAATAAGGAAGGAGCCCATATGACCTCCCAGGGAATTCTGACAACTAGAAGACATAGAGGATGAGAAAGAGAGGTAAGAGTGTTCCCTTTCACTAAATAACCCATACATTTCACATTGCTGTTTTTCTTAGAAAGGCCTACTGACAAACTTTACCTGGCTAATAGCAACTAGGAAACTAAAACCCTTAGTTTTGGCTATGCCTTCCATTAAAAAATTTGTGACGTTTTCAGAAAAAAACGTACACAAGACATACACAGAGCAGATGGCATCTGGAGACATATTATTTGGATTTCATAGACACGAGCTTTGTATATTTTATGTAGAATTCTTTTCATTTAAAAATGTTACTCCCCAAAAAAATAAAAAAATAAAAAAAAAAATAAAAATGTTACTCCCATTTTACAGATGATAAAATGGAGGTTCCTAGAAGCTAGATAGCTTGCCAAAGTACAGGTTAAATACTAAATTATGAAACTATTCTTTATATGGCTTTGCATTTTTATTTGGAAAAATTATGTTCATTAACTATATATTAAGCTTTTTTAAAAAAAGATTTTATTTATTTATGAAAGACAGAGAAAGAGACAGAGACACACGCAGAGGGAGAAGCAGGCTCCATGCAGGGAGCCCAACGTGGGACCCGATCCCGGGTCTCCAGGATCACACCCCCGGCTGAAGGTGGCGCTAAACTGCTGGGCCATGGGGGCTGCTGGGCCACGGGGGCTAAGCATTTTTAGCCAAAAGTTTCTAAGTCGGACACACCGGTGGCTTAGGATCACCCTCGTCAGGCTCCCTGCATGGGGCCTGCTTCTCCCTCTGCCTCTCTCTGTTGTCGTCTCTAATAAATAAATAAAAATCTTAAAAAAAAAAAAAAAGTCTCTAAGTCATATTATAGCATCATTTCTTTTCTAAAAGAGAACAAAACAACTAGGAGTGCCTGGCTGGCTTAGTTGAAGAGTACATGACTCCTGATCTCAGGGTCCTCAGTTTGAGCCCCTCATCAGATGTAGAGATTACTAAATAAACTACTGAAGTCTACAATAAGATCTTCATTCTTTATGCCACAGACATGAATGGTAAGACTCTTAGAAGGAAAATAATGCAATCTTTTAGTCTCTTCAGTAAATATTCTCTAATTAGTAGTGGCAACCATACATTTAGTGCTTAACTTAAAAACTAATTGGAGCTGGGGTGCCTGGCTGGCTCTTGGTTTTGGCTCAAGTTGTGATCTTAGGGTCGTGAGACAGAGTCCCAGGTTGGGCTCCACCCTGGGCATGGAGCCTACTTAAAACACAACAACAAAAAAAGCAAAGCAAAACAAAACAAAACCAACTGGAGTAACTGGGGATTCCCCTAAGTGTAGCTACCACTGAAATGAAATAAAATATTAGGAATAACTCAAAATGCATTCACCGATTTTAAAAGCAGGCTGTGAATTTTATTGCTTCAGATCAGAGGTGAAGCAGGCATATACTGAATCAGCCTAAGAATCTTCAAAATGTCAAAGAAGCCCAGAAGTTTAAGTAAAATAGAGTAATCATAATTCAGTAAGAATAGCAATATTGTTTTCCTTTCCCAAACTGTAAGTATTCATAAACTGATTAAAGTTTTCGTTAGAAATCACATTACTACTTAGGACAGTGACTAACCAGAGAAGCCAGTGTGGAAGACCAGAAGAGAAAAAGAGGAATGAGGAATGGGATCTCTCTTCCCTGCTATTTAATGAACAATGGCTGCCTCTATTTCCCCTTTAAAAACAAGAAAACCAAAATTTGAGAGAGCCCACTGGTCACTGCCAAATTAAGCTCTGCAACTGGACTCCTGCAGAGATAAGTTTGAATCAGAGAGATCCAATTAGACATCTTAGCTCCTGTCTTTCTGGAGTTTGAGATCCATCCAGTTATCTTCTTCATCCCCACCCCAGCCACATTCCAAATACCAGTGATGGCACCCATGGCATTTAAGTTGCAACTAACTTCAAGAAGGCGACTCAATATCCACTCCCAAGCCTGCATGAACATTTGCCTGAATGGATGCTTTGGAATCACACTGGGTTTTGCTGTCCCCCTAAACATACCATGGGTTCTGGTCTCTGCTCACACACAACCATCGGCATCAACCCCACCCATCAAGAGGGCCTCCCTGCATCGCAGAGATTCCGAGGGAATGAATATATAAACTACCTTTTCCTTATGAAATCAGCAGTTCCCAAAGTCCATCAGATCCATCTGGGGAGAGCTTACTGAAAGCACCTGGCCCTAAAGATGGGGATTCAGTAGTACTGTGAGGGACCCGGGAATCTTCAGGTGTCCAGAGAATTACATATGCCAAAGTTTGAGAATAA
Organism: Canis lupus familiaris; assembly: GCF_011100685.1. Classification (NCBI taxonomy): domain Eukaryota; kingdom Metazoa; phylum Chordata; class Mammalia; order Carnivora; family Canidae; genus Canis; species Canis lupus. The sequence goes on from NC_049222.1 coordinate 48,698,816, forward strand.
AGCATGAAAACCTAACTTTTAACTTTATGTGTGTGCAGTATACACGTGTGATGAAGCTGGATTACTTTTAGTCTATGTGAATTTAAAACACACTGTAGTTTAAGAAAAATACTGACATTTGTATGTATTTTAGGAGGTTGCAATTATAAACATGGAAGAAGGCAAGGACTCCTTTCATTGATCACAGTCACAAATTTGTCAGCAAGTACAAACCAAACTCTCAACCCTCCCTTCCACACCTGGTCTTCTTCCAGGTTCCTTATCTCGGTGAATGGCACTACCATCCAACCAGTTATGCAAGCCAGACTCCAGAAGTCAGCTACACTCTGCCCTCTGCACCCAATTTACCCACCAAGTCCTATCAAAGAGCTCCCAAACACATCCACTTCTCTCCATTTGCATCACACTCCCATGGTCCACGCTATTCCAAGAGTCTACCCTTGCACCTTCACCTCCTCCCTCCTACTGATTCTCTTAGTGCAGCTGAAATGACCTTTCAAAAGCCAAATTCCTTCCAATCAAAACCCTTCAGTGTTTCCCCCTGAATTAAGTCCTGAAAATGCCCTCTTATGGCCTGCTAGGCTCTGCACAGCTGGCCTGATATTCCTCTCTAGCCATACACATTCTCATCTAGAACCCTGAACTCATCCTACTCCCCTCCCACCACAGGACCTTTGTACAAGTTGTTCCCTCTAGCTGTTTTGCTCTGGCTTCCCTCCTTCACCTAGTAAAGACCCCTCCATTCCTCACATTGCTTGAACAGTCATCACCTCCTGGGGTGCCTTCCTGTCTTCCCTAACACTTCTGCCAATAACCACCACAGAAACGCCATTATATGCACTCAAGTTATTCTAGGATTACTGTCTGTTCCAATCACCAGACTGTAAATCCACGACGCCAGGGAATATTTCTGTGTCTGCTCATCTTGGTAGCCTCAACTTCTAGCAGAATAATGCATAAATGCCTGCTGAACTAATGGATGAATGTACAAATAGACTCACTGTGCCTTACAAACAGTGTGATGATAAATGACTAATCCTAGCCAGCACTTCTCACCACATGGGAAAATCTTAGCTATCTAATTCACCATCTGCCCGCGGTGAAGGAGGGATACACAGAAAACACATCCCATGTGTCCTCCTCAATTGATTGGGGCGGGGGGGGGGGGGGGGGGGGGGGGGGGTTTGCTGGAAAATGAACCAGTAGATTCAGTAAATCCTGTCTGTTAAAATATTTAATGGACATTAACTGTCTCATGTACCATTATGAATTAGGTACTGCCAGCAGCCCCATTTTATAGACCAGGAACCTGCAACATGAAGCTAAGAAACAAGGACTTATTCCACAGTGGGTACAGAAAAAAAATTTAGTGGAAAAGGCTATATATTCCCAGAGAGGCAAAGTAATCTCAGAAATTATCTTAACATTTTGGCACAGGGTGGAATTTTGAACATGCTTTCAGTTTTCCTACGGAAAGGAAAAATCTTTTATATTAAAAACTTTCACATCAAAACTTTAGAAATGAAGTTACAGCATCTGCCAGTACCCCTTAAGCTCAGAAAAGATTTAAGAGAGCTTGGCTTGCATCATTCCTAAACTTGACTGCTGTGGTTTTCCTTTCTACCGCCCTATGCCTCCTTCCTATCACAATGAAGAAAGCAAGTGTGGTAGTTAAGAAGTAAAGAGGAAGGAGGACCCCAGGTCACCCTTGGCTGAACCACTGGCACAAGGCCTGCTTCCTGAGCCAGATCCTTGGACACAAACCCCCCGCGCCTCTCCCCAGATGAGAGGGGCCCACAAGGTCAAACAATCAGCTGAGCAGAGGGTGTGGTGTCTTCTGGACCTCAAACCCTCCTCCTTGGAAGTCTACATGAGTAGAGCCCCAAAACAGTTGTGGGAAAAGCAAAACCAGATAATAGTGCCTCCCGTGGAGTACCCACGCTGATCAAATCCTACCCACAGCCCTCGAGCAAGACTTAGCTGAAGGGTAACTTCTCAGCTGAAGGATAACTTCAATAAAGTCTACGCATTTCCCCATGGGATGGTTTTCCTCCCAACGGTGTTGCACTTGACCTAAGCCTCTCCCCCTCTTTGGTGGTACTCAGTATTCCAGCTTCTACTTCAGCATTCGTGCGTGTTCTGGCTTGGGTCCTAGACTATAAGCTCCCCGGAGACAAGCTTGGTCTCACCTATCCACGCCTTGTGCACACAGCTTGCAGGACAGATGCTTGCTAAATGAGTGAACACCCAATCTAACAAGTGGTGATTCGAGAAGTAATACTGAGAAAAAACAGCAAATAAATATTTCATTCACACTGTTTTAGTTGTCTACTGACAGTTTAGATATCAATCAAAATTACTGTGCCTGCTGAATTCAAGGATTCAGGTAGAAGCCCAAAACCCCAACCATTCAAATGTATCTATCTTTATACAATTAAAATATACCTGCCGTAAGTAGTAAAAAAAAAAAAAAAAAAGAGCCTTAAAAAAGTGAGGAAATTCTAACACATGCTACGACATGGATGAACCTTGAAGACAGTATACTAGTGATGTGAGTCAGTCTCAAAAGGACCATATTGTGTGATTCCACTTATATGAGGACCTTAAGAGTAGTCAAAGTGGTAGAGACAGGAAGTATAAGGGTGGGTACCAAGGGCTGGGGGAGAGGATGGGGAGTTAGTATTTAATGGTTAGAGTTTCAGTTTCAAAAGATAAAAAATTGTAGAGATGGATGGTGGTGGTGAATATACCTATGCCACTGAACTATACACTTAAGAATGATTAAGATGGGGATCCCTGGGTGGCGCAGCGGTTTGGCGCCTGCCTTTGGCCCAGGGCGCGATCCTGGAGACCCGGGATCGAATCCCACATGTCGGGCTCCCTGGTGCATGGAGCCTGCTTCTCCCTCTTCCTATGTCTCTGCCTCTCTCTCTCTCTCTGTGACTATCATAAATAAATAAAATAAAATAAAAAAAAGAATGATTAAGATAACAAATTGTATTTTTACGTATATTTACTGCAATAAAAAGAATAAAAGAAATCACAGATCATTTTGAGAAATGAGAAAGAAAAGCAGTGACAGGAAACTGGTTTACTGCCTTTTTTCAGAGTGATATCTTAAAAGCTAAACTCTGCCTGTTTTCAGTGAAATAAAGAAAACCAATACCTACGGTAACGTCTTGACGGCTGCTCAGCAAAAGGCTGCATGGGGCTGTGCCCTGAGTAACTGGTTGAGTTTACATCAGTTTTACATCACAGGCATTGTAAAGCCTGGGTGCCATGTGCCAAGTGTGAAACAAAAAGAAGAGTTTTGCGTAGGAAAAAACATTTTCTGCAGCACGAATCAATCATCTTAATTATGTAATCTAGACAAAAACTATATTGGTTTCTGAAGCTGATAGCATATTAACATAGTAATTTATTTAATCTAACAGTAAACCCTTGATTAATAAAGAACTCCTTTTAGAGACTCTACGACTTGCTGCTGGAAAATGCATTAGCATGGACTACAGAACGAACTCGTTTGAAAAACTAGAATTCTATATCTTTAAGTGCAATTTGTAATGAATGCACGTATCTTCTTCCATCCTGAGTCAAAACCTTTAAAAAAATGTCAAATCCTCTCCCCAACATCTAGCCACAGTTCCCCTGTGTTAAAGCAGGTAGATACAGACAGCTTTCCAAGAAATGCTGGTCACAAAGAACCTGCGTTGCTCCCCCCACTAAATGAACGTCCCCCCTCCCCCCCCAGCCTGGGCGGGGATCTAACCCTGGGAGCAACACAATCAGATTCAGGGGACCAGGGTGCGGACGTTTACGAGGCGGCCCCGGGGCGCACGACCGGAGAGCAGGGCCGCCCTCCTTCATCGGCGACTCAGGTCACTACCCAACCTCTGTCAGGGACAGGGATCCTGCAGCCACCAGCACCCCCGGGGGCGCGGAGCGCGGCTGGCAGGCAGCTGCAGCCAGAAAGACGGAGCCCGAGCCCGGCCGCTCAGGCCCCAGAGCAGGGCGTGGGCGGGTCCGGTCCCGACCCACCCAAGGACTCGAGCCGACGGGCGTCGTCGGAAGCCAGCGGCCCCTCCGTCACCTGGACAACTTCTTATTGAGAAACTTCCGAGCGACGTTAGAATAGAGTTTTCAAGCAGGCCGAACTTTCTTTTACAAAAGAGCATAAACTCCTGGGGCGGGGGGGGGGGGGGGGGCTCCCGAACAGAAGGACCGCAGGGCGCGCGGCCCCCGCGAGCTCCCTCCCCGACCCACGAAGCCCGCCCCCGCCCCGGGGTCCCGGCCGCTTACTGGCTTCGGCATCTTGGGTTCCTCGCGGGCTTTCCTCACTCCGCTGGAAACTCGACTCGGCCGCAGCAGCTGAGACCGCTCCCGGGACCTGCAGCAGACGGACGCCCTTCAGCGCGCGCAGCCGCCGCCTCGCCCGACTCTCCGCGCCCGCCCCGCGCTGCCGCTTAAGAACCGGCCGGGCGGGCGCCCGCCTGAGTCACCGCCCAACCTGCAATTACGGCGGGCCGGGCGGGCCCCGCGGGGGAGGGGACCGGGGGAAGGGGGAGGGGGCCCGGCGCGGGTGGGGACTTGGTGGGGAGGAGGCCCGCGCAGGGGGCGTGGGTGGGGTGGGGACCTAGAGGGGAGGGGGCCCGGGGGGGTGGGGACCCAGAGGGGAGGGGGCCCGGGTGGAGGGGACCTAGTGGGGAGGGGGCCCCGGGGCAGGGGACCTAGTGGGGAGGGGACCTCGGGGGGTGGGGGCCCGGGGGGGTGGGGACCTAGTGGGGAGGGGGCCCGGGTGGAGGGGACCTAGTGGGGAAGGGGCCCGGGTGGAGGGGACCTAGTGGGGAGGGGGCCCGGGGGGTGAGGACCTAGTGGGGAGGGGGCCCGGGGGTGGGGACCTAGTGGGGAGGGGGCCCGGAGGAGGGGACCTAGTGGGGAGGAGGCCCCGGCGGAGGGGCCCCGGGGCAGGGGACCTAGTGGGGAGGGGACCTCGGGGGGTGGGGGCCCGGGGGGGTGGGGACCTACTGGGGAGGGAGCCCGGGGGTGGGGACTTAGTGGGGAGGAGACCCCGAGGGAGGTGGCCCGGGTGGAGGGGACCTAGTGGGGAGGGGGCCCGGCGGAGGGGGCCCCACTCGGGGACGCGCAAGCGGGCGGGGCGTCCTCCGAGGTGCTCCCCGGACTTCCAGGAAGCCAGCCCCGAGCCCAGCAGACACCAAGTTTCACTTTGTGAAGCAACCGTTTGCCCCACGGCTGAAACCGCAACCGTCAAGCCTTTGAGAAACACTTTTTAAAAATGGTCCCCGCCCCGGAGGGGCCGGAGGGCCGCGGGCCGGGCGCGGCGGGAGGGGCCGGGCAGGACGCGCGCCCACGCGGCCCGGGCTCGGCGGGCACTTGGGGGACGGAGCCGACGGCGGACGGGCCGGAGCGGCGGGGGCGGCCACACCTGCAGGCTCAGCTCCACCTGCCGCTTGCTTGCGCCCGGAGACAGAGCCGAGGGGACCCCGAGCCCGGCAGGCGGCGGGGCGAGCGCGGCTCTTCCCAGGACCACCGGCTCCGGGCCCGCGCACCCCCCCGGCCGGCCGCGCCACACCTGCCCCCCTCGGGGCGCGAACCCCGCCGCCCGCCGCCCGCCGCCCCCCGCCCGGGCCACGCGCCCGCTCACCCGCGGCGCCTGCAGAGGACCGCGCGCTCCCCGCTGCCGGTGTGTCCGCGCTGTGCGCCCGCCGCGCGAGCTCCCGAGAGTCCTCGGCGGGGCGGGGTCCCGGGGCCGCGCCCCTAACCGCCCCGCCCGCCCCGCCAGGCGCTCCCGGCGCGCAACATGGCTGCGGCCCGGCCCCGGGGCGCCCCTCGCCGCCGGCTTCCCCCAGGGCGGCGGGGACCCGGGTGGGCGCGCCCGCTCGCCGAGAGCGTGGCCGAGTCTGACCCCACTGCGGTGTCTCTGGCTGCAGACGCCTAAGGCGTGAGACCGTTCGCTCCACGGAGGGCCAAGGGACACCAAAATAACGTCAAAAAAGCTGGGCGCGCGGGCGGCCGCGGTGGGGTGCCCGGGCAGGCCGCTGGGGGCGCGGGCGGGGCCGCTGCGTCGGGGCGCACGTGGGCCGCGCCCCTGCCTTCGGGTTCGGCGGGAGAAGGCGCCCCGCGGCCGAGCGCTCGGCGTCGGGGACACGGTGCGGTCTCGTCTGACTTGACTCACCGCGGACTATGGTAAAATCTCCGCGGGCAGAGATTCTGGGAATCATTTTCAATAATTTTTGCACACGCTCCCCAAGAGGAACTTTTAAAAACACGTGTACTTCGGTGGCCCCTGGGATTTGTTGCACAGTGACTAAGGCAGCGGACTCTAGGGCTGTGTCCTCAGACCAGCAGCTCCGACCTCACCTGTGAACCTGCAGAAGCGGAAATTCACAGGGGCCGCCCCCGGAGTCCGAAACTGGGGCTGGGGCCCAGCAGTCTGCGCCTTCCTGCGTCCAGGTGGTTGTGATGCCGGCTCAGGCTTGAGACCAGAGCCTCTCCTGGATTCCCTTCCTGGGCTCACCACTAACTTCTTGGGCTGAGAGAGTTATTTAAATAAGTTAGTGCTTTCGCATCTGCAAAATGGCATAATTATGGCACCCTTTTCATGGAGTCCTTATGGGGATTAGAGGTAATATATGTAAGATGCCTAGAACAGGGCTTAAATCTGCCCTGGTACAAAGAGTAGCCGGTCACTTTGGCAAAGCACCAAATAAGACTCCGTTTCCTGCTGTGTAGAATGGAGATACTCTGTGGGCTTTAGGGATTAAATGAGATCATGCATGCTAAGTACCTAACACAGTGAGGGCTTCCTCCTAATGCCTAACCTGCCACAGGGACAGACCACTGATGGGGTAACCCTTGTCAGTAGGCACCTGTGACCCTCTCTCAGCTGCAGGTCCACAGCAGGGCAGAGGCCCCGGTGAGGCCCGAGGCCTTTGTCCTGTATTCTGACAAGTGCGTTTATTCTGAGAGACTTTAATATTAAAATGGAGATGGAAGGGTAAGTGCAGTAGGAAAAAACTATGAAAAGATATTAAATAACCTACCGTGACAATGGTTCCGATTGGACATGTCCTCCTCGCACACCCTCTCTCCCTCCTTATCACTGCCTGGAGCCTTGGGAGCCATTTTTGGTTCCAACTCTCCTGACACTGTGCTTCTGATCTATTGTTTTTTGTGTTTTGTTTTTTTTTACCCAGTTTATAGCACATAGGTTTTTTTTCATTTATTCTTTTAAAGATTTTATTTTTTTATTTATGAGAGACACAGAGAGATAAGCAGAGACATAGGCAGAGACAGGCTTCCCGCGGGGAGCCTGATATGGGACTCCATCCCAGGACCCCGGGATCATGCCCAGAGCCAAAGGCAGATGCTCAACCACTGAGCCACCCAGCTGCCCCTAGCATATTGTCTTTTAAATTAGATGTTTAAAAGAGCAGTGGCCCAAGACCTTCTGAAGCATTTCTGAACTTTACCCTTCAGGGGAATGCTTAAAAATGAACTGGCCCTTGGGGCATCTGGGTGGTTTAGTGGGTTAAGAGTCTGCTCAGTTCATAATCCCGGGGTCCTGAGATTGAGTCCCACATTGAGCTCCCTGCTCAGTGGAGAGCCTGCTTCTCCCTCTGCCCCTTCCCCACCTCCGACTTGTGCACTCTCACTCTCTATCTCAAAGTCTTTAAAAAAAAAAAAAAAAAGAACTGGCCTCTGGCAGTGTGATCAAAATGAAAAGATTGCATTCTTACAACATGTGAATCTACAGTTATCTCAAAAAGTTTAATGAAAAGAGCAAACAGAACTAAGTCTGAATCTTGGTTCCATTACTGACATGCCAATCATTTCGGGCAAATCTCTTTAAAGTGACTGAGCTCCCACTTCTTCATCCGTAAAATGGACTTTATAATATATATTTCATGGTGTTTTTGTGTCACTAAGTCATAAAATGGAGCATTTAATTTTGCTTTTTTTTTTTTTTTGAGCATTTTGACTTCTAGGCATACTTTTCTCCTGTAAGTTAGAATAGTATAAAGATATAGTTTGCATACGCATTCCTCATGTGTCTTACTGTAAGCATTATCCTTACGTGCTGCTCTACAGGGTTTTCTTCCTCTGCAAAAACATTCCTGCTGTATCTTATGAGTGTTTTAAGAGGATTTACCAGGGGTAATTTATTTTCATCTGACATTGGGACCTAAACTCCTTCCCTGCCCCCGCCCTCCCCAACACACACAGAAGAACCAATTCCAAGGCATCTATGAGAATTGCTTAGGACAGGGGCACCTGGGTGGCTCAGTGATTGAGCATCTGCCTTTGGCTCAGGTTATGATCCCCAGGTGGCTGGGATGAGTCCCACTTCGGGCTCCCCGCAGGGAGCTTGCTTCTCCCTCTACCAATGTCTCTGCTTCTCTCTGTCTCTCATGAATAAATAAATAATATTAAAAAGAGAGAGAGAGAGAGAGAGAATTGCTTAGGACAGTGGCCCTGAAGCTTCAGTTGCCTTGGAATCATTCAAGGAGCCCCCTCCAGGAATCACAAGCCAGTAAGGCTCAGGTAAACCCTGGGCTCTATGGTTTTAGCAAGCCCCCAGGTGAATCTGATGCATACCAAAATTTCAGAACAGCTGACTTAAGATGTATCAGGATCCTGACAATATTATTTATTGTCTCTCTCTTCACAATTCTTCTGTGAAATTATACCTCTGTCTTTTCTAAGCCATGGTTTTTGTTCACGTTTATTAATCAATATCATGGGAGGAAGTAAGAAAACCCGGAGCCAACAGTCTTAGATACCATTCCCTGATCTAGCCGAGGGCAGCTTTCCTATGAGATCACCCCCGAGCCAGTCTCCACACTGGTGCCAGGTTATCTCAACCAAAAAAAAAAAAAAAGTTCACAAATAGTATGACCATCTCTAGCTCCTTTCACTTCAACAGAGCGGTCAATAGGCAATAGGGAAATACGTAGGGTACCCTTGGCCAAACAACGATTGAGGTTATTTTTCAGGACTCAGTAACCTTGTGTGAAAATTCAGGAGCAAAGTTTGAGTAAGAACCCTGACGGTCTGACAGGTGGCTGCTGCCTTGTGTCTAGAAATAATGTTTAAGGGTCTTCACAGGGCAATATACTAGGAGTCTCTTGGTACTATCTTGATGGCACAGCTTCCATCATTTGGGTCCACTGAGAAATCTGGCCACTCGGTGTTCTATTTGAAAGTTTCCTTGGCTTATTTAAAAATTTACATAAATAACCCTACAAGTTTTATGTAGGAGAGTATTAGTGACCACACAACTTTTTGACTAATAAACTCTCTAAAAGCATAGCTTCTTTTATAATTTTTCTTATCTCTGACCATTTTGAGATTTTTAAAAAAGATTTTACTTATTTGTCGGAGAGAGAGAGCATGAGGGGGGACAGAGAGGGAGAAGCAGACTCTCCGCTGAGCAGGGAGCCTGCAATTTGGAGCTTAATCCCAGGACCTTGGCTGAGATTATGACCTAAACTGAAGGCAGATGCTCTTTTTTTGTTTTTGTTTTTGTTTTTTTAAAGATCTTATTTATTTGAGAAAGAGAAAGCACAAGCAGGAGGAGGGGCAGAGGGAGAGGTAGACTCCCTGCTGAGAAGGGAGCCCAATGTGGGGGCTCAATCCCAGGCCCCTGGGATCATGACCTGAGCCCAAGGCAGATGCTTAGCCAACTGAGGCACCAAGACGCCCCATTTTATGAGGATCTAAAAAAAAAAAATCCGGTTTAAAAATTGTACAGTATGTAACGGACAAGACCTCAAATATCATCTCTTCCATCATCCACATTTCACAGAGGAAGCAGCTCCACAGAAATTAAATTAATTGTCTGCACTCCTGCACCCAGACTTTTCTTGTCAGGATGCCAGTGACTTTCAACTTGCTAAATCCTGGAGCCAAACTTCTATGCCTCATCTTCTCCTCCTAAGCAGCCTTCCACGCGTGAATCAGTCCCTGGGAGCATTCTGTTGTTAGGGTTTGTTTTTCCCCTCTGTCCTCTCCAGTGCCCTCTCCCCAACCTCCTACCTCAGGCTTAGCCCAGAGCCCATTCTTGGGCGCTTACCTGTGCGCAGTCACTTCCTAGGTCGTGTCAGCTGATCCCAAGGCTTACATAACATTTCCAGCCCTGACCTCTCCCCTGAGCAACAATTTTATACTTGGATATCTCCAGGACTCTTGATTTGTCGAAAACTGCCCTTCTCCCAACCTTCCCCTTCTCAGCAAACAGCAGGAGCAGCCAAACTCTGTTGCTTGGTCCCAAACCTAGAAGCCAGCCGGAATTCCTCTTTGTCCCTTGACCCCGCTTCATCCCTATCCCTCTGCGTCCAGTGTAGCAGAGGTACCAGACCCTTTGCAGAATATATCAAATCGTGTCATACCCTAGCCAGTGGATTTTAGCATGACATTCACACCGTTTCCTTGGCCTTGTGAGATCCCCTCCTGCCTGCTTCTCCACCTGCATCTGAGGTCCATCTCCCTGGTGCTGTGCTCACCTTGTTCCAGCTGCCTGGCATTTCTGTTCTGTGAGTGCATCAACCCCATTCCTGCTTTAGGGACCTCACATGTGATACTCTCTCTGCCTGGGATGCCACTCTCTCATCTCTGCCAGCCTGGCCTTTATCCAAATACTGCCTTCCTTGAGGGCACATCTCAACTTTCTCACGTGAAGTGCCATCCCCAGGTCCCTTCTTGCTGCTTCACCTGGTTTGCTGTGTTCAGAGCACTTCACACTCTCTGCTCTGTCTTGCTTGTTTAGGCCTTTGTTTTCTGTCGCCCTCCCCTACAAGGACTGAAGCTCCTGTCTGTTCATCACTATGCCCTCAGTAGCTAGAACAGTGCCTGGCACCTAGTAGATGTTCAGTGCATATTTGTTGAATAAACAAATGAATGAACACAGCTGATTGGTACCAAAGCCGGTGTAGTCAGGTTAGTTTTCTTTCCAAGAAATAACCTTACTGCTATGCCCTGGATGGATAACCATGGAAACACATTACTTACCTAGATCCCAGGTGCCCAAAACACCATCAGAAAACAGATGATGGTAGGGGAAAGAAATGTTTAAAAACTTCATCTATTTAGAGGCACCTGGGTGGCTCAGTGGTTGAGCCTCTGTCTTTGGCTCAGGTCATGATCCCAGGTCCTGGGATTGAATCCCACATCAGGTTCTCTGCAGAGAGCCTGCTTCTCCCTCTGTGTATCTCTCTGATGTCTCTGCTCTCTCTGTATATCTCTCATAAATAAATAAAATCTTTTAAAAAAAATTTCATCTATTTAGAATCTGTGTTTCCTTTAATTCCATTTTACTGGGGATTCTAACAAGTTTGATTAGCTCTTGCCCCAGGACACAGCAGATTAGAAGGCAGGGTGCAAGGTACAAGCAGATATTCTGACAGCGGTACAGCCCAGCCGTAAGACACAGTGCTTGATGGCAAAGAGGCAGAAATAATACACAGAACAGACAATGACACAAGTATAGCCAACTGGGGTCACGTAGCTCAGAGACAGACCCATCTACACTCCTCAGGGGCCCTGAGGCCTTGGGTTCATAATGATAGTTTTCTCAGGAAAGGGGCTTATTATGTCTGTTCTGCGTGTCATTTTATAATTTGTAAAAATTATAAAATAGTGTAATCTTCAGAAAACAATTCAGTATACAACTACGTACCCACTGTCCAGATTTAACATGATAATATTTTATCACATTGTCTTCAGATTTAAAAAAAAAAAAAGAAAGCAGGAAAGCCCACTGAGCCCTCCCCTGGAGAAGCCCGTGCTCTGAAGTTGATCTGTCTCCTCTCTGCATGGTTTAATGTTTTATATGGAAAAAAAATCCACATAATATGAAAACTGACTAGCTCCCAAATAAATTAGTTATTAGTAATCAGGTGTTTGGTTGCAGAATATATAAACCATAAATATTTTTACATCATCATGAAATTCTTTTTCTTTCTTTTCAATTTTTCAAAAGCTAGCTTAACAAAGCGGTTAATGTGCTATAAATACCCAGCATGATGGAGGTGATTTTAGCATCTTCTTGGAATGTTGTCTACTCAAACTGTGAGCTCCTTGAAGGTAAGGCCAATGTCTGCTGTTTTACTACCTCAAGTACTTGGAATGGAACTTTGCACATAATAGGAGCTCAGTTAATACTTACTGGGCTGAATCAAACACAGAGCTCTGTGTGTTTGTAGTGACTACATTCTCTCATTGAGCATTGAAATGTCTGGATCCTAGAGAGTTGACATGTACACTGAAGATTTGGCACTTAAAATGAAAGTTAAAAAAAAGCTGGGGCACCTGGGGGGCTCAGTCGGCTGAGAGCCTGCCTTTGTCTCTGTGCTCTCTCTCGCTATCTCTGTTTCCCTCTCTCTTAAATAAATAAAATCTGGGGATCCCTGGGTGGCGCAGCGGTTTGGCGCCTGCCTTTGGCCCGGGGCGTGATCCTGGAGACCCGGGATCGAATCCCACATCGGGCTCCCTGCATGGAGCCTGCTTCTCCCTCTGTCTGTGTCTCTGCCTCTCTGTCTCTCTCTCTGTGTGACTATCATGAATAAATAAATAAAATCTTTAAAAAAAATAAAAAATAAAAAATTAAAAAAAAAATAAATAAATAAATAAAATCTGGGAAAAAAAAAAAAAAAAGACCATTCGCTAACAGGGCAAATTTTTGTGGCAAGTGATGAATGTTACCTGAACTGGCTGGATCTTACTGAATATCTAAAGGACTGAGTCCAGAATGAACTCATCTTTACAACATCTTGAACAATGCTTTAGGATGAAACATGGATCACGTATGTCATTCGAGAAATATTTATCGAGATCCTGCTTCTTGTCGTGCAGTGGGTTACAGTGGAGAGCAAGACAGATGAAACCCCTAAAGTTCACACTTAATAAAACTTGGCCTTTGGCTGTTCAGGGCTTACCAGACTTCCCATGAATTTCCATGAACTTGGCATTGTCACTTGGCCAATCTGCAATTCCAAGCTGCCTCCGGGACTAGGTCCTCAACTGACCCCAACGATTTGATTCAGGAATGCGTGGATGGCTGGGTAGTAGAGTCCAAAGACAACTGTAAGACCTGGAGCTGGTCCCAACTCTGCCATGATCTGGGATTGTCAGCACACCATTTCAGACCATGCCATGGGCAAAAATGCTAGCAGGGCAGGCATCCCAGCTAAAGGGGAAGCAGCCAGACTCACAGGAGGAGCAGGAGGGTCTGAAGGACCTAGCCACCACCCCTCAGTTTCTGCCTGTGGCTGTTGGCAAGCTGGAATGTGGGCCTATCCCACGTCTAACTTTCAAGAAAAGCTTGAAATCCTGATTTTAACACAAGTTTTCCCAATTTTTAAATGTTGGCAGTTAGTTAAAAAATTTTTTTCCAAACACTCTGCAAGCCAAACAACACACGTCTGTAGGCTGGGTGGGTATGTCCACTGCCTTGGGCTCCATAGACTGGCTTTATTATCTGTGGAACATATGGGTTCAACCCGGTGCCGTGTAAGATCCCACTCAGCTCCAGAGTGCTGTCACTGCAGACATGCTCTTGCCCTGCAGGCGACGTTGCTGGCAGGGGCTGGTCTCTGTGTGTCTGGATGTGGTAGGAAACAAGCTGTCCCCAGGCCTTGCCACCCAATCTTTCCATTCCGCACATTCATAAAGACAGTTCTTGTGGTTATGCTTTCTGTTTTGGGGATTGTCTGTCACAGCTAATAACTTAAGGGATGTTCAGGGAAGGGGTCCCCTCCTTTGTGTGCACGTTGTCCCTGGCAGGCCCTCCCTGTGTAGATGGCTGTGGCGCCGACTGAGCTGTCTGCCCAGCCCCAGCTCTGTCCTTTCTTCTTATATATACCCACTTAACAAAAAGGAGGAGCTTCTGGTTTTCTGCGTATTTCCTTGCCACAACAGTCTGTCTTGCATCTGGACTGGCACTGTCCCACCACTTTGTCATTGGCCAGCTCCTCTGATCTGTCATCGCTGTCGCCACAAAACCTGCTCCGAGAGGCCACAGAATCAACCTAGCACACCATGTGGGTATTGGGTGCAGATCTGCCACCATTCCAAGCAGCTTTCTTCTTCTAAAGATGTCTGACCATCCTAGAACATGTTTCTCCTCCTGGACCCACCTATCACAAAGCTGGTATGTCAGAGAGGCCTCTCCTGAGACTTGCATTTATTTTGAAATTGTTTTTACAAAAGAAAGCAAAACAGCCCAACCACAATCAAAAAGATATGTTAAGTCTTAGAGCAGAGTTCATTGAGGTTGTCAACCTGTCATCCCGTGTTTTGTAGACTTTAGGGTGGGCACTATCTAGCAGATAGGGATCAAACAGATTGTAATGCTGACAAACTAGGTATTGTGACTGTCCCAAAGCTCAGAATTCTGGTCTTATCTGTCCTCTTCCCTTTATCCCAAGGGTTGGCCGTAACCTTCTAGAACTTGCAACTGAGAGGATCTCATAACTGAGGAAGACCTCACTTTCAAATGGGAGGTAGACTACTTCTTCCCCTCTGAGGGAACTCCATGAGGGTAATGCATCTGCCTCCCTGGTTGCCTCAGTAGAGGAGGCCTGATGCATTCTGACTGGTGCACTTGGAAGAGGAATTTGGTCATGTGCTGGCTGTCCCTTAGTCTCTCTATCTCTTGGGAGATAGCCTGCCTGCAAAGAGGACTGCTCTGCCCCTTCAGGCCACACTTGTGGTAGATGTGGTGGTACAGAGCCACCTCCAGCAGGGCAGACACTCATCTGATTCTGTGGTTCAGTTTTAAGATGTCTGCCTGCCCTTGGATCTAGGCTGCATTCCCAATAGTGGCTTTATTACAATAACGCTCTCCATTGTTTCAAAACCAGGGTGGGAAAGAAGAGCACCTTCAAACTAATGGGTACCACCTGCCCCCCCCAAACCAGGCTGCTCCACACAAGCTGAAAACCATAGTCAACCCTCAAGTGCTGTTTCAGCACCGTGAACTTCCTGCTTGGATTCTCCCAAGATTTCCTGAAACAATGAAACCTCTTTTCATTAAAGATTTCAAGATGCTCAGCTAGTAGGGCTCCTTATCTGTCTCTTTCTGATCCCTGCAATATCAGAGTCTGGCCTCTTCCATCCCACCACTCCTCCAATATCGTCTCCAATGTCTCCCACGGCCCTCAAGACACCTGTTCCCTCCTCTTCTGGCTCCTCTCTCTTCTCCATCGAGAATACCCATTTCCAGCCACTATATCTCTCCCGTTTTATTGTTTTTCTCCCCTGTTTTAAAACACTACTCAGGGGGGGATCCCTGGGTGGCGCAGCGGTTTGGCGCCTGCCTTTGGCCCAGGGCGCGATCCTGGAGACCCGGGATCGAATCCCACATCGGGCTCCCGGTGCATGGAGCCTGCTTCTCCCTCTGCCTGTGTCTCTCTCTCTCTCTCACTGTGTGCCTATCATAAATAAATAAAAAAAAAATTAAAAAAAAAAATAAAACACTACTGAGGAATCAAGTCTCCCCTAAATAGTGAATCGGACTCCATTCTAAGTACTATGCGAACTCTCAAAGCATTTAAGACTAGACTTACTTGGTCCAAATATTTATGTTTATGGTTAATTACATCAAAAGGAATTTTTTATTAGTCAAAATATTTTTTTAAAGATTTTATTTATTTACTGGCGAGAGAGAAAGAAAGAGAGAGAAGCAACCACGTGCACAGCAGGGGATAGGGGCAGAGGGAGAAGCAGACTCCCTGCTGAGCAGAGAGCCTGATGCAGAGCTGGATCCCAGGACCCCGGGGTCACGACCTGAGCTGAAGGCAGATGCTTAACCAACTCAGCCACCTAGGTGCCACTAGTGGAAATGTTTTAATTTAAGTTAGGAACTTGGTTATGGCTCCTTGAAGACATTTTGTCCTTATTTCCTGGTATCCACTTCAGTGACTGACACAGGGCAGAACTCAATCAATGTTTTTATTCTATCAATGTGTTTGGATGAATCGAAATGTTTTCCTTTCAACTCCAGGTAGCACTAAGAGTTCTTAGCAAACAGTAGCAACTAAGATGTATCTATGGGTGACTCACTGAATATTTAACCTCAGAGATCTTTCACAGAAGATTCTACCTATTGGAATTGAATCCAGCTCTTAATGTTATAATTACCCCCTTTTTATTCCTATTTTCTGTTCCCTTATCATCCTAATGTGTTTAGTGCATATCTTTGTTTATATATATATTCTGCGAAATGTATATTGTTTTGTGTACACATACTTTTAGTTTATATAAATGATATGAGTTTGGGGCACCTGGCTGGCTCAGTCAGTAGAGCATGCAACTCTTGACTCCATGTTGGGTATGGAGATTACTTAAAAATAAAATCTTCTTTAAAAATGATATAGATTTTATATCTCCTTCTGATGTGTTTTTGTTATTATTATTATTATTATTATTATTATTATTGTCCACCTGTGCTGCTATGGGTTTCCTCACACTTACATCATCCTTCTGGTGAGTATCCACCATGTTACCTGCCCGGTCTCCCGGATTAGACATTCAAGTTACGCCCACACCATAAATATTGCATCCAGATTTCTATGAACTGGAGTGTTTCACTGGTATGTACAATCACCGGTGAAATTGTTGGGTCCTAGGAAAGTGGTCATGTCATTTATGATTTGAACAAGGACAATTTATTTTTTATTTTTTAAAGATTTTATTTATTTATTCATGAGAGACACAGAGAGAGAGAGAGAGAGAGAAAGTGAGAGACAGAGACACAGGCAGAGGGAGAAGCAGGCTCTATGCAGGGAGCCCGACGTGGGACTTGATTCCAGGTCTCCAGGATCATGCCCTGGGCTGAAGGTGGTGCCAAACCGCTGAGCCACCCAGGCTGCCCGAACAAGGACAATGTAGAGAATGAAAGGGGGCACTATTGATAATTATACCAGGACAAGAGGCATAAACCAAGATTGTCCAAAGTTAAGCAAGATGAGTGGTCCCCCCAGTCAAATGTCTAAGTATGTAGGGACACCTGGGTGGCTCAGTTGGTTAAATGTTCCACTCTAGGTTTCAGCCCAGGTCGTGAGATGGAGCCCGGAGAGGGCAAATCTGCACTCATTGGGGAATCTGCTTGAGATCGTCTCTCTCCCTTTGCCCCTCCCACTCGTGTCGGCTTGCTTTCTCCAAATAAATAAATAAATTAATTAATAAATCTTTAGAAAAAAAGTCTGAATATGTATAAATTGACTAGGGAATGACAGAATGGCTCTCACACATGCACTCCCCAACAGGGCATGGGTGGGAGGGTCTCACATCTTCATCCGACCACACTTACTTGGTGCCATGATGATAACTTCAAAATACCTTATTATTGCTTTAATCTGCATTCCTCTGATTACTAACATATTTGAGTGGTTCCACTATGCCTTGGCCTTTTGGATTTCCTTATTCGGAAATTATTCCTTTCTTTTGCCTGTTTTTTTAGGGGTTTCCTTGTCATTTGCAAGAGTTTCCTACGTTTTCCGGCTATTAATCCCCTGCCAGTTTTAGACCGTGCAAATACATTCGCCATCAGCTAAACTAATTTTGCTCATGGTGTTCTTTGTTTTTGAATTCATTAATGTCTTGCCTGATAGTTTTATGTCCTTAACATTTGATTTTAGAAGTATTTTCTTTCCTTATTTTGGAAAAACATTGTCTTCATTTTCTTTCATTAACTTTTTTAGTTTCACCCTTCCACATGTAGGTCTCTACCCGCCTCGGAAACATGGTCCATCCCTACGGACAGTTAAGTAGGGACATGGTCTTATTTTTTTGCACACAGAGGGGCAGTTTCCCCAGCTTATTCACTTTAAGGCCCATCCTTTCCCCATTGAATGGTGGCATCACCTCTATCCTGCCTGAAGTTCCCATGTGTACTGGGTCTGACTGCCAGGTGGTCTGTGTGTTCTGGCATCTCTGGGGATTTGTGATCAGCATAACTTCACATCTGATAGGGCAGATTTCTCTCCGGTAGTCCTCTTTGTTAATGTGGATCTTTATGAGGTCTCATTATAAATAAATGGATCTCATAAAGATCTCTGCTGGGATATGTCCAGAACAGGCTGAGCTACTCCATTTGGATTTTTAAAAAATATTTATTTATTTGAGAGAGAAAAAAAGAGAGCAAGCAGGGAGAGGGGCAGATGGAGAGTGAGAATCTTAAGCCGACTCCAGCTGGGCATAGAGCCCGACTCAGGGCTCCGTCTCATAACTCTGAGATCAGGACCTGAGCCAAAATCAAGAGTTGGACACTTAACTGAGCCACTGGGGCATCCCGGATATATATTTTCTTAATTTTGTTTTATTCTTTAAGTAATCTCTACACCCAATGTGGGGTTCAAACTCACAACCCCGAGATCAAGGGGTACGGGCTGAGTCAGCGAGGCACCCCTCCACCTGGGTATTTTATCCTAACTTTTGTCTCTAGCATGCACATTGATCACTAAATGTGATGGGTTCTTTACAAATTCAAAAGTTCCGTTGTAGAATTCAGAGTGGTGGTTCACTTCTACTCAATTATAGTTGTGGCGAACCTTTGCAGCACAGACCTCTGAACAACGGAAAACAGCGCGCTGTGTCATCTGAGAAGGTCCCTTTGCTGCTAAGAGACGTAGGCATGTGGCTGGGGCGGTGCGTGTCTGTTGTGCGGATAACTGGGAGAACATCCTGGCCCCCTCCACCCCAGGGGACTCTGGGAGTGAACAGGAAAAGAAGCCTTGCTTCCACTCCAAGGCTCTGCCAGCCAGGCCCCAGCTCAGATTACCCCTGAAGGCACTCCGGGCGGCTTGACAGTCAGACTGCTTGTAAACATCTTCATCATCCACAGCTCCTTTTCTCCTTCCCATCCACACCCTCTGGATTTATCCTGGACAGTTCCACTCAGATCTGCCTCTTCTTTTCTGGCCTGACTCCCCCTGCTGTTTTCCAGCCTGGTTTCCAGCCCATTTCTCCCCCAGCTAGAGCCACTCGGACCACACTAGCCCTCTGCCAGCCCCAAGGGTCCGTGCTGACCCTGGGTCTTGGCACTACAACATGTGTCAGGGCAGCCCTGCTGGCTTTGGGCTTGTACTTTTCGTTTTCATGTCACACCCAGATCTGGTCATTTGTGTAATTGGTCTGTGTTTTCCCAACTATCTTAGTAAGTGCCAATCCTCTGCAAGGCACTAGACTGGCCCTCATTTTATTTTCTGAGTCTGCATGCCTGCCAGGTAACCCCCTCTCCAGGTGTCCCAGACCTTTAAGAACCTGAGTGATGCCTCAATTCTTTGATTTTTCCTTCAAGTAATTAGAGTCTGGCTGAGAGGGTCCACCACCCACTGACCCATTTCCCCATGTGCAGGCCACTGTGAACTTTAACTGTCCTGCACCCACATTCAGTCTCCCTAGTCGCTCTGAGAGGTGGGTGTGCACAGGTGAGTGCCATGGGGAGGAAGCTGAGGCATGGAGGTGAAGTCACTTCTCCAAAGCAGGTGGCCAGAAGGCACAGGAGCTCCAGGACTGAAGCCAGACTATTGAACGGGAAAGCCTTCCCTCTCCCCTCTGCATCACACAGCCCATGACCTGCTGTCCTGCTGTCATCTGCACCTAAAACAGGGCAAGACCACTTTGAGGTGCTCTGTACCTCTGTCCTGGATAATCATAATAATCTTCATATTGTTGCCTTTTTTATCTGTTCATTTAGCCTACAGATACTCATCAAGCACCCCGTTCCTGCCAGACACAGCTTCCACGTGGTCTGTTTTTCAGTTCAGCACTGACACAGCAGCTAGAGCTATGGCTTGGATCATGTCACACTCCTGCTCCCAGACCTTCAGGGCTCCAGCTCAAGGCAGGAAGAACTGGGACCTGGAATGAAGCCAGCTGTGGGGCCAGAGAGGCTGGCTCAGCTGGGCAGAGGACACAGCCAGGCAGCTCCGTGGGACTGATCATAGGTGGAAGGTCTTGGAAGGAGTCACCACACTCAGGGAAGATTCAAGACCTAGAGGTCAGAGGGAGGACTCAGTCCCCAGGGAGGGGCCCGCAAATGAATGGAGGGCCCTGCCCAGAAGACCTGACTCCTAGCCTGAGCAGGGCAAGTTGACCGGGAGCAGGGCAGGGCGGGGTCCTTATGTAAGCAAGCAGAAAAGGGGGTGCACCAGGGCTGGCTTGCTGTCGTGTCCAGCAGAGTAAATGTGCTTAGGGGCAAGAGGGGTCCTGAGCCCAGAAGAGACACCTTGGACCTCTTCTGAAGGGGGCCCCCGGGCAAGGCTGGGGGCAGACGGCCTGACAATCTCTGCAGCCCTTGCCGCACCTACACAGGGCCTTTACCCCGCCCAAGGCTGGCCGGAGGCTCCTCTGTGCCCCGGGCTGCTGCCTTTCCAGGGCCTGGGCGTGCTCCTCAGCCCGTCTGCCCCACCTCTTCACTGCCTGAAGCCTACTTAACCTTCAAGACTAAGTGCAAAGGCAGCATGCTTTTTTCTCTTCCCCTTTCTAGGCCTTCCCAGTCTGCTTTTCTATACAGCAGACTAAGTCTTGTGATACTTGCTGCATGCCTCTATTAAAACACTTCGTTTTACCTGGTGTATTAGTTTCCTGGAACTGCCATAACAAAGCATCACATGCTTGGTGGCTTCAAACAACAGAAATTTATTATCTCACAGTTCTGGAGGCCGGAAGGCTGAAATCAAGGCTCCCTTGGAAATCCTCTGGAGAAGATCCTTCCTCACCTTCTCTGGCTTCTGGCAAGCCCGGGCACTCCTTGGCCTGTGGCCACATCATCCAGGCCCTTCCTGCTCATCACATGGCTGCTTTCTCTCTGTGTCTCTTTTCTTCTTATAGGAACACCAGTTATGTTGGATTAAGGGTTCACCCTACTTCGAACTGACCTTATTTTACCTTAATTATATCTGTAATTACCCTATTTCCAAATAAGCTCAAATTCTGAGGTACTGGGGATTAGGACTTCATTTTTTTTTTTTTTTTAAGATTTTATCCTTTTATTTGAGAGAGAGAAAGAAATCACACATGAGCAGGGGGAGGCAGAGGGAGAGGGAGAAGTAGACTCCTTGCTGAGCAAGGAGCCTGGTGCGGGGCTCGGTCCTGGGACCCTGGGATCATAACCTGAGCTGAAGTCAGACATTCAACCAACTTAGCCACCCAGGGAGCAAGAGATTAGGACTTCAACATGTCTTTTTGGGGGACACAATTCAACCCATCACACCTGGAATGAGAGCTATATACAGGCCACCATCCTTCACAATATCCCCAGCTCCTTGCCTACAGCTTGGCAATTCTGGAATGAAACAGACCTGGGTTTGTCACTCACCCTCTCATAAAACCTGAGCAAGGTCCTTAAGCCATATGTCTTTTCTCGTCCGTAAAATAACCACTACCCCTAGAGCTACTGTGATGTTTATTAGAGTCCGTTCACAGACCTAGTGAGTGCCCAGGAAATTGTAATTATTATTAGTAGTATTGCACATTGAATAGAGTAGATGCTCAGTAAATACATGTTAGTCACTTCCTCTAACAAATATTTACTAAATTGGCAGGCCTGCAGAACCCCTGAACTGATGAGCTTTTCCAGAGGGAGGGAGAAGCGGTGGCCACTAAGCCCCGAGACTCTATCCTGTCCCCTGGCACCGTGGGAATTGCTGAGGTGATGATGGCAGCTGCCCATCCCTGCTTGGATGGCAGGGGATTCTGGCCTCCATCCTCACAGCACGGAATCCTGACTGGCTCTGTGGGAATGTGAAGGTGGGGCAGGCAGGGACACCACACCCTGTTCTTTGTTCTCTAGACGGGGTGTGTGTACACGTGGGTGTGTGCTGAGGGACAGTGGTCTGGAAGCCAGAAGCCAGGGTGCCCAAGCCTCTTCCCGAGAGATTGTATTCAGGCTGGAATGAAAAACAGTAACCAGAGCCTGACCTCCAGCTCTCGGCTTCTTCCCGATTTCTGTGAGGAACCAGATTCTTCTCCTGAGCGAGAGTGGGTAGTGGGCATCACGCAAGAGATGGAATCAGAGACTTGGGTCTGAAATAGAACTCTACCTTGGAGTAGCTGGGATGACCTCGATGACTGCAGTTTTCTCTGGTATCCAGTGGAACTGATAAAATCTGCCCTATCAAATAAGAACATGATTCAAATGCCAGCTGTTAATATTTATGTCCCATTGTTGCCAACCCTTGAAGATACATTTCCAGAGCACATCAAAATTTACAGAGTAAAGCTTTGCTTTGTTTTGATTTTCATTTTTACAACAAGAAGTGAAAAATCTATTACGTACTATTAGAAATAGGAAAATATGTCTAAGGCTCAGTGTCCATCTGCCATAGGATGAAATTTGGCATCCCTTATCTTCTCTAATTTCATTAACAACCAAAGTTGTATGCTTCTGTTTCAAGGAATTTCCTTTTCTCTTTCTCTTTCTTTCTTTCTTTCTTTCTTTCTTTCTTTCTTTCTTTCTTTCTTTCTTTCTTTCTTCCTTTCTTTCTTTCTTTCTTTCTTCTCTTTCTTTCTTTCTTTTTCTTTTTTTTTTTTTAAAGATCTTATTTATTTCTCTGAAGGGGGTGGGGGGAGCGAGTGAGCAAGTAAAAGCAGGGGGAGGAGCAGAGGGAAAAGGAGCAGCAAAGGGAGAGGAAATAGCAGAGGGAGAAGGAGAAGCAGGCTCTCCACTGAACAGAGAGCCTTATGTAGGGCTCGATCCCAGGACTCTGGGATCATGACCTGAGCTGAAGGCAGATGCTTAACCAACTAAGCCACCCAGGTGTCCCAGGGATTTTCTTAAGAAAAAACGCTGACCTGGCATATGGCCTCCTTAGATATTTTTTTAAAAAATATTTTATTTATTTATGATAGACATAGAGAGAGAGGCAGAGACACAGGCAGAGGGAGAGACAGGCTCCATGCCGGGAGCCCGATGTGGTACTCGATCCCAGGGCTCTAGGATCCCGCCCTGGGCCAAAGACAGGCGCTAAACTCCTGAGCCACCCAGGGATCCCCGGCCTCCTTAGATATTAAACAAGACGAATATTTCCACTGTGGAAACAAATCACCAGCTCCTTGAAATTTATACAAAACTTTCTTCAAGAAGATATATACCAAAGTGGGATGCACATTTTCAAGAAAGAAGATAATGATGGAATTTTATCCAGGAACCAGACATTGAAGAGTCAGACGTCATTGCATCAGACAACACGTGTGCTGCACAACACTGAGACACACTGCAAACATAAGAAGTTTTATGATGACATGTACAGCTCTCAGCCTAGCCAGTGAGGGCAAGGATAGGATGTGCATAGATAACCAGAACACCACACAGATCTAGGGAACCACCGTGAGAGTTACAAAGTGTGATGAGGTCAAAGAATAAAGAGGTCACATTCTTTGGGGGCAATAAGAAAGGTACCCAATGTCTTTTTTTTTTTTTCTTATGTGAGAGAGATCAGGGCCAGATAAAGGGAAGGGAGAAAATCTGTAGGAAGCAGGTGAGCCAGGGATAGAAAAGCCAGCTCTAAAAAGTGTGGCCTGGATCCCAAATCATGTCGATTGCCACATTCAGTTTCCATTCCAGTTCTGTATTTATTTATTGCATTTGCATTTACCCAGGTAAGGCAACTGTACAATACACAGAATGTGGTTGTCTTGTCTTGTGAAATCTGCTGTCTTAACAGAATGTTGTAAAAGTGCTGGATTCTAAGCTGAGAAGCCTAGACAATTATTAGCGAAAGCTGCTTGATAATTTCACCAATAAACCATATGACAAATGCAGAGGTTATTGGGAGAGCATTTAATTTGCAGTAAAAAGTACCTAAATGTTCACTGGGTGGTATCCAGGAAACTGATATTGCTTTTGGCACATGCCCATACCTATACACTTCACAACACCATAATGAAACAATAAACATGGCAACTCCTTTCAGAAAAATACTCCAGTGTCCATAAGATATTTTCAGCATCAAGCCTCTATATTTGTTATTTATAACTCTGTGGTGTGCAATAAACTAAAAAAAAAAAAAAAAAAAAAAAACAAACAAAAACAAAAATACCACAGCTCAAATTGTGTAAATCCATAATTGTTTGAATAACATAACTGCCTGAGACTTAGAGAAAGTTGGGTTTCCCATTTGAGTTCCACATGGTGCATTAATGAGAGACTGTCCTGCCAGGAATCTTTTGAGGAAGTGATGTTGTAAAGCTTCTTTGCAGAAAATTTCCAGGGCTCGAGGAGCTCTGCTTTCCAAAATAGGACGTGCCACCGCAAGGTACCCCACTGGGCATAGTCCTGCCAAATGCTCACCATGAACGTGTCTTGGAGGATGTTATATTTTGATGGGGTTCTGTGCCATGCAATCAACAAGAGACATGCACTGAGGAGAAAACAATTTATTTGAGACCCTTTGCTGTTAGGTCTTTCTAAGACATAAAGATTGGGATTTACCTCTGCTAAATTCTTCCAGAAAAAAAATCCAAGAGACTAAAAGCACCCTGAAATGATTCAAGCTAAAAAGAAAAGATAGCAATTATTTAAAAAAAAAAAAAAAAAAAAAAAGCCATGGGGTACCTGAGTGGCTCAGTCAGTTAAGTGCCTGACTCTTGACTTCAGCTGAGGTCTTAATCTCAGGGTTATGAGTTTGAGCTCCACGTTGAGTTCCATGCTGAAACTTACTTTAAAAAAAAAAATTTGTTTACAGCCATGAGAAAGAACAAAAACAAACCCAGAGGTTCTGAAATACCAGGACTCGGCCAGATTGAAATATATATATTATATATTTATATACATATACACATTTTCCTCTTAAAATGAATGATTTGTACAGCAACACAAAGTCATATGAAAGTATAATGTTCTCTGATTAGGGTAAATACATAGACAAATATAGAATCCCATAATATTTAAAGGTGGTGCATAAATCATTTTTAATTCTGGTGTGGGATTTAAAGGCTGAAAGCCTGAACTATAAACAACACAATCATGTTAATGGATTAAAAATATAACAAGATGTCATTTGAGACATCAATAATGAAATTAGTGTGTGTGGGGAGGTGTAAAAGAGTAGAGTTTCTGTATGTGATCTTGGACATTTCCTGATTTTATTTCCCCAACATCCTTTCCACCTTATTCTAGTAACAGAACCAGTGCTTGCCTTAGAGACCTGTTCACTCCCCATCCTCGGTCCATGTGGTTTGGTGGCTGCCTCAAGACCCCACCCTGAGCCTGGGCCTGTGCCTCAGAATGGCCAATGAAGAGATAGGGTCTCCCTGTCTGCACTCATTGGTTTCAGCAAACATCTTCAATTCCTCCAGTGGGACTCAATCCTGGGTTTGGTTTGGTTTGGTTTTAACTCTTGAGAGACCTCCAGAGGGACTTCCAGCTATTTGGATATCTGCTTGGCTCAGCTGAAAATGAAGGAAAAAATGGGAGAAAGCGTTACCAAGAGAAGAAAGAGAAGTTGTGGTCCAGATGATGTTATTTGAACTCCTAGGTCAATAAACATGGCAACTCCTTTCAGAAAAATACTCCAGTGTCCATAAGATATTTTCAGCATCAAGCCTCTATATTTGTTATTTATAACTCTGTGGTGTGCAATAAACTAAAAAAAACCCTTGACCAACCCCTTGAAGTTTTCACTTAGGCAAAGTAGGAGATTCCTTTTTTTTCCTACACCTGTTTGGGTTGGGTTTTTTGTCCCTCACAACCAAGAACTCTGAGTAGTATGGCTTTAAAATGCAGCTAATTGCAGATCATTGTGACTGGTCTTAACCTGGATGTGCATTTGGATTATCACATAGTCACTGAAACGTCAGGACATACAGAACATTTCTACAGCCCTCATTTTAAATTCTAAACATTGGGGGCACCTGAGTGGCTCAGTGGTTGAGCATCTGCGTTCAGCTCCGGTCATGATCCTGAGGTCCTAGGATCGAGTCCTGCATCGGGCTCCCCAGAGGGAGCCTGCTTCTCTCTCTGCCTGTATCTCTGCCTCTCTCATGAAGAAATAAATAAAATCTTAAAAAGATAAAAAAATAAATTCCAAACTGTGACATGTCAGTAACAGGTCCCTTATATCAGCTCTCATCAGCTCTGACCCCTTCCTCTATGTTAATTTCTTCATACCAACTCATGCTACCAGACATTAGAATATATAGTTGCTTGTTTACATATTTATGGTCTGTTTCACTTGCTAGAACATAAACTCCTGCTGTGTTCTCTGCTGTTTCCCCATGGGCCTAGAACAGTGCCTGGCTGCCAGAGGGCAGTCAATAGATATTGGCTGAATAAATGAATGACTATTTGGCTTATCAAATCACTCTCCCTGTATGACTGGCTGAGGAATCATTCCTGGGGTCCAAGGAAACAGTGACCCAGAGAGCAAAAGAGGCTACTGTCCACCTTTATACCACCCACATAGCCACCCCTCCTCTCAGGACATGGTGTCTCTTGTTGATTAATTACATAACAAGAAACTCTACTTTCTATAAATTATGACTGCCGATACTGTATAATAGCTTTACTTGCTAATATTATCAGAACTTAATCGGACCTGACAGGTTAAAAATATGTATCAGTGGAAGATATTTGGACTAACCTGAGCCATTTCACCCAATGGTGTCAGAAGAGAAGCAGTTAGTAATAAATTATGTTGACAGCTAAAAGAAAGTTTAACAGTTCTAATTTGTATCCCAATTTCCATGCTGTTTAGATAGCTGCGTCATATAGCCTCCAAACTAATTGACAGATTGAACTTGTATTTTAGGATTCGGACTTCCCCATCTATTCTGAGTTCTTAAATATTTAGATAGGGAATTGGTTTATTTGTATTTTTAAGAAAACCAGGAATCAAGAAGGATATACTGCAAAGTCGGGTGATTTAGGGACTAGGAGTTCCTGTCCTTAGGGAACTCAGTGCCAAAAGACCAACTACAAAGTAAAAACAAAATTATACCCTGGGGGAAAGGCACTAGCTGCGGGGAGGAAGCTAGGGGGGAATACAAGAAATGACAGGAGCGGAAGGGGCATTCACAGGAAAGTGACAAAGCAAGGAAGCAGTTAGCTTACTTTTTCTAAAAGGTGAGGAAGGATGAATGCCAACTATTTGTTCTGCTTACAGGCAAGCTGTAATCAAGTCTTATTTTATTCAGCATGTTTCCTTTTCCAATCATAATTCTTATTAAAATGTAAAGAGTTCGGGAACCTGCATGGTTCAGTGGGTTAAACAACCAACTCTTGATTTCAGCACAGGTCCTGATCTTGGGGTCCTGAGATAGAGCCCCTAATCAGCGCTGAGCAGGGAGTCTGTTTAAGGATTTTCTCCTTCTACCCCTTCCTTCTCTGCCTTGCCTCCCCTCCTACCCCCTTGCTCTCTCTCTCTCAAAATAAATAAATCTTTAACAAAAAAAATTTTTTTTTAAATGTAGAGAGCTTAGGTGATTATGTCAAGTCCTACATTTTCCATCTGCCTCATGGGGTTGATAGCATTTTGAACTCCCTCTGGTAGCCCTTATCTTGCTGCACTGTAATATTTGTTTAAATCCACATGCTCACAGTAGATCACCAACTCCTCCAGGGCTGGGCTGCCGGGCTCAGCGTAATGCTTTTACACCAGCACAAGCCAACGAACATTTGGTAGATCAGCGCTGGAGCAGATGCACCTTTGCCTTACAGTCCTTCAAACTCATTCTGTATTCAATTAATTTAAATTTATTCAGAAGGCCTGGGAAAATCTTACGTCTGGCAGTGAAATCGATTAACTTGTCACCAGTCAACTGCTATCTGACTGTTTCAAAAAGAGGGGATTAGAATTACTTAAAATTTCTCTGACACATAGGAGAAATTTGGTAGTGAATATAGAATATAGGTAGTGAATATAGAATATAGAATAAGTAAATGTTCAGAAAATGTATTCAAAATGGAATAGGAAAAAATTGATTTTCAGAGCAAAGGACCTTCTTGACAATAAATAACTTGACAAAAAGTTTGTTTCTACAATAATGCTCATATGTGTACTGACTTTGTTCATATTCACTAATTCTTGACTATTTTTCAAATACTATATCTTGCTTCCCGTATTGGAAATTCTAGGCATCAGTACTCACTCATTGATACATTCAAACGATATTTATTGAGCCCCAACTATGTGTCCAAGCACTGAAGATATTATGGTGAGTGGATATAGATATGCCTTCATAGAGCTTAGAATTGCACAAATAAATAAAAAATATCAACTATGATGAGGAGGTAGATGTAGATGGTGCTAGCGAGGACCATAGGAGATTTGCCCTAAGTTGGGTGTTCAAGGAAAGCTGTCTAAGAGAAATGATGAATAAGCAAGATCTGGAAGGAGGTAGATTGACCAGGTCAAGAGAGGAGGGAAGGGGGATTCAGGCAGGAACAGCAAGTCCAGATTCTTGTGGGGGAGGAAGGTCAGCATGGCTGGCCCAGGATGCCACGTCAGGGTGTGGGCGTGTGCCATTTTAGGGAGTTACACTTATGACTAGAAAATGGGAAATCACTGAAATGCTTTAAGCCAGAGAGGAGTGGGATGGTTTGAGCTGTGGCAAGACCTGATTTGCCTTTCCAAAGACTGATTCTGTGTTGGGGGAGGATTAGGGGGTGGCTGGGTCAGAGGCGGAGTTAGATGTGTAGGGCAGCAGGCAGGATACTGAAGGAGGCCTATGTTCCCTCCCCCCCACCACACACACACACACACACACACACACAGAGAATGACTCCTCCTTTGCAAAAATGAGTGTTTTGACACCAAATTAGAATAAAAACTGCAAACCTATTTCCTGGCCAACAAGGAAATGGAACACTAGCCACATTAAACCCAAATGATTAAAGTTTGTGTTTGTTTTTTTTTTTAAGCAAATTCTACCCCTGACAGGGGGCTCAAAGTCACAACCCCTCACAACCCCGACTCATGAAGAGTCACATGCTCTACCCAGTAAGCCAGCACCAGCCAAACACCCCTGATTTTTTTATTTTTTATTTTTAAAGTAGACTCCACACTCAATGTGGGGTTTGACTCACAACCCCTGATGACCCCGAGATCAAGAGTCAAACGCTCTACAGACTGAGCCAGCCAGGTGCCCCAACCAAAATGATTTTTTAATGTGATTGTTTCCCCCTCCAAAGCCTGCAAGTTTCTTAATGGTGGGAAATGTACATTATTCATCATGTATCTGAAGCCCTGGCACACCATAGAAACTGATTAGATAGCTGTCAGGCAAATGAAGGAAGTATGGTATGTTGAGTTGCTGGGGCTGCCATCACCAAGTATCTGCTTAACCACCTATTTTCCCACGATTCTGGAGGCTAGAAATCTTAGCTCGAGGTGTCAGTGGGATTGGTTTCTTCAGAGGACTGCAGGAGGGACCTGTTCTAGGCCTTCCTCACAGCTTGTAAATGTGCCTTTATACCATCCTCGTGTGTGTCTTTGGGCCCAAATCTCCCCCTTTTACAACATAGTGGTATCGGGTTAGAGCCCACCCTAAACACCTCATTTTAAACCTGATTACTTCTGTAAGGACCATATCAACTAAGGTAACATTTGGGAAAACATAATTCAACTGCTAACATGTGGGGCTGTGGATTTTGGTAGCTGGTTGGTGTTAGAGGACTCCATTTATCAAGGCGGGTTTCGCTTCTTCCTTTTATAGCTCTGACTCCTTCACCCGCTAGGCTTGGGAAAGCAGACCTCAGAGCAGGTAGAGCAGAGCAGAAAGATTTCCTTTTCCTGATCTCTTCAAAGCTTATGTCATTTCCCTGAAAAAGCTCAACCAAACTAGATAGACTTTCCAAAGTGTTATTTTTTAAAAATTTTTATTTATTTATGATAGTCACACAGAGAGAGAGAGAGAGAGAGGCAGAGACATAGGCAGAGGGAGAAGCAGGCTCCATGCACCGGGAGGCCGTCGTGGGATTCGATCCCGGATCTCCAGGATCGCGCCCTGGGCCAAAGGCAGGCGCTAATCCGCTGCACCACCCAGGGATCCCCCAAAGTGTTATCAATTTACTTGTGCCCCCACCACCTCAAATTCATATATTAAAGTCCTAACCTCCAGGACCTCAGAATATAACTGTATTTGGAGATAGGGTCTTTGGAGAGGTAAGTTATAATGAGGTCATTAGGGTGGGCTCTTATCCAATGTGACCTGTGTCCTTACAAGAAGAGGAAATTTGGATGCAAATACATACAGGACAACCATGTAAGACACAGGGAGAAGGTGGCCATCTGCAAGCCAGGAAGAGAAGCATCAGAAGAAACCAGCACTGCTGGCACTTTTATTTGGGGTTTCCATCCTCCAGAATGGTGAGAAAATACATTTCTGTTATTTAAGCCAGCTAGTTTGTGGTATTTTGTTACGGCAGCCCTAGCAACTAGCGCACACACACCACCAAATTGGTCAACACTCCTATTCTCAAAACCCAGTTTCACTTGATAATGGCTTACCATGGTTCACTTCTTATTAAGAACAAGTACTGTTTCCTGAGCACTTACCTGATGTGTCAGGCACTAGGCTACAACACTATCAATGTTATCTTATTTAATCTCTACAAACCCTTATATTATGATCTTAATTTGTATGGAAAAGAAACCTGAGCATAAAAGAAGTGAAGTAACTTGCCTGAGGTTTATCCAGCAGGAAGGGTACAGATCAGAGGTCCTCAAGACTGTGCCCTCAGCCTCTGAGCTCCCTGTGCCAGCCTCAGGATCATTCTGGAAGGTGGAGCTTCATGATACCTTCATGGAGTTTACAGACACAGCTGACACATCTGGGTGTTTAGCTGATGAAGATCGTGAATTATCCTTTACAACTATTTTCCCTCATCCATAATAAATAAACAACCTTATTTAAAAATCGGCCAAAACCTTTATAAGACATTTCACCAGAGAGGATATTAATATGTGAAAAGATACCCTACATTATATGGCATCAGGAAAATGCAGATTAAAATAGCAATGAGAACCACTACACACCTATTAGAATGGCCCAAATCCAAAACAGTGACCACACCAGTGAAGGTGTGGGGCAACAGGAACTCTCATTCATTGCTGGTGGGCATGAAATATAGTACAAACCACTTTGGAAGACAGTTTGGCGGTTTCTTACCAAACTAAACATACCTTTACCATATGGTTCAGCAATTATACTTCATGGTATTTATCCAAATGAGTTGAAAACTTATGTCTATGCAAAGCCCTATACATGAACATTTCTAGCAGCTTTACTTAGAGTTGCCAACATTTGGAAGCAACCAAGATGTCCTTCAGTAGGTAAATGGATAAGGTGTGGTACAACCAGACAGTGGAATATTATTCAGCACTAAAAAGAAACGGGCCATCAAACCATGAAAAGATGAGGAAAAGTGTTAAAGCAGATCACTAAGTGAAAGTAGATAATCTGAAAGGGCTCTACTTTGTAATTCCAACCCTATGACATTCTGAAAAAGGCAAAACTATGGAGGCAGTAAAAAGATTAGTGGTTCCCTCGGGTGGGAGGGAGGGAGTGAGGGAGGGAGGGATGAATAAGTAGAGCATAGAGGATTTTTAGGGAGTGAACCTACTCTATATGATTCTATAATGGTGGATACATATCATTGTACACTTGTCCAAACCCATAAAATGTACACCACCAAGAATGAACCCGAATATAAACTATGGACTTTGGATGATGATGATGTGTCCATGTAGGTTTGTCTGTTACAACAAATGTTCTACTCTGGTAGGGGGTGCTGATAATCAGGAAGGCTGTGCATGTGTGTGGGCAAAGGGTATATGGGAAATCTCTGCATGTTCATCTCAATCTTTCTGTGAGCCTAAAATGCTCTAATGTCTTTAAAAAAAAAGATTTTATTTATTTGAGAGAGAGAGACAGAGATAGTGAGAAAAAGCAATCTCATGGAGGGAAGGGAGAAGCAAGCTCATGAGTGGGAGAAGCACACTCCCCACTGAGCAGGGAACCCAATGCGGGGCTTGATCCCAGGACCCTGAGATCATGGCCTGAGCTGAACGCAAACACTTAACCAACTGAGCCTAGTGGCTCAGCCTACTGTCATAAAAGATGATTGTCATAAAAGAGACATAAAAGTATTTCTCCAGTCTCTTGGGTCATCTCGGGACTCTAGATTCTTCTTCATTCTTGCAGAAATTATCAACCCTCCATCAACAGTATTAAGACTCTATCAACACTTCAAAACCTGGATTGAATATTTTGCCTTTGCGATTATCACAAGACGTTGAACTCCTGTTATGGATCTTAAGCACAGAAAAGAAGATTGGAAGAAAATGACAAGTCAGTTAATCACAAACAAATTGGGAGAATATGTCCTTAATGACTGAGGCTGCATGCATTCATACTGATGCCACAATAGTGTCACTGTTTGTTTACACTAGAGAACACTTACAATTAGGTGGGAGCATAAACAGAGTAAGGAATGCAGACCTCTCCCTTCTAGTCAGGCCTTCAGCTGGCATTAGAAATTTAAGACCTTGGATGCTGAGGAGAAAAATACATGTTAAATGTCTTTCAGAAAAGGTAATAAGTGGGATGGGGGTGGCAAGTCAAAGAATATCGAACTTTTCTTGATTGTAAAATTGCCAATGTCGCTAGATATGAGTTACTCCTGTTTTTGCATCTAATTGCTGAACTGCTGGAATTTGCATTTTCCCATAACCAGTGCCCCTGCTGATAGCGGAAACAGATATTGAGAGACAAGTCATCATGCTCTGAGATGAGGTAGCTCTTGTGAACCCATCATGGCTTCCCAACAGTGTCTGCCACCATTTATAGGCATTAGACGTCATGGGGGGAAGAAGGCAAGTGGGATTTCTCCATACCTGGAAGGGTTAAGCCCTGAGTCAATCTGCAGCAAATGGCACACCCAGTTTGAGGTTCATGAGGGTGAAGTAATTTATCTATGAGTCATATCACTGAATACACTCTGTTCTATAGAATGTTGGTTAGCAACTGGCTCCCAAACATCGTGTCCAATGGTTCTGTTATACATGGCATTTGAAAAGAGGAGAGTTGCTCATTTGACTTAGCATTTGGCAATGAAATGAAGCTGGTATTGCAAAGGACATGGATTTTCACTGACGGATTTAGGGTCTGAAGTGAAGTGCTGTGTTGCATGACTCCATTTTCATACTAAGCCTAAAGGCTGGAGGAGGACCACCCTGGTGCCCCTGGCTCAGGCCTGAGAAACTGTCATTATTGGAAACAAAACAGAAAAGAAAAAGAACCCAGCAGAATGGGCCTCTTGTTTTATTGTATGTGGCTTTTGCAAATGCTCTGACTCTATGATTAAATTCTTAGCAATTTTCAAAACTTCCATACTGATTGGTGCTTTTAAACTAGAACCTTAAAACCCAGTCCTCCCAACTCCAGATCCTATCAAAAGAGCCCTGTACTCGTTAGTCAGGAGGAATGAGCAGGCAAGAGGGTGAGGCTGTGTGTGTCCATGGCTGGAAGGAAGGTGTGATGAGTTGCTGTTTTGTTGCTAGGCAACAGGTTTTATGTGACAACAATTCCTTTTCTCTGAAGAATCAGAGAGCTCTTTTTTGTTTCATGAAAGCAGTGTATTTTCTTGATACAAGTACATGTGGAGTTTACACTAATTTGTCATATGATAGTAGAAGTGTTTATAGAAGGGAATGCTAATCTATTTTTTAATTCTTTGATTTGCTTTCCATTGCCACCTGAGAAATTATTTGCTTAAGGGAGACATGGTTTCTTCCTTTTCTCAGCAGATGACCCTGGTTTGGTTTGTCTGGCTGTGGTTTTTGTGACTGCCACTCTCTCCAAGCCTCTAAACTCCCCCAGGTAAGTAGTGAATGTGCCTTTGAGCTTCTCAAAAGAGAACATGTTTACATTTGGAAATGTTATTCGATTTGATGTTATAATTCCCAACTAGTTAGCTAATCCTGATGTAAACATGTCATGGTGTCTTCAATATTTCTTCTTCTTTTATTGATTCTGTCCTAATATAGTACATATATGTTGGGTGCTAGTTAGTCTTCCCTAAATAGGACCCTAGATCTCTTGCATCCTTATAACCTTCAGAGCATCTAACATAGAAGTTGGCATGTAGTAGATGCTTAATAAATGCCCATTGACTAGAAAGATAAATAGACACACAAAGATTAATATGGAGCTGTGCTTTCTAATTACATGGATTTTATTTATTTATTATTTTTTTAAAAAAAGCTTTTATTTATTTATTCATGAGAGACACAGAGAAAGAGGCAGAGACATAGGCAGAGGGAGAAGCAGGCTTCCTGTGAGGAGCCCGATGCTGAGACCCCGGGAGCATGACCTGAGCCAAAGGCAGACACTCAACCATGGAGCCACCCAGGTGCCCCTAATTACATGGATTTTAAAGAGATTGAAGCGGGCTCTGAAAATGAGGTGAGGATTGGCTTCACAGGTATCATAAAAAGAGACAAACATCTAAATGCACTTAATTTTTTTTAAAGATTTTATTTATTTATTCATAGACATACACACAGAGAGGCAGAGACACAGGGAGAGGAAGAAGCAGGCTCCATGCAGGGAGCCTGACGTGGGACTCGATCCTGGGTCTCCAGGATCACACCCCAGGCTGCAGGCAGTGCCAAACCGCTGCTCCACCAGGGCTGCCCTAAATGCACTTAATTTAGAGATCTGTCCTTCCTTTAAACGTAAAAATCATATATTTAATGTGGAAAAAGCAATCAGAAACTCCTGGGTATAGATTCAGAATGCTGATACTCTCTTAATCTTAGGAACCCATCAAGTTACTTCGAAAAATGGAAAGTATGTAGGCTTGAGAACCAGCCTACAGATTTACTGTTTTTTCCTAAGATAATGTATTCTAGAGTGGAGTTAGGATTTTTGCTACCACACTACAACATCTTCTGAAAATGCTTCCCTGCTGATGGGAGGCAATGTGTCCCGGTCATTCTTTTCTTTTTGATTGTGTAGAAAAATCGTTGGATGAACTTTGTCTCCTAGGTTGAGAAGATTAAAATGTTTGCCCTACTCCATCCCTGCCACCCTCTGGGACATTGATTTTTGTTCCCAAAGAATAATGGTTAATATTCATCGGGTACTTATTATGCGCTGGCCACTGCTCTAAGCTCTTTACGTGAATTAATCCCTTAATCCTCACAACAATCCTATGAAGTGGATGCTGTTATTGTCTCTTTTCTAGAGGAAGAAACTGAGATACAGAGAGGTTAAGTAGCTTGCCTGAGGACTCTGCATCCAGCATGTGACAGAACTAAGTTTGGAACCAGACAGGCTAGCTCCAGTCTCTACTCTCCTGACCCTTCCATGGCACCACCTCTGAAACAGAGAAGGGGAAAAGCAAGTCCTAACACTCGAATTGTCACCACGCCAGGTGTACACTCCCCAGCCAACTGCTGCCTCCCACACTGTACTCTCCTTAGCCTTGTTCTGGGCTGGGCTGGGGCTGATGGTTCACTCACACCGAGGCTCTCAAGGATCTTTGCAAATGCGGGTGAATGCAGGTGCGGCTTACCCCCAGAGCTCCCTTGTCCTTACCCTAGGCCTAGGCCTATCTATGCTGCGGTTGAGCCCAGCCTCCCTGGGCTTGCCTTAGAGCTTCCCCTGCCTGATCTGCACCCTGAAAACCTAGGACTGGCCTTCGTGGGGAGCCAGGAAGGCACTCAGACTACAAATGTATCTTCCAAGAGGAGGTTCATTTCCCACAAGGGCAAGCCTGGGGCTGCACCCAAGGAGAGGCATTGGCTCTCATGATGGAGAGAACATTCTGGTGCTCTGGCCTTGCCAAAGGCTGTCAGGACACAGGCTGCCATACACACACACACACACACACACACACACACTCTCTAGTGCTTTTATATAACAAGTTTGCCTTCCACATCGCTCCTTCATCAGCAAACACTTCAGAAAGTACAGCCCTACCTGCATTCCAAAGACTACACAAATCACTTCCCTCCCTGCTGAAAGGCCCTCACTCCCAGAGTGAATCATAGCAACTGCTGAAGAGCAGCGGTAGGGCCCCACCCTTCCCACAGGAAGTGAGAAAGAGTAAATATATAGTTTTTCTCTAAGGGCTAGGACACATTAAATAGGTGATTTTAAAAAGCGAGAGCTGTTTAAGAGGTAGTGACAGCTCTGGAGAAGAACAATGAGTCAGGGGACATGGCTGTAGCCAGGCAGAGACCACAGGATTCCTGTAAACTCTTTTATAAACAGGGCTCTGAAATTCCAGAGCCCGCAGGAGGTGGCTCCTTCTTTGACTAAGCGCTGCTATGCCACCAAGAATGCATCCAGGATTGGGGCACTTGGGACACCTGAGATGTGGGGTCTGAGCCCTAGGGCAGAATATTCTTTTAGCATTAAAAGAAAAACCAAAGTGTCGATTCTTTCATGAAGCGCCTGGCAGGGCCCTATAAGCCCCTCTGTACATGAGTGCTTGTTTTTGCACCCCTAGGACCCCAACAAAGGTCAGGGGCAGGTGGGGTTTGAGAGGCCACTGGAGTCCTTGGGATAATACTGATGTCAGGCTGCCATTCAGCAGGGCTTATAAGGCGATCACTCTGGGGGCAAGGACCCCAGGTTACCAGTTGTATTCCCAGTATGCAGTTTGGACAGTCTGCAGTGATTGGGGCAAACCAACATTCCACTTCTAGTTTCTCCAAAATGACAAAGGGGCCACCAACAAAGAAAACCAGAACCACTCAAAGCTATTGCTAATTGAGGAAGACCTAAATTGCAAAGAGCCTGGGAGCACGGAGTCACCCGGAGCCTTGTTTAAATGTGAATTTGGGGGAAGATCTGAGAGTCTACATTTTTCTTGGTCGGATCACACTTCAAGCATTGGGGTGCTAGAGAACAAGCGGGAAGGGTGGTCAGTAGAGATCAGCCCTGCCGGAGTTGGAGAGAGGCTTCCTGGGGTCTGGGGGTTTGAGACAGCTCTTAGTGTTGAGACTGGATGGGCAGGAGAGTAAAGACACCCCAGATCCACCTTGTAAGGCGGTGGGTGACCTGACGGATTCCACGGTGAATGGCAACTACCCCTTGTACAAGGACCAGGATCAGCTGGCCGGGTACCCTTGGGGAAAAGTTGAGGGTTGGAGCAGTTAGGAGCTTGGAAACTGGACTCTGCCATTCAGTAGCTGGGACACTGGGGGGCAGGTCTTAGAAATGGGGAGAGTAGTACCAGTCTGTTAGGATTGGTGTGAAGATGAAATAAGATGATACATGAAGTGCTTAGTTCAGGACCGGGCATGGCATAAGCAACCACAAATAGAATACTTGTTGATATTTATTATTATTATTATTATTATTATTATTATTATTATCAGTCAACAGCTGAAGTGAAGCAGTGGTGTGTCTCCTATTTATCTCTGAGCCTTGGGCCAACATATCCCTGAACAGATGGCTCCTGGTTGAGGCAGGCACTCCCTTCTCTCCATTTGTATCCCAAGGTGCAGGTTGGCTCATGATGGATGGGCATGGCTCCCAATGGATGGGGGAAGTGAACAGCTTGACTGGAGGCAGAAAGACCTCATGCCCAGGGCCTAGGAAGGATGGAGACTCTCCCTGCTCCCAGGAGAAAGGATTCAGGGCACCTAAGACTAATTGATTGGTGGAAAGAAGTTTCTTGAAAGCTTGCCATGACATTGAAATGTCGCTACAGGGAAGATTCTATTTTAGCCACGGTCCAGCGGGACAT
Source organism: Canis lupus familiaris (assembly GCF_011100685.1). NCBI lineage: Eukaryota > Metazoa > Chordata > Mammalia > Carnivora > Canidae > Canis > Canis lupus. Next base: position 48,736,542 of record NC_049222.1, read on the forward strand.
GTTCTAATCTGAGGTGCACTAGATTCAGGCTGGGGATTCATTAGCTTCAAGTTTCCTGACACTGGGTACCCCAAAGGCCCACTATGCCACCTTCCCTGGCCGTCTATGACCAGCCAAGAGCTGTGCTGGAGACAGTCATTAAGGTTCTTTTCACAGAGGGTGGAGTTCCAAATATTTGTCCCAAATATTTCCCTTTGAGAGCTAATCCAAGAGATAAAGGAGAGGTACCAGCAATGCCACACCCAAGCTAGGCCAGACCTCTGGAAGAGCAACTGGGAACAGCGATGAAAATGGGCAGAGTCTAAACAGCAATGATTTATCTTCCAAAGTCTGGCAGTTTTTTTATTCTAATTTTTCTTCTCCTCCCCTTTAACAGGGAAGGACAATCTTAAGGCCAATTGACCATGCTCTGTGTTTTCCTCAGATGATTTGCATGTGAACCCATGAAGTTTTTGCATGGCCATTGGTGCCTCCTGCTACTCCAGCTCTTCCTCTGCTCTTTCGAGGACTGAGCCGACATGCAAAGATGTTGCCCAGTTTTAGAGGTAAAGAGATACAAGGCCTCCCGTCCTCACTAACCTGTATGTCCCCTCTCCTGCCTGGTACTAGGGCTGGCTCTCCTTGCCCCACCCTCCTGTGGTTCCCCACCCCCACCCCGCCTCATCACGCCCCCATCCCCACCCCTACTCAGCCCCCAGCCCATCCCCACTCCCACTCCCACTCCCACCCAGAGAGGCTCCCACGTTGGAGCCTTTGGTTGACCAAAGTTTACCAGCTGGGAGCCCCTCCCGCCCCTGGACTTCCTCTTGCCAGGTCTTGGTCCAAGATGACAATTTAATTATCTCACATTTACTGGAGGGAGGAAGTCTCCCAGAAGCCACCCCCCCCACCCCCCCTTGGATCATCTATGCATTTTAGCAGCTGCTTTTATTGGTTCATTTAGGAAAGAACCTGGGAGAGCATCCACAGTCAGTAAGTAGACCTTGTCAGAGTTTTGTTATTGTTAATAGCTGAGGCTTATTGAAACAATTTAGTGCCAACCCTGTGCTGGGCACAGTGTAAGGGCCCATAGAGAATGTGGCCCCTGCCTCTGGCTGTTTCCAGGCCACTGAAGATGATTGACAAACTGAAGGCCATGGGCACTTGACAAACTGAAGGCCATGAAGGTAGAAGAGAGAACACAGTGCTCAGTGCCCCACACCATGTGAGGGACTGGCTGAGTCTACCTCTGAGAGGTGAGAAAACCTCACAGAGGAGGTGGCATTCGGGCTGTGCTGTGGTCTGAATGGGGCCCCCAATTCCTATGCTAAAATCTCAAACCCCAAAGATAATGGTACTAGGAGGTGGGGCCTGTGAGCTGTGATTAATTAGGTCTCGAGGGCAGAGCCTGATGAAGGCGACTAGTGGCCTTATAAAAGAGGCCCCAGAAAACTCTGTCACTCCTTCCACCACGTGAGGACACAGCGAGAAGGCACCAGCTGTGAACCCGGAAGTGCGCTCTCACCAGAACATGACGGCACGGGTGCTGGCGCCCTGACCTTGGACCTCCAGCCTCCAGAACTGTGAGAAATAGATGTTTGCTGTTGGCAAGCCACCCAATCTGTGGTATATTTTTGTTACAGCAGCCCGAATGGACGAAGGCAGGCGGTTTCTTCAGGGCTGAGTGGAAGTTTACCAGAGGGAGAGGAGGGAAGAGGACATGCCAGGCAGTGATAGAAGAGTATGGAGGCAAACAGGTGGCCGTGAAGAAGGCCTGTGTCTTCTTCCAGGACAGCAGTCCAGTTTGGCTAGAGTGGAGGAGGGAACAGGGCTGAGGGGAGGAGAGGCTGGAGTGGATCTAAATGGAGAGTGACCTTTTGAGGACCATGGTGGTTCCACTGATGGGAGCCAGAGACTTGATGGGAGGTGGGTGGTGCTGTGGAGGATCCCGTGGAGAGGAGGCTTAGGGGTCCCCTATTGGGAAGATCTGCAGTATCTAGTGAAGTACTTGCATATACGCCAACACTCAGTAGACTATATGTTGGTGGTGCTTCTTTCAGGGTATAGGTGAGGAAACGATTGTGGTGAGTGGATACTAGGCTTAGCAAGCTTGTACCATCTTCCAGAGGGCCTAAACAAATCGCACTGTGGAGTCCCCATTGTTGTTCGGTAGGCCTCACTGTATGATCTTCGTATATGAAGCGTGGCCACAAATAAATGGGGATGCTTGGCTAATCTAACCACTGGCATTCTGGCATCCTACAGAGCACATTCTCCTTCAAAAATAGAGGTACAGTCATTCTGTCGATACCAAGGGGGTGCCTAAAGGGATAGCCAAAATACAGCTTCAATTTATCTTGAGAGAAATCCTTCGATGGGAAGAATGAGTGGATTGCATTCACTGTGCTGTAGATTTTGACTTTGATAGACTCTTGATCTCAAAAGTAAATTTTTGCTGCCAGGCCCAACTCTGCAGAATCCTTTTCTTCAGGGGAGCAGAGACCAGATGAGTAAGAGTGACTGGATATATGGTGTATCGCTCCTAGTGCCTAGTAGGTGCCTACTATAGGCTTAATGAATGAATGGTAGAATTTGCAGTAAAAACTTAATACACGCTTAAAGTCCTTGGGTTTTCATATATTTTAAATAATTTCAAAAATACAAATATGTTGCAAGACTAATTCAAAGAACTTTTTGGTTCTTGAACAAGTTTAGAGTAAGTTGCAGGCCTGATTTCCCCTTACTCCAAAAAATTATAGTACATATTGCCTACACATAAGAATGGTTTTCTATGCAACCACAACCTAACCATCAACACCAGGAGATCAGCTCTGGGACATCACAACATCCACCAACACCACTCAGGCTTCACCAACTGAATAATGTTCTTTACAGCCAAATGGTCAATGCCAGGAGTAGACGTTTCTCTTAGCTATCAAGTTTCTTTCATCTCCTTCAATCTGGAATGGTTGCTCAGTCTTTCCTTATCTCTCAAAACACTGACATTTTGAAGATTGCAGGCCAATTAATTTGTAGAATGTTCCTCAATTTGGGTGTGTCTAATGTTTTCTCAGATTTAGGTTAGGCTATTTTGATAGGGATTTTACAAAAATGATTCATATTCTCAGTGCATCCTATCAGGTGGGCACATAGTTTTATCTGCCCCATTATCAATGATATTAATTATCTTTTGACAGCTCCTGCTTCAGGTTATTTGTACAAATAGCACAGGAGGATAGCAGCCCAGGATGACACCAGGTCTTCTTTCTTCACACTGGTGCATGGAAGCATCTACTGCAGGGCCTTTTTTGGATGGGGGAGGTGGAAGTGGGAGGGTAGACACCTTTAGAGAGCCAGAGCTAGAGCCAGAGGTGGAGCTGTAAGCCTGGTTTGAACCTTGGCCTTGGCCTTGGCCTTGGCCTTGGTCTCTCTTCAGCAGAGGTTGAGATCCTAGGTGCTATGGGCACCAGCATGCTTCCTGAGCTTAGGGTGGGCAGTATAGACAAGTTAGCTGAACTTTCAGCTGATGCCTTTTGGGATCTTGGGCTTGACCTCCTTGGGCTTTACAAAGACCTCAATAGCCTTGGCATGAACACTCATGGCCTTGGCATTGTTGGCCTGCATTTTCCTCAAGCCTTTTTCGTGCTTCTTGGCAAAGAATTTGGGGTCCACCCCACTAACAGATTCATTAGCTTTCTAGACTCTTTATGCCATCTCTGTGCTATTTTGGAGACTACCTGTGTGTGATGAGGTTCTTGGACTTAGCTAGTCTGCACTATAGCCCATCACATGAGGTTAACTTTGATGACTTGATTCTGGTATCTGTCAGATATTTCTACTATTAATGGAACTTGTTTTTAATAAGAATTTATTTGAGACTATGCAAATATCTCATTTCTCATCAAACTCTCTTTCACTTGGTTTAGCAACATTGAAGTTTCTTGCTAAAATTATTATATGATGGTTACCAGAATCATACCAGAATTTTATCATTCCATCTACATTTGTTTGTTGGCATGCTACTATAATTTTGAACTGTCTCTTTCTTCCTATCTGTTTATCTATCTCAGAATAGAATCATGGCTTCCTATTTTATTCAGTGGATTTATAATTCTCTTACTACCATTACATATTTTGATACTTGAATTGTTCCAGATTCAGTAGTGGGGCTAGTGGGGCCCTATTCAAGTTAGCTTCTGTGTCTTTTTTTTTTTTTTTTTTTTTTACTTATATCCATCCTACTCTGAGTGCTTCTTTACTTTCTAGGTCAACAAAATGTTCCAGGTTCATCTTATACTTTTCCCTGACTCAACACTGGAATTAGGGAAACCTGATTGCTTTTAGTGGTGAGTGGGCTTTAGAAATCAAGCTTTTTGGTGTTAGGGATGCTCATTGCTATTGGGGTCTCACTGCTTTAAGCTTTCTCCATCATCAGAGGTAGGAAATATCTGTATAATCTCTCTCTCTCTCTCTCTCTCTCTCTCTCACACACACACACACACACAAACACACACACTATATATTGAAAACCACCAGTACATATTAATACTTCCAGTTCCAATGAAATACTATGTGGTTCATTCTAGCTTCTCCTCTTTCCACATCTGTAACTCCTCAACAGTGAGAAACTTGACTCCCTTTATCCTTAATACATTTGCAGCCAATCTCCTGACTCTGCCAGGCCACTGCTCTTCTTGACACACCTTTTGTGTGGGAAACCAATCCCATGGGCTTTGGCACTGAGTTATTAAGGAAGGAGTGCTTTGCTTTGCTTTTATAATGGGAATATGATGTATTGTATATATTTTACATTTGAGAATAAGCAACATCAACAACAGGGATCAGCTTAAGAAGGTAACTTCAGAAATTCTGATTTTATGTCTTTCTTTCACTCTTTACAGATAAACTTCATAACAAACTATCTATAGGGATGAAGTAGGACTTCCTAAAATTCCCACGCCCTACGTTAACTGAGATGATTATGTCCTGTTAGTTTAGCTATGTACCTAAACAGAAGTTTGTTTTATCTTATTCAGTATTTTTAGGTATTTTGTGGTGAAAGTATTTTCAAATTAGTTGTCCAATTTACTACCAGAAACTTCAGTCCTGAATAGCTAACTCGAAATTACTTTGAGTCATTACTCTGAAGGGTACCCTTCTACTGGCAAGTAAGTTGTCATGTGACCAGGTCTAGAATGTCTGTTACTGGCTCCCTCCTTGGAAACCTCCAGTTCTTGGAGAATGCCTAGGAAAACTCTAGACAACAGCCAGACATCAAGCTTTTTCAAAGTCTGCCCATCTCAAAAACCTGTTTCTAGTGGTGTGAACTAGTTCCTTTTTTTTTTTTTTTTGTGAACTAGTTCCTTAAAAGGCCTTTCATGTACCTGATGAAGCTGTCCTGTTTTTCATCTGTCTATCCTCTATCTATCTATCATCTATCTATCAATCTATCTTCTTTTAGCCAAGAGTCCCATGGCAATCACCACAGTGTCTCAGCCATTGAAGTGAGCTTTGGAGAAGGAACTTGCAACCAAAGATTATGTGAATATATCTAATGATTGCCAACTTTAGCCAGAGAAGGGATTATCTTGCTAGGTTCTAGGTATTTTTAGGATTCCTGCTATAAAATGCTATTGTCATGAACCATCTTGCCCAGCTCTGCTCAGTGTAGTATAATTCCTTAGTTTTGCCATCAAGAGAATAATCAATACTCCCCAATGCAAAGCTCAGCAAATGACCAGGAATATTTCTATACTTCATTCTGCTGGATTTTGAGTTACATGGTCTTTGGACACAGCCATTCTTGTAGATCAGTAACCAGCACCTTTCCTAGCTCACACGTGCCTCTGAGCTGATGTCAGCTGTTCATTCCATGGTGTGCATTTCTTGTGCTCTACTGATTCTTTTGGCAGGAACACTTGGCCTTCATCTTACCAATGGTGTTTACATTAGAATGTGTCCTCTTAGTGACTGTTGCATTTTGTAGTACAGCCTTGCTGCCTAAGGCCTTGAATGAGGCCATTTTAAACTCCCAAGTATGTGCCAGCGGAAAGCATCACCATGTAATTCACAGTAAAGTGAGCAACGTCACTGAGAAAGCCTCAAACTTGTAGTTTTTAAACAAAAGGCCACATCTAAATATATTATAATACTGCATGTAGGAAATGTGATAATTATCTCCCAGGCTACCGGAACCACTTTTTCACTATCAGAGGACAATAACTGAAGTCTGGCAAAACAATTTCCTTAATGACCTCAAAAGTTGCCCTGAAGTTGTAATCCTAGGTAAAACAGAGATAGTAAAATACCTTATGACAGCAGATATTAGGGGGAAGAGAACCATACATCAGATCTGAGTCCTCCATTTTTCTATCTTTAGTACAGCATGGAAAGCCAGTCAGCAGACTCTACGAGCCAGCTTTTCTGATATCTTAACTTCCTTTAGGTCACACTACCTGCAAAATGGTAGTCAGATGCTTTTGTGTGGCTCTCAGGCTGTTGTATTTTGACTTCCTTCATCTCTCAACGCCCCCACATCCTGAGCCCTTGTGCTTGGTGTTACTTACAATCTCCATCTCTACGCCCTTGCACACATACTTAAATTCCTCCATTGTAATTAGTTCTCAGCTGTTTATTCATCTCTCATCCCTTCTAGACTGCAAGCCAGTCAGAACGGGTACTATGACCTATTCAGATTTATTTGTATGCTTGGGATACATACAGAGATCAAGAATTATTTGTTGAATGAATAAATGAATGAATGACTGAATGCACACATGCTTCAAACGTGCCACTTGAAATGTAGATTCTCATGAGCTCAGGTTCCAGGGTGGAGGTTGTAATCACTTGTTTCACAATAGTAGAGAGCACTTTCATTGCCTGCCACTCTTTGGTTCCTTGGTTTTGTCAACAGAAGATGTTGTATTGGGGCAACAGTAAGAGTCAAGGGATAGACAGTTTTTCAAACACAGCCCTTTATTGAACCAAAAAACAATCTGAGTGAATCACACCTTAAATCACTCTTGTTGGCAATGAAAGGAGTTAAAATAAAGAAGCAGAACTATTATATTGAGGTACATTAGCATCCAGCATTTATCACATCACATGCTCAGTTCATATGACTATTTTTGTAACTAATAACATCAGTTTTTTGCCATAACCAACTTTGTATATTACATGTTATATATTAATTTCTCATATATTACATATAATTGTACATCAATTTCTCATCATCAGAAAATACAAGCTCTATTAAAGACCTTCTTAGGGATCCCTGGGTGGCGCAGCGGTTTGGCGCCTGCCTTTGGCCCAGGGCGCGATCCTGGAGACCCGGGATCGAATCCCACGTCAGGCTCCCGGTGCATGGAGCCTGCTTCTCCCTCTGCCTATGTCTCTGCCTCTCTCTCTCTCTCTCTCTCTGTGTGTGTGACTATCATAAATAAACAAAAATTTAAAAAAAAATAAATAAAGACCTTCTTAAAGTATAAAATAATGTAGTCTAACAAAGTGGGTTTGTCTAATTAGTTTTCTATTAAATTGGTTGTTCATTTGATCGAATCAAATAATCCAATGTCAAGTACATGCTGCTTACTTAAGTCACATACTTTTTGAGTTAGATGAAAATAGCTCCACTTAAACTCAAATCATGTAGTTAGATTTAATGCTTTGCAAGGCTCTAGGAACTCAGTTCACTTAAAACACCTAGGATGTGTAGTGGTTTGCAAAGTTTGCATTTTTGAGATAATACCCACTGCTTTCTCATTGTGTAGCACACAATATGCACACACACACTCAGTACATTTTATAACCTTATACTTGAGAAGAGGATGTAAAAGTATTTCTTTCACTGGCAGTGATGAAAGTGATTATGCAAGATCAATTAACAAAATGAATGACTTTAAAAGGGAACAATATCCTTTCTATATTTTAAAAACTCTAATTTTTGTTAATGCCTATTTCTGTTCTTAGTTTTTTTGTGTTTGTTTTCCTTTTCTCTTTGGTGTTGCCAGACCAAATCATTTTCATTAAAAATTATAGTCAGAATTGGAGCTTGGGACCAGTTAGAAAGAACAGGTCTTACCATAAAAGTATGTATGCCTAATGCCTATTTGTGAACCAGGCTATTTTGCTGAAATGTTTCAGAAGCTCTACTAAATAATAATTGATGTCTTTTACTTAACAGATTTCAGTAACTGTTAAATGAATGTCAAGCACAACTAAAGTTGAAGCTGATATTTGTTTTTTGTTTTTGAGAGAGTGTGTGCATGTGTGCACATGGTCACGAGGCGGGAGAGGTAGAGGGAGAGAAAGAGGGAATCCTAAGCAGAGTCCCTACTGATCGTGGAGCCTGACACGGGGTCAGTCTCATGACCTGAGCCGAAATCAAGAGACCGATGCTTAACTGACCAAGCCACCCACGTACTCCTGAAGCTAATATTTGGAAATGATGTTACTGAAGTTTCAATAAGGGTGTTTAAAGTTATAAATGGTAAGATTGGTCTTAATGTAAATTACTACCTGACTATAAAATTCAGTGTGGTAAATGTAGCTCTCTAAAAGGAACAATAAAGACATAATCATCACAGCTATGTGCTTTCCTTCTTAAACATTCAGAGAAAGGGCCAGAAAGAACTAATATTTTTGAATATCTATATCCACCACAAAAGGATCTCAGGGTTGTCAGGTTCTGTGGTTAGTACTTTTGGCTTGGATTCTCTCTCTCCCTCTGGCCCTCCTGCTCATGCTCTCTCTCATAAATAAACTCTTTTTAAACAGTTCATATACACCACAAAATAATACAGGAACTTCACATATCTAACTTAATCCTTGCAGCAAAGTCAGCTACAGATAAGGAAAATGTGGTTCAGAGAAATCTGGGGGACGCCTGGGTGGCTCAGCAGTTGAGCGTCTGCCTTCGGCTAAGAGTGTGATCGAGTGCCACATCGAGCTTCCTGCATGGAGGAACCTGCTTCTCCCTCTCCCTGCCTCTCTGCCTCACTCTCTCTGTCTCTCATGAATTAATAAATAAAACCTTAAAAAAAAAAAAAAAAGAAATTTGGAAACTCACATAGCATTAGGCATAGAGGGAGAGTGGTAGGCTGGGGATTACTCCTAGCAGTCAGCTGTCCTTAGGACTTCCATCAGGTAGTTCTGGTAGCTTTGGGTAAAGTGTAGAAAAATATCTGAAAGTCATTATTTAAAGATTTTTTAAAAAAATATTTTATTTATTTGAGTGAGAGAGAGCAAAGAGGGAGAGAGAGAAGCAGGCTCCCCACTGAGCAGGGAGACCGATGTGGGTCTCCCTCCCAGGACTCTGAGATCATGACCTGAGCTGAAGGCAGATACTTAACTGACTGAGCCACCCAGGTGTCCCTGAAAGTCATTCTTCTAACCAGTTTGTTTCTTGGTTCCTAACCAAGTGGATCTAAGTGAGCCACTTTGTGAATAGTCCAGTCTCCATATTGACAAGCACAGTAGAATCCAGAACCTTTTCAAAAACTTTGTACTGCATGTTTCATACAATCTGAGGAAGTGGAGATTTTTAAGACATCTGGCACCATTATTTTCCCTCAGTATTAATCCTTTTCTGAAGCCAGCAACAGGACAAACATCTCACTGAGGATTTGTAACAATTACTCACTGATCTCAATTCAATTTTGTGTCAGCCTAAGACTGAATTTCCAATTAGGTAAGACAAAGTGAAAAGAACCGCAGAACTTAGTAATGAAGGGCACCAACACTGGAGTGGGACAACCTTGTGTAAAAATCCCGGCACTGCCATCCTACTGCCATGTGACTTAGGTCAAGCTAGTCTAGCACTCTGGGCCTTAAGTTTCCTTTTCTGTAAAATGGGTACAAGAATGGTATCTAAGTCATAGGTGAGGATTTCATGAGGATTAAAGGAAAACACCTCTTGGGGGGCTTGGATGGCTCAGGGTATGATCCCTGGGGTCCTGGGATCGAGTCCCACATCAGGATCCCCCCCAGGGAGCCTGCTTTTTCCTCTGCCTATGTCTCTGCCTCTCTGTATCTCATGAATAAATCAATAAAATCTTTTCTTTTAAAGCAAACATCTGTTAAGCACTTGCAATGCCCAGCACACTGAAATTAATGATAGTTATTAGTGATGTTCGTGTTCAATCCTATGTTAGGTTCTTTCTACACCAACTACAAATGATAATGCAGGCTGTGAGCTACGGAAATCACAGAGGCCTTTATGGCCTTTGCAGCCAGAGGCGACAGGACGGGACTGGAAGGAGGCCCAGAACTCAGGAGCAGAACCCCTTTCAAGCTCAGTCACCGTCCGACGGGAGCAATAGCTCCCCCAAGGTCCTCTTTGCTCTGGGAGGATTAAAAGGGTTTTCCGTGAACCGCCCTTGGCGTTTATTCAGTAACTTTCACCCACGACGCAGCGAACCAGTCACCAAAAAGAAAACTGAAAAACCCCGAGACTCAGAAAAGTAATGCAGCGCGACAGGGCGGGCAGCCAGACAGCAGGACAGGACAGGACAGACGTGGCTGCGTGCTCAGCATGTGGGACGAGGGCACGGGAGCTCTGGCTTGGAGCCGGGCAGGACGCACCGCGGGGGCTCGGAGGTCGGCGGTGCAGAGCCGGACGCAGGGGCGCCGACAGGCGGGGCCGGGCACCAGACCGCACCCGAGCAGCGCGGCCGCTCGCAGCACGTGCTTCGTAAGACGCCGAACGCCGCCCGGCAGCTCCGTCCCCGAAGCACGAGTCAGTTCGGCTCTCAGGCTCCTTCCCTGAGCCCTACCGTAACCGACAGACCACGGAGCGGGCTTGGAGGTCCGGGGGGAGCGCCCCCGAGTCCCCCCGCAGCCTCGGCGCCGCGGAGCCCGCTCACACGCAGCCCCCTCCGCGCTCCCCAGTCCCGCCGGAAACGCCCCTCCCCCCGTCTCGGCTCCGCCCCGCGGCGCGCGAGCGTGTCGTCACCCGCAACCCGCCAATCAGGCCGCGAGACCAAAATAGCGCCGTATAAAAGCGTGCGGGCCGGCGCCGCGGTCTCCGGGCCGCGCGCTGGGGCGGGGCTGCGCGCGCAGGTGAGCGGGGCGGGGCGGGGCCGGGGGCGCGGTCGGGGGCGCGGTCGGGGGCGCGGTCGGGGGCGCGGTCGGGGGCGCGGTCGGGGGCGCGGTCGGGGGCCGGGGGCTGTGTCCCAGCGAGCGGCTGGGCTCTAGGTCGTGGAAGTGGCCGCTCCTCTCCTAACTGGTTCCCAACTCGAAAGGAGCGCCGGCCGCCACGCGCGGCGTGCGCAGTCACGGGGCGTGCGTGAGGAGCGGACCGCGACCGCGTGTGCGGCCGGCGCGCCTCGTCCCGCCTGGTCCCGCCTGGTCCCGCCTCGTCCCGCCTCGTCCCGCCCGGGAAAGTGCCCGTGGGGGAGGGGCGCGGCCCTGCCCTGGGGCCGGCTCCCGGCCTAGGCGGGGGTGGGAGGTCGACCTCCTTCCCGGACGGGGAGAAGGTTTCTCGAGGTCATCTTTCCGGGAGGAGGTGACTCTGAGCTGTTAGGTGGTTTGGAAAAAAGACTCTGACGTCGTACCCTCCGGGATCCAAGCCTCTGCCCGGTCCCGGCTGCTCTGGGAACCTGAGAGCGTCCCCATCTTTAAGACGCAACGCAGGTGGCAGTAGAGCTGTGGTCTCGTTCTTTGAGGCGCCCCTGGGTGATGGTGTTCCTTTCTGCCTTTGTCCCTTCCCTCCCTTCTTTTCCCAATCTCTTCCTTTCATTCTCTCCATTCTCTTTCTTCTCTCCTTCATCCTTTCGTCTTTCTTCCCTTTTTGCCAATTGAGGTGTAACCTGCATACCACCAGGTATAACCAGCTGCGCACCTGAACAGTTAAGAGGACAGGGAGGTGAACGCTCATGTGTGTATGTGCACACCTTAACCAGCTCCCAGGGCAAGATGTAGGACCTTTCAGTTACCCCAGATGCCCAACTGACTGAGCCCTTGAGGTACCCCCTCATCATGGTTTTATTTTGTTTTTTATTTTATTCTTTTTTTAAAGATTCTATTTATTTACCCATGAGGGAGGTAGAGACACAGGCAGAGGGAGAAGCAGGCTCCCTGCAGGGAGCCGGATGTGGGACTCGATCCTGGACCCTGGGATCAGGCCCTGGGCAAAGGCAGTCTCGTAACCACTGAGCCACCCAGGCGACCCTCATCATGGTTTTAGTGTGCAATTTTATAAAGGCTTAATGATGTTGAACATCATTTTATGGGCTTCTTTGTGATAAATATTGACAAAAGATCTGGTCAAGCCTTTTTTCCCCATTAAAAGAAAAAACAGGCTGGGGGCACCTGGGTGGCTTAGTTGGTTAAGCAGCTGACCCTTGATTTTGGTTTGGGTTGTGATCTCAGGGTTGTGGAATCGCTCCGGCCTTCAGGCCCCACTCTCCGCAGGGAGTCTTCTTGGGATTCTCTCCCGCTTCCTACTCAAATAAAGAAATAAAATATTTTTCAAAAAAAGTTTATTATCTTACTGTTGAATTTTGAGAGTTCTTTATATATTCTGAAAGACTTTCTTCCACGGAATTAACTTTGCATCTTTGTGAAAGATGATTGGCCATATGGTGTGCTTATTGCTATTGTTCTTACATGTCTACTTTTTCCTTATAGACTTTAAAAATTCCCTGTGTGATAGTTCCAAACTCTGTGTCATTTCTGAGTCAGGTTCTGATGCTTTGTCTTTTCATACTGTAATTTTTCTTGTCTTTTAACATGCCTAGTAATTTTTTTTTGTTAAAAGCCAGACATAATGTATCAGGTAAGAGGAACTGGGGTAATCAGGCTTTTAGGGTAAAATTATGTTCATCGGGCCAGGAGTTGCCAGTGTTTAATCTTTCCTATAGCTGCAAGTACCAGAAATTTCCTCTAGTTTCCTCAATTTTTAATGCTTTCCTGTTGTCTTTAGGCTTTCCTAAGAATTTCTTAGAGTCTTGTGTTTTGCAGCCAGCACTCTCCATTGTAATCCCTGTTACTGTATACCAGAGCCCTGTCGATATGGTGGTAAGGTGTGAGGGGAGGGAGATATTCTGTAATCATATCATTAAATTTGTTTTTAGTGGGCTTGAGTCCTGGGGCAGTGACCTTCAGAAGCAGTGTTTGGATTTTTTTTCCCCTCTCCTTACCCGAGACAAGGCTTGAGGGGGGGTTGAATTGGCTAATTGCCATTCCTTCAAATCAGATAAGACTCCCTTAGAGGGAAGCCCTTTGTTATGGAGATCTCTTTGGGTGTTTTTCAAAATGGTTAATTTTCCTCTTCCCCTGCCTGAAAGCATGGTGGGGCTTCCAGAGCTAAAGCCCATGAAAATGTGGGTCTCTCCAAGCCTGGAGAGTTGAAACTAGAAGTATTGTTGAGTAATTTTTAAGTTTGGAGATTTTCCAGCTCTCTTTCTCTTATTGATTTCTGATTTATTTCCATTGTGGTCACAGATCAAATTTTGTATTCTTTCAGTTCTTTTAACTTTATCAAGGCTTGTTTTATGACCTTGGATATGGTCTACTTTGGTGAGTGTTTCTCAGGATGAACGTTATTAAGTGATCTATTCACAAGTATCAATTATATTAATTGGTTGATAGTGTTTTTCAGTTTTGTGTCCTTGCTAATTTTCTACTTGTTCCATCGATCACAGAGAGGAGTAATGAACTCCCCACCTGTCATTTTGGATTTGTCCATTTCCCCTTCGTTTTATCATTTTTTGCTACAGGTATTTTGAAGCTCTGTTGTCACATTTAGAATGGCTGTGCCATCTTGGCAACCCTTTTATCCTTTGCAAGCACAGTAAAGGGTATGAGGTTTTACCCCACTTGCAAGCTTGTTAGCCTGCCACGGTTTCATAGATGCTGGCAGAAGACACAGGATGTTAGTAGCCACAAAAGCAGTAGCCACACTGTCAGCCTCTTCACCACTTCCTTGAACCCCATTGCTCAGTGGCTGATGCAACCAGGGCCAGATGGCACCTGCCTGTGCAGTGGGCTGTAGCACAGCAGATGATCCCTGGGATTAGGGAACCCCAAATCTTTGATCATGGGCGGGAAATCTTCCTGACCTTTGCAGTTATTATACTGGACTGAAAGCAAACCAGCCGCTGTCTTACGCGGGAGGGGAGTGGTTTCTGTGTCCAGTGCTGTTACTGCACAAACATCTTTGAAAAAATACTCAAGATCCAAGATAGTCATTTGCCTCTGCTCACAAGATGTTCAGAGACGTGAGGGCTTTTAGAGAATTGTCTTTCAGCCATTATGTCCCTCTTTATCCTGGGTCATTTTTTTGCTCTGAAGTCTCCTTTGGTATTAACCTAACCACCCAGCTTTCCCTTGGTTAGTGTTTGCGTGGCACATTGGTTTCCATCTTTTTGTTTGTAAGCTACTTCTATCGTTATACTTAAGATGAGTGTGTGTGTGTGTGTGAATGTGTGTGTGTATTTTGCAGACAGCATATAGTCTGGTTTTGTATTTTCATCTATTCTGAAACTCGTCTCTTAATTTGCATGTTGAGATCATGGCCTGCGACTATGCCTGTGGGTTAGATCTGGTTAGTGGCCTGTTTTGGTTACTGAAGTTTTATTAAAACGTAGCCATGCTCATTCATTAATCTCTTTTCTTTGGCAGCTTTTCCCTTACAAAAGCAGACTTGAGTAGTTGCAACACAGATCATATGACTGAGAAATCTCCAAATGTTTACTATCTGGTACTTTATAGAAAAAATTTGCAGACACTGGTTTAGATTATTTATATTTGGGCAGCCCCGGGGGCTCAGCGGTTTAGCGCTGCCTTGAGCCCAGGGTGTGATCCTGGAGACCTGGGATCAAGTCCCATGTCAGGCTCCCTGCATAGAGCCTGCTTCTCCCTCTGCCTGTGTCTCTGCCTCTCTCTCTCTCTCTCTCTCTCTCTGTCTCTCATGAATAAATAAATAAAATCTTAAAAAAAAAAGATTATTTGTATTTAATGCAGTTATTGACATGTCTGGATTTAGGTTAGTTAAAAAAATTATTTCTTTTTTGCTTCTTCCGTTTTTCACCATTTACTTTTTCTGTCCTATCTTATTTTGGATTATCTGAATTTTTTTAATGTTTTTATTTATTTATTTTTAAAGATTTTATTTATTTATTCATGAGAGACACAAAGAGAGAGGCAGAGACACAGGCAGAGAGAGAAGCAGGTTCCATGCAGGGAGCATGACATGGGACTTGACCCTGGGTTGCCAGCATCAGGCCCTGGGCTGAAGGTGACGCTAAACCACTGAGCCACCTGGGCTGCCCCTGTTTTTCTTTTTTTTAAAAAAGATTTATTTATTTATGAGAGAGAGAGAAAGCAGGGGGAGGGGAAGAGGGAAAGAATCCAAAGCAGACTACCTGCAGAGCTTAGAGCCAGTGTGGGGCTCTATCCCACCACCCTGAGATCATGACTTGAAATCAAGAGTTGGACACTCAACCAACTGAGCCACTCAGGCAACCACTTCATTTTTATTATCTATTGAATTTTTCATTGTATCTCTTTGTATGTTTTTAATGGTTGTTCTAGGGATTATAATGTACAGACTTAACATTTCATAGTCTAATTAAAACTAATATATATATATATATTTTATTCGTGAGCAACAGAGAGAGAGAGAGGCAGAGACACAGTCAGAGGGAGAAGCAGGCTCCATCCAGGGAGCCCGACGTGGGACTCGACGTGGGACTCGATCTGGGTCTCCAGGATCAGGCCCTGGGCCAAAGGTGAAGGTGGCGCTAAACCACTGAGCCACCCAGGCTGCCCAACTAATATATTTTTAAAAGATTTTATTTATTCATGAGAGACAGAGAGAGAGACAGAAACATAGGCAGAGGGAGAAGCAGGCTCCACACAAGGAGCCCGATGCGAGACTCAATCCCAGAACCCAGGATCACGCCCTGAGCGGAAGGCAGAGGCTTACCCACAGAGCCACCCAGGTGTCCCTAGAACTAATACTTTATCACTTCAAGTCAAATGTAGATACATTACCACTACATGGATCTCTTCCTTCTTCATATTAGAATATCTATTTGGGTTTTCTTTAATTTCTTTTAGAAATGTTTTGCAGTTATCAGCATAGAGATCTGGCACTTGTTATTAGATTTAGCCCTAGGTATTTATGTTTTTGATGCTATTATAAATGATATTCAATTTTTTTAATTTCCAAATTTTGGGTTGTAAATATATGGAAATATGACTGATTTTTGAGTATTGCCTTATAGACAGTGACTTTGATAAATTTATTTCTTCTATGCTTATAATCATGTTATCTACAAATAAATATGATTTTACTTCTCCCTGTTCACTTTTTATGCTTTTTATTTCTTTTTCTTGCCTTATTGCATTATCTGAGATGAATAGAAGTGGTGGCAATGGACAATTTTCAAGACACTTGGAGGCATGAGGGAAATTACTCTCCAATGTGTTCTTTTAAATTCAGTACTGTGTTTTGTTTGGCATGGTCTTGACATCGGCCCTGAGAGGGACTGAAGTTACCTTACTTATTTACAAAGACATCAGTTTAGTCTTCTGTAGTCTCCAGGGAGGCAAGAGATAGATAGATAGATAGATAGTTATGCCTTTGTTCAAATTAGAAACAGACACTTCTTTAGTTAGATCACTAAAAAAAAAGGTACTCTTTACTCTGGACTGGTGTAGACCTGGTCATGACGTAGGGCTTGGTGAGCTGAGCCTGAGCTGAATTTCAGCCTTTCTGTCCCCTTGGCTGGTCCTTGGTGCAGCAGAAACATTGTACTGTTTGGAGAGGAAATCAGGCCAGAGGCCTGGAGAACACAGTAAATCTGCCCTAGGAGGTGGGTCCTAGCTCATCAGTGTCAGCACTGGGAAGATAGGGCCCATCTTTTGATGCTTCCTGGGGTTTCTGACCCTACATCATTGATCTAAATCTCTGATATGCAACTGACATTACATACCTTACTTTGCTTATGAAATTATTTCAAATCCCAATATTAGGGAAGAGGAATAGAGGATTATATCATTCCCGTCTTGTTTCTATGGTGTCCTCTTACCTTCATGACTGTTATCTCCCACCTGCCCTTGCTCCTGATTAGATCATACATCCATCGGCTTGGTCCATGTGAGAAGAATTTGAATGTATTAGGTTAGCTGCATTCATAGAAAGCCAAGGAGGCAGCAAACTGGGTTTGGAAGGTGAAATTGGGGAAGCTCTCTCTCTCTCTTTTGCAGATAGCCCCCTTACCCTCTTATGCTCCTATCTTATGCTCCTCCTATCCTTATGATTCTATCCATCTAGGGGCATACGTTTTTTACTTGGCTTCATTGTTGTTAAGAGTATTGGAGAACTTTGTTATAAAATATATATGACCCTAGAAGGAAAAACACATTAAGTCATTACCAGCTCATAACACCACTCTATGATTTATTAACACATTATTGTGTATTCATCACTTATCTTGCTAATGACCCAGAATAGTTAAGTTTGGTTGGTGAAAGCAAGGAGAGAGAGGTATGAAGAACACGGAACATTGCCAGGGGAGTTTCTTCATCTACAAAATAAGGTTGTGTATATTAATTTTTTTTTTCCAACTCCAACATCCAGAATTCTCAGCAGTATCTTTAGGATAGTGGGAGAAACGTACGTGAGAAGCTAAGCAGGGATCTAACCAAATGTGTAGCGACCTGGTATGGTTGGGATCAGGAAAAGAAGGCAGGTTTCTCGACCTCCTTCCTCTTTACAGTGCTCTCCTTCACACAAGACCCCACCTCCAGCCCCTTGGGAATTTTCACCTTTTGCTTCCATCTAAAGCCATGGGTGGCTCAGCGGTTCAGCACCACCTTCAGCCTGGGATGTGATCCTGGAGTCGCGGGATCGAGTCCCACATCAGGATCCCTGCATGACGCCTGCTAATCCCTCTGCCTGTGTCTCTGCCTCTCTCTCTCTGAGTCTGTCATGAGTAATTAAATAAAATCTTAATAAAAGAAAATTAAACAAATAAATAAATAAAATCTTAAAAAAAAAAAAAAAAAGCCATGGCAAAGTGAGCCAATGTGGGAGGGAGGTGTTAATGTTGATGGTCCCCTATGTGTCATGAGGGATTAAAGACCCTCCTGCCTGGGCCAACCGCCCATCCTGCATCTCCACATCATTTTTATAACTGCAGATTCTATCTTTTCTTGCACTAGGCTATGAACTTCATGGCATGGTCTCTCTTATCCATCTTTTTCATCTTTAGCTCTTGCATAGGGCCTGCCACACAGTAAATGTTCAATTGATGAGCAGTGAATGAATTAATGGGAAAGGCGCAGGGAAGTGAATCAAATTTCCCCAGGTTTATATGTCAGCACTGACTTTGGTCCTTTCCTACTGTGGACCCTTCACATCTAATTAGGCACTAAAATCCAGTGATTCTTATTTTGTAAGGTCTGTTTTTGTGGCTGCCTCCCTAAGGCTTCTCTCTGCTGGGGAGTAGCCTACAGCCCAGCTTCCTCATCACCAGCTCTCCCTTCCTTATCTGTCCTGCACAGATCCATCTCCCTAAAGTACGTTTTCAGCTTATCACTGGGCTGCTCAGAGTATTTATTTGGCTCATTATCACTTACAACATAAAATCCACATTAATCAGCCGCTCTTCCATATCCTACCATCCCATCCATCCTATCAGGAAATGCATCTTGAGCTTCTATCTAGCCTCTGGGCAGAAGGAACTCCACCTAAATTCTCTGCTCCAGCCAGATGGGTTTCATCATAGTCCTGCCTCCAAGCCCTTGCATCTCCTTGCCTCCCAACTACATGCAACTTTCCAGCGCTCAGTAGGCCCACTTCCTGCAGAGAAGCCCCTTGGGCATCCCAGGTCACCTCAGACTTTCTTTTCAGAAGCATGTGATCACCAAACTGAGTATAGAATGGGGCGGAATCAACAATGATACGATTTTACATTGTGGCAACAACTACGAGCCGTCCAGGTCAGGAACAGTGAGGTAAGAACAGTAAGTGGGAAATAGGTCAGGGTTATAGTGGCTGAGTGGGTGGGAGAGGCTGCTTGTCCCATCATTAAAACACCCATGTGGCAGCTGACTTTTTTGCAGAAATCTACAACCAGAGAATCTCTCCTTGGATTCTGAGCCTCTTGAGGGCTCTGTTCTCTAAGTTCCCCCACTCAAGATTTTATTTACTTATTGAGAGAGAAAAAGTGTGAGCACAAGTCTGGGAAGGTACAGAGGGAGAGAGAGAACCAGACTCCCCAGTGAGCAGGGAGCCCAACTCAGGGCTTGATCCCTGGACCCTGTGATCATGACCTGAGCCGAAGGCAGACACCCAACCAACTGAGCCATCCAGGTGCCCCTCTAAGTGCTTTTAAGTTCAGTAGGAAAGTGTCTATAGAGCCCTTCCTAGGAACAAGTGTTTAAAGGGAGGAAGAGCATGGAAAGTGAAGGCCTGGGGGTGTGAGGTAACCACTCCCTCCTTCACAGCTCTGTGCTCAGGACCCACCTTGTGTGTAATGCTGGAGAGAATCCAGCACATCTGCTCATGAATGCCAGAGCACCTTTTTTTTCTTGGCTCCATCTTCAGTAATTTGTTATCAAGAAAAAGACTCCCAGTAAAATCACATTTCTTGCACAATCCTAAAGGTTATACATTCCCCAAGATTATCACAGACCAGATTGGGTTGACCTGAGATAATCTACGACCAGGGCAGATGGACAGAAGATCAAAATTGAAAAGGACCTGTTGGGAACTGATACATGTTGTGCACTTCTTACTGTAACATGTTAAGTACCATAAAGCACAAACACCCTCTTTTTCTTATTCCAGGAATAATACACATTTGTTGAAAAAAAGAAAAAAGAAAAAGAAAAGAAAGAAAGAAAATGCATCCATAACTCTATTATATTTTATTGCACATCTTTGAAGTCTTTTATGCTCCTGCTCGCCTGCCTGCCTGCTTCTTCCTTCCTTTCTTTCTTTCTTTACAATGGGAGATATTTGACCACTGTCCCTGCTTAGTAATTCCTTGAAATAGATCCTTTCAATGTCTTTTTTTTTTCTCTTTTATTTATTTATGATAGTCACAGAGAGAGAGAGAGGCAGAGACACAGGCAGAGGGAGAAGCAGGCTCCATGCACCGGGAGCCCGACGTGGGACTCGATCCGGTGTCTCCAGGATCGCGCCCTGGGCCAAAGGCAGGCGCCAAACCGCTACGCCACCCAGGGATCCCCCTTTCAATGTCTTGCTCCCCATTTCTCACCTCCATCCTCCTCCTCTCCTGGGGCACACCCTCCTTCTCTTTGCCTTTTTCTTGCCCTAGGATGGTTTCAGATGGGGCCATCCATAGAGGTAGGGGCAGAGACCAAGGCAAACCTCAGTGTGAAGGTGGACATATCCAATGGCTAAGGAATTTCCTTCCTGAACTCTGCAGGCAGGGCAGCTGGTACAGCCCTAGGATGGATCAGCCCAGAGGAGAACGTGGGCTGAAAGAAGCTGCTGCCACATAGGCTAGCTCTTTGTCACACCTCTCTCCAGACAACCAGCATGTGACTAACCATCTGCTCCAGTATGAGGGCAGGGCACAGGACACACCGGCAGAATGATTTACTTTTTCGTTCAATTTTAACACACAGACAATAAGGTGCTTGAAGAATACTCATCTTCAGTGCATAGCTCAATAAAGTTGTATATTTGTGGATACCTGTATGACCACATTTGAGCTCAAGATATAAAATGTTTCCAGTAACCAGAAGTTTTCCTATGCTCCTTCCCAATCAATATCCATTTTCCCTGAATCCTCTCCACCCCACACACATCAAGGCAAACATGATTTTGGCTTCTTTTAAAGTGAGGTGTTTTATCTCTGGCTTCTTTGCTCAAAATAATGTTTGTCAGATGCTTATTATTTGCTAATATTTTGAAAATATTGTTTCATTAGCTTCTTATTTTACTAAAAACGAGATCATCTTGTGCATGCTGTTTGCCACTGGTTTTTCCATTTAACATTAGCAACAGTTTCCCTTGTCTTTAGCATTCTTGTACTACAGATTTTTCAAAGTTTGGATTATGTTCTCTATTATGTATGTGCTGTAATTTATTTGACCAGCCCTCAATTGTTCAACATGAGATAATTTCCTTTTTAAAAAACTACCAAAAAAAGAAAACTACAGACAATGATTCATTGAATATTCTTGCAATTAAATCTTTGTGCACATACTTGATTATTCCTCTAGGTTAAACTATAAGAAGTAGAATCACCAGGTCAAAGGTTGTATACACTTTTAAAGCTTTGTTATCCAGAAAAGTTGTATTAATCTTCTTATGAGAGTGTCTCTGTTTCCTCAAATCTTGACCATCACTGGACATCATATTTTGAATATTTGCCAATGTAATAGGTAAAATGTATCTTTTTGAAAAAAAATTAAAAAAATTAAAAACATATCCTTTTAATTTGCATTTCTCCAATTACAAATATGGCCAAACCCTTTTATGTTTATTAATCACTTCTGTCTTGAGACTCTTGCTGTCTGTGCTAGGCAGGGTTCAGTCATAGATAAAAGAAACCACTCTTTCTATTTTAAGGAGAAAGAGCTATGACAAAGGGAATTAGATTCTTACAAAATCACTGGGAGATCTGGAGGAGCAAGATCTGTGCTGGGCTTCCAGGAATGACTCTGAGAACACTACCCCAACCTCATGCCTCCGGAGAGCTGCTGCTTTTGCCCTAATCAGCTTCACTCTACATGCTGGGCAACCGCCACCAGAACTGCTGGCCCTTGAGCTGTGCCAGGTTTGTTAGAGCTTCACCAGCAAAAATAGTGCCCTGTGCTCAGCTTCCAAGACACACTGTGTTGTTAACTAGGCTGGAACCTCTGCTAACTCATCAGAACAAACAACAACAAAGTGAAAACAGGGTAACCCAAATACAAAATACCTAGAAATGCTAAGTTAAATGTAACGAATATCCTTTTCAGTGTGTTTGAGGTCAGAAGAAGGCCAAGGAAACTCCCAGGAGCCACACATGGAATGGGAGCTTGAAACTGCAGTTGTAAGCAATGCTGGGGGTACTTAGTCTGGTGACCTAGATGCTTCCATGGTCATGTAGGCCTGGTAGACAATGCCTTAGTAGAGGGGGGACTCATGCACATTAGGGAGATGAACCTGAGCATTCTAAGACCCCTCCCCACCAAGGGCTATGGCTTCCAGGAAAGAATGGACTGAATAATATATTAAAAAAAAAAAAAATCAGACTTTTACCAAAGAGAAGTATAAGGTAATTTGTCTTTGCCCATGCTCTGGGTGGGGAAGAAAAGTAGCTTCCAGGAATTTGTGACCATATATCAGGTTTGCAGTTTGAGGTTTGAATCTACACTGAGTGGTTTGAGAAGTTAATTTTATGAGCCTGAATTGGTAACAGTTCTGGGCATCTGACAAAAGCAGTGCAGATCCTTCTGGGGAGACATAGTCTCAATCTAGGCCTTATAGGATTCCTACAGATAAATGCCAGAATATAAGCTCCCACTCCAAAATTAAAAAACATGAAGAAAGAAGCCACCATAAATTAGAATTAACAAAAACTCCTAAGAACTTATGATACTGGATTTATCAAATACAGCATAAAAAAATGCCTCAAATGTTTGGTTAAATTTAAAAATATACACAAGAAAGGAACAAGAGTACAAGGAACAAGAATATAATCATATTAATATACATACCCAAAAGTACACAAATTATAAGTGGATAGCTTGATGAAATTTTGAAATCTGAACACAACTGTGTAATTAGCACCATAATAAGAAACAGAACATTACCGGCACCCCAAACCCACTGTCCCTCATATTTCCTTCCAGTCATTACCCATATCTCTCCTAAGGGTAACTACTATCCTAACTTCTAATAGCACTGATCAGCTTTAGGCTGATTTGGAAAAGCACTAAATAGAACATCTAAGAGCTTAAAAGTATATTCAATAAAATTGAAAAAAAAAAACAACCACCAAATAGGTTAAATAGATTTGACATATCTAAAGAAAGAATCAAATTAGAGCTGAAGAATTTCCCAGAACACAGCACAGAGAGACAAAATGATGGAGAAAAAGCAGAGGTGAAGAGACAGGGAGAATAAACCAGGAGGATCTAATATGCTTCTCCTAAAACTTCCATGAGTGATGGAGAGAACAGGTAAAAAGTGCTTTTCAACAAGAGAATGTCTAACAATTTTTTATAATTGCTCAAAGTGATGAATCCTTAGAATCTGGAATAATGGTGAGTCCTAAACAGAATAAATAAAACAAAGGCCTTCACTCAGCATAGAGGTACTGAGATCACTGAAGAAAAACAACTACATGCAGCTACAGAAAGACAGGTGCCTTAAGAAGGTGTGACAGTGAGATCAACAGCGGATTTCTCAAAGATAAGAGTGCAAGTGGAGGCAGGTAAGAGGTGGTACCTTCAAAATGCTGAGACACAGTGAGTGGTAAAATAGAAAAATTATATGTCTAGCTAACCTATCCTTCAAGAGTGTGAGTACAAAAAAGATGTTTTCATACCCTTTCCCCCAAATACTCCCACAAACAAAATGGACAAATTCAAAAATAACAAACAGTAACAGCAAAAAAATTTGAGCATTTACTGCCAGCAGACCCTCAGTGAGAGAACTAAAGCGTGCAATTCACAAGAAGAAAATAATTCCAGGAGGAAGTTCTGAAATCTCAAGAATGAGATCTGAGCAAACAAAACTGGTCAGCATATGTGAAGGTCTTCATAACCTCAACCTGAAAACAATAATGGGATCTGATTTGGGAGTTAAAAGACAAGGTCAAATTAAAATCCTGGAGCACAGGATCCCTAGGTGGCACAGTGGTTTAGCACCTGCATTTGGCCCAGGGTGCAGTCCTGGTAGACCCGGGATCGAGTCCCACGTCAGGCTCCTGGTGCATGGAGCCTGCTTCTCCCTCTGCCTGTGTCTCTGCCTCTCTTTCTCTCTCTGTGTGACTATCATAAATAAATAAAAATTAAAAAAAAATCCTGGTTCACAGAAACGTGTGACACAAGAGAGGAAAATTAGAGTTCAAATATTTAAAGTCCTCATATTTTTAGGAAGAATAGCAAAGATACTTATTAATTTTATGCTTTGTTAACTATGGATGTTAAAAAGCAAAGGCTGAGTATTAAGAGAATAGAATTTAAACAGTGTTTCTCAAAGTGGGCTCCTGGACCACCATTATCAGCACCACCTGGAAATTTTTAAGAAATGCAAGTTATTGGGCTCTGTACCAGAAATCTAAATCAGGACGCTGGTCTGGAGACAAGCAATCTGTGTTTTAACAAGCTCTCCAGGTGATTCTGATGCCAGTAGCAATTGAGGACCATGGAATGAAGTATGTACATTTGAATCCAGTGGAGGGGGTGGGCAACTAAGTCAAACTTCTTAAAATGAAATAAGGCAGAGAAGCAGAAAAAAGGTAGTAGCATAAAATGAGCACGGAAAAGAAAGAGCAAAATAGAAATAATTCTAAATTTAGCAATACTAATACTGCTAGCAAAAAGTATTGATAGATCAAATGCCTCTTAAGACAGATTTTTAGGTTGATGGGGTCCAGACAACTGGTTAATCAGATGGGAAAAAGTAAGAATAAATCTTCAGGGGCACCTGGCTGGCTCATTCAGAACGTGGGATTCTAGACCTCAGGGTTGTGAGTTCGAACCCCATGTTGGGTGTAGAAATTACTTAAAAATAAAATCTTAGGGGTGCCTGGGTGGCTCGGTCAATTAAGCATTCAGTTCTTGATTTTGGCTCAGGTCATGATCTCAGGGTTGTAAGACTGAGTCTGAGTGAGGCTCCATGCTCAGCGCAGTGTCTGCTCAAGATTCTCTCTTCCTCTACCTATCCCCTCCCCCGCTCTCTAAAATAAATAAATAAAATCTTTAAAAAATATGTGAAGTTTACATATATTTAAAAAGATTGAATCTTCATATTATAAACAAAAATCAGTTCCAGGATAGATTAAAGATCTAAATAGAAAAGATTAAAATTTTCACGTTTTTCCACCAAAGACATGGTTAGGATCCCATGTTAAGAAAAGACTTCTTACAAATCACAAAAAAAAGCATAAATAACAAGACTAAAATATTAAATTTTAAAACACCATCAGAAGACAAAATTAAGGTATAATTTGACTCCAAGTCATTGACTGGGAGAAGGTATGTGCCCTCTATTTTACCCACAAATACTAGCAGCAGAAGATTGCTATATAAAATACAGGAAGAAAGAATGTTACTCACAAAGATGAACAACCCAATGGAAGAGACAGGCAATTTCTCAAGACAGAAACAGGTGGAAAATTAATGGGAAAAGTTCCCAACAATCAGGCAAAAGAATATTAAAACCACAAAAAAGGGGTACCTGTGTGGTTGAGTGTCAGCCTTCAGCTCAGGTCATGATCCTGGGGTCCTGGGATCGAGTGCGGCATCAGGCTCCCCACAGGGAATCTGCTTCTCCCTCTGCCTGTGTCTCTGCCTCTCTGTGTGTCTCTCATGAATAAATCAATAAAATATTTTTAAAAAACCCAAATATTTTATACTCTTAAGATTGATGAAAATTCAAACTCATGATAGCGACTACTGGCATGGATAAGGAGCAAACCTTCAGAGTATACTTGAGTAACTGCTTGGTAGAATAATTTGGAAATATCTACCACATTGAAAAATACGGATATGATAAGATCCAGTAAGACAAGCCCTTGCTCAGGACCAGGAAACACGTATAGGAATATCTCAAGTATCATTCTTTGATACTGGAAAATTGGAAACAAATGAAATTGCCATCACCAGAAGAATGGATAAGTAAATTGTTGTATTTTCCTATAAAGGAATACCAAATAGCAATGAAAATGAATGAGCTAGAGTGATGCTAGTCAACATGGATAAATCTCAGGATACTGAGTGGAAGATGTGAACTGCAGAAGCATAGATACTGTACACCAGTACCGGGCTGAGACTGGAGCAAGTGGGGCCCCTGTCCCAGGTCCCCGTGTGTGAGAGTCCCTGCACTTTGGATCACCGTCCTTGAAATTGTTTACCTCCCCAACCAGTGCCTGGGACCAGCTGGGTGGGGCTGCTGGTCTCTGGGCAGGGTGCTCAGTGCTTGGACAGAGACTTGCAGGGCCTCCCTCTTCACAAACCCCAGCACAGCGCACCCAGGTGATCAGAAGTCCAGGGGAGCTCTGGCCTGTGCCTCTCTGCACCCAGCCAGGTTCCAGGAAGGACTATCAGCAGATTGCTTCAGCTGGCCTGCACAGAGCAAGACTTGGGCAGCCAGCGTGGTGCTGACACACCATTTGGGGCAACTCAGGTTGATTATGTAGACAGGGACCCTGCAAAATTCAGTTCAAGATAGGAGCTGCTTCTGGAAGGGAGGGAGAATCAGATTAAGGTTAGAGTTATGCTGGAAACTGGTTTTGAAATGTTTTAGGGACGCCTGGGTGACGGCTGCCTTCAGCTCAGGGCATGGTCCTGGGGTCACAGGATCAAGTCCCACATCAGGCTCCCCGCAGGGAGCCTGCATCTCCCTCTCCCTATGTCTCTGCCTCTCTGTGTGTGTCTCTTATGAATACATGAATAAAATCTTTTAAAAAATTAAATGTTTTATTCCTTATTCTGTGGGGTGGGGGAGAGTAAAAGGGGTTGGTTGCATTATTTTTTATGTCATTGTGTATGTTTGAAATAGTTCATTAAAAACAACAACAAAGAAAAAAAAAAAGGAAGAGAGAAGCCACTTAAGCCCCCCTCTGCCTTTATAGGCTCTGGCGGGTGGGACGGTGGGCTGTGGTGGTGACTGGGGTGGGACACAGCTGAGCCTTTCTGCTGCACTCCGAGCAGATGCACCCCGCTACACTTCCTTCCTTCTGCGCTGTTAGGTGTGCCTGGCCACCTTGTGTGGCTCTTCGGTGGGCTGTCAGCCTCTTCGCCTGCAAATACTCGCTAAACACTTAAATCTTGCAAATGGAAAGAAAGTTCCACCATGAGGTGAAAAGTAAGTCATCCAAAATTCTGAGTGTTAGACAAGACTGGGGAAAAATAGTTTCTCTTTCTCCCTAAATGTTATTTATTTACTGTTGAGAGACACACAGAGAGAGGCAGAGACAGGGGCTGAGGGAGAAGCAGGCTCCCTGCGGGGAGCCTGCTGCGGTACTCGATCCCAGGACCCCGGGATCATGACCTGAGCCAAAGGCAGATGCTCGACGGCTGGGCCACCCAGGCGTCTGGAAAAATAGTTTTTAGTTGAAACGTTAATAGATTAAATTCAGTCATAGGAACTTCTACTGTGTCACTATGAATCATAATGATTCAAATATAGACATTTTTATATGGTGATTCTTTCCAGTCTCCCAGGCCAGGGAAGAAGTCTCTTGGGAGGAAGCAGCCACACTGGGAGAGGGCCCCTCGCTCCGTTCCCTTCTGGAAGCGAGGCCTCCCCGTGTGGCACACATTCTCTCCTAAGTGTGGTTTCGCCTCCAAGCCAGACCAGTTCTGCAGCATGCTTCTGTACCTTTCCAGAGACCGATCTGAATCAGCTTGCCAAGGCCCTAAAACCCATTTGATTCCCTCGTTACTTAAAAGCCTCTTTCTTCTGAAGGCCTTTGAGCGAATCATAAAATTAACATCTAAAAAGACTCAGCAGCCACTGACCCCCGGGAGGAAGGCTGGGGGGCTTTGGCCCAACCTCGCCAGAGCTGACCTTCCTAAGCGCCCTTGGCTGGGGAAGGCGCCCTGCAGGGGGAAAGCCCGGCGGGCGGCCGGGAGAGGTGGAGGTGCCGCTGGCCTGAGCCCCAAACTCCTGCCCCCCCAAGTTCTCACGTGCGGCCGGTTAGCGGCCGCCTGCCCCGCTCACGTCCACCCTTTCTCGGCTCGGTTCTAGGCAGCCCTCCACCAATGTTTAAACAAAGAAGCAGAGAGGCCGATTTTAGCAACTTTCACTTCTCTACAGGTTTTATGGCTTCGGTGAGGCGTGACACAGTTTCGGATTTACATTTTCAATTCTATTTTATACCTGCTCTGTAAAATGTTAGAGGGTAGATGGTTCCTTTTTAATGAAGAAGAGAGAGTTGATTTGGGGATTCGCACTCAAAGTGATTAATCAGGGCTTGGTTTTAGCATTCAAGGACGTTGTGGTGACGCTCTCCACTTCTTTGTTTCTGCCCTAGATTTTCTCTCTCTTTTGTCTCCTGTATCTTTCCAGCTCTGTGGACTTCTTTGAGGGTTAGAGGGCTCTGAAGATGGAAGAGAGGAAAACTCTTCTTCGGTCATTTTATTAGTATCAGGACTTCTGAGTTTTGAGTTTCTTGCCTATTTAGCTCCTCAAGAAAAATCTGAACAGATTTTTACCTTTAGAACAGTTTCTACCCTTAGAAACTCATGTAACTTGGGTAGGGGGTAAAGGGGTGGGGAAAAAATAAATCCTCTATTTCCTTTCCCTGACTTTGTGATGGATCGTGGTCTCCATAATGCTCTAGCCCCAAACCTGCAGCTTGCAGTTTAGAAGTGAAGGAGGTGGAGAGGGCCTCAGGCTGGCCAACGGGGTGTGGTGGGGTGGGGTTCTAGAAGGTGGACAGCTGTCAATCTTTGTGCCTTTTGTCAGGAATGGCTGCTTTCTAAAGACTTCACGATTCAGCTCAAGGGTCTGGGAGGTGAGATTTGTACATTTGAAAGATGTTTCAAAGGCAAAAATAAAAGCATTGCTCACTTAGTATGTCTACAAAGAATGTCTTCCCTGGATAGATGGGAGTCCAGGCAACGCAGAGCGCTCGTGGCCGCACCTAGTGGCACGCTTCTGTCATCCTGTCCTATAAAAGGAACAGGACAAGTCTAGTTATGGTCTAGCTCTTTGCTCACTGTATCAAGGCACTGGGGTGAGCTCCATGCTGGGTTACCTCTGGTGGCTGGATGCCCAGGGGGATCGGAGACCGGTTCCTCTTTCAAGTCTTCCTCGAGATTCAGGGATGTTGGAAAACTCACTCCCAAGAACATCTAGGACTGTGTCATTCGGGTTAAGGGAAGAGATGGATATTGGGAGACTACCCAACAACCTTTTCATTATATGCATTCTAATATTTTTAAAAATTCTTTTGATTAAAAAAGATTTATTTATTTATTTGAGAGAGAGAAAGCGCAAGCAGGAGGAGTGGCAGACAAAGGGAGAGGGAGAAACGGGCTCCCATCATCCAGTGGATGATGCAGGGTTCAATCCCAGGACCCCGGGATCCTGACCTGAGCCAAAAGCAGACACTTCACCGACTGGGCCACCCAGGAGCCCCACACTCTAATATTTTTCTGTAACGTGTGATGCAATCTCCTGCCTTCAATTGTTGTGTTGTGATATTACACTTGTACGGGTTGCATATCCTCAGTAGATCGTGGCAGTGCCCAGTCCTTGTCCCCTGTCACTTTGAGGCTAGCTCTTCCCTTCCTGCTATGGGACAAACTATTAATGTTGGCCACTTAAAAATATATTTTTTTTTCTTTTAAGTAAACTCTACCCCAAGTTGAGGCTTAAACTCATGACTCCAAGGTCAAGAGTCACATGCTCTACTGACTGAGCCAGCCAGGCGCCCCAATGTTGGTCACTTCTAGTGCTGCCTTTCACGAACCCCACCCTGCTACTTTGGCAGTTTGCCCTGCTCTTCCCTTCCATCATGGCTCCTTGAGCTGTGGAAGAAAAAGGCTGGCATTTTAGAGACATTGCCAGCCGTTGACAGTCCTTCCCGTCTTCCAGGGAGAGGACTATCTGTGAGAGGGTGTGTGTGACGAGGACCAGACTTTAGTCTGGCTCCTCTGACTGTTTTTCAAGTAGGCCAGGTGCTTGGGCCTGCCAGCCCTACCTTAGCTTAGCCAGAACTCCCTCTCCCAGGGAGGCCACATGGTGTCCTCCACGTGTGACCACAGGCCCCGCCCACCAGCCCCCAGACAGTGGAGGGGGGGCTCACCCGGCCTGCCCTCAGCAACGGTCCTGTCCTGTTGGCTGTTTCAACCAAATCCCCCTCTTTTCTGAGGTTTGCACTTAGTTAACTTTCCATCCACTGACCCACACCGACTCCTTGGCTGCAAATCCCCACTTGTACCTACTGCCAAAGCCCATTGCAGTGATCTCTGCACCTATTGAGACAGTCCTCAAGAGAGTCCGCCTTACCATTTACACAAGTATCAGAATGATTTGTTTCTTTTTTTTTTTTTTTTAAGATTTCATTTATTTATTCATGAGAGAGACACACACACACACAGAGGCAGAGACACAGGCAGAGGGAGAAGCAGGCTCCCAGCAGGGAGCCCAATGTGGGACTGGATCCTGAGACCCAGGGATCACACCCTGGGCCTAAGGCAGGCACTAAACCACTGAGCCACCCAGGGATCCCCCGGGTTGTTGTTGTTGTGTTTTTTTTTTTTTTTTTAAGATTTTATTTATTCATGAGAGACACAGAGAGAGAGAGGCAGAGACATGGGCAGAGGGAGGAGCAGGCTCCATGCAGGAAACCCCATATGGGACTCGATCCCAGGACTCTGGGATCACACCTCGAACCAAAGGCAGACGCTCAACCACTGAGCCACCCAGGTGTCCCTGATTTTTTTCTTTAACATGTGGCTAAATTAGTTGCTGCGTGCTAAGCGTGATTGGGAAGTTTGTGGTTGCTGGCATTACGCTTCTGCTGTGCTTTGCCATGGGTCGAGTTAGATCTGAGTATGTAAATAACAGGAAAAGCTATTGAAACATTGTGTTCTCTCTTGTCTTTTTGGAAAATTTGAAAGAACTCCTTTTCTTATTCCCAAATAGGAATATGTAGTTGTTGCTTTTCCTGTTTTCAGAAAGTCAGCCAAACATTTATGTCCTAAGGCCTCCATCAAGAAGTGTAAAATCCAATTCTCACAGGTAGGTGGTGTAAGCTCGTGAAGTAGCCCCGTGCAGCACTAGGGACTGGTGGAGATTGTGGCAAAGCAGAGAACACTTGTCCCATAGAAAGCCGTTGGTCAGCTCCAACCTGGCATTTCCAGAGTGCCGGATTTTTAAATAGAATATAGGGAGCTAGATTTCTACATGAAAATTCCAGATTTTTTTAAAGTGTTGGCAAGTAACAAAAGCAAATAAACTCAGTGGGGACAAAACAACTCAAAGTTTTACCTTTGGGCATCTGGTTTGTGATATCTCCTTACCCCCTCTAGTTGAGGGAGGCCAGTCAAGAGGTGCAATTGCTCTCACACGTCCTCCACCGCAAGTACAGAGGAAGGAGGGGGCTTCTTGGACAAGAAGAGGGGCGTGACAGGGGGAGGGGGCTAGGGAGGGCTTGAGTTTAGGCCCATAGGAGTTTCTAGAACTATGCCCGGCACACCCGTAATGTCTGGGGTGGGTCCCCTGAGTCATGTGCCCTCGGACAATAGCCAGCCTGACCCGGAATGCTTGCCTTGGATTTTCACACTGGTGCTCAGCCGGGATGGGGTGTGTGCACCTGGCCCACCTGAGGCCCACGGGGCCCTTCCTCCAGTACTCGGGATCTCTTGGGGCCGGGGTGGGGCCCACACGCACCCCGGGGTCCGTAGAGAGGAGAATCCCCAAAGCACAGATCGGGCGGGATTTTATGCCAGGTTGGTGGCTCAAGACCAAGACATATTTAATTGATTTAGAAAACAGAGATGGAAATACACACCAGGGCTGTTTGCCTGCCAGTGTGTGCGCCCTTCCTGCCTCGTGTTGGTGTTCGGGACCCAGGGGGGGAGCCTGAGAGGCAGGGCTTTACTCCGCACAGATTTTCTCCTCCTTTTAAAGGACCTGCAGGGGGACCCCTGGGTGGCTCAGCGGTTTAGCGCCTGTCTTTGGCCCAGGGCGTGATCCTGGAGTCCCAGGATCGAGTCCCACATCGGGCTCCTTGCAGGGAGCCTGCTTCTCTCTCTGCCTCTCTCTCTTTCTCTCTCTGTGTTCATGAGTAAAATATTAAAAAAAAAAAAAAAAAAGGGCCTGCAGTTGGTAGAAATTCTAGGGATTGGAGTTCCACATCACTTTCTCCACGGGGGCAGCATTTAGGAAGCCGTGCAGGGTCTCTTTTCTCTGTGCAGACAGGCTGCTGGCTTCCTTGTGCCCTCTGCTATCTGAGCCCCTCCACTTCTTTTTTTTTTTTTTAAGATTTACTTATTTATTATAGACATAGAGAGAGGCAGAGACACAGGAGGAGGGAGAAGCAGGCTCCATGCAGGGAGCCCGATGTGGGACTCGATCCTGGGACCCCAGGATCACGCCCTGGGCCAAAGGCAGGCGCTAAACTGCTGAGCCACCCAGGGATCCCCAGCCCCTCCACTTCTATGGCTCTGTCATTTATCTTAATAACTTCTTCCTCCTGCACTGAGCCTCTTCTGAATTTCGCACGTCTAAAATGGCATTTGGTGATATTTTCCCACCGCTGGTCGCGTTATTTGTAAGCGGAGACTGTCTGGTGCCGAGACTTCCACCCTTCGCCTTCTCTGCGGCTCAGAACCTTTCCCGACGGAAATGTCCCCGCTGTCCCCAGTGTCAGTGGTGAGTGCGAAACACTCGATTCTCCAAAACGGCTGTTCATGCGGAGCAGAACCAAGGTCTGGAACACCGTGTCCCGTCCCCGTGTCCTGTCCATGACACAAAATGCACATTTCCTAGGAGCCCGCGGAGCTCTGATTTCCAAAGCCCGAGCGGATGGCCATTCCAGCTGTTCTGAGTTTAGGGCCCTGGAAAGTCTGCTGGAAGGGAAATCGAGGGTGTTGCCTCTTGGTGGTTGGGTTTGTTCCCTTCCGATGTAGCAATTACACAAAGGCCAAGAGTGGCCGACTGTTCTTAAGTTCTGAAGTTGCAGAGTTTTCCTCTGTGCCCTTAGGGGTGTGACTGCCTCTTAGGAACCAGGATATGCGCTTAAGGAACTGAATATGCCAGGGGTGTAATATTGTGTTAGACCTGGCCTCTGACCCTTCCCTGGGGGTCTTCCTTACACTGATCATCGCATCACAGCCTTGACCTTTCAGCTCAATTCATAACTTACTTGACACAAAACATTGTCAGTGAGTCTGATGAGACATTCCACTCCAGAAGGAAAACGCATCTGTAACAGGGAGGGGCAGCTGTTAACCAAAGTGGCATGTGCCCTCCAGCTCCCTTCTGTAAAGCCTGTAACAGGTGAATGGTGAGCACCCCGTGCTTGGTGGAGGCTACTTTTTCAGGTTTGCTGGCTTGCCCTTTGGGAACAACCTGGCCTCTCACTCGACATCTATGTTGAGTGTCATCCAAGTGAATTACTTCTTTCTTCTTTGTGTTCTTTTTTAGGGGGTGTTACCTCCTAGCAGTCCAGACGTCAGGCTGGCCGCTGAAGACAGAGGTGATGGAGTAACGTCCCAGCTCCTTTGCATGGACCCCAGGGATGACACCATTACAGGCTGGGACATAGGAGTCACATCTCGCTAAGATGCCACCTGTGGCACTGACCATGGGAGTGGGAGCTCCCACATTCTTCTTTCACCTGGTAATTGCCTACGATTTCAGCAAATTCAAGGGAGCCAGAAAAACACTAAAACACAGGGCACAGAGTATTTGTGGGATGCTCCAGGCTCTTTACTAACTGCTTTGTTACCAATTGACTTCCTTCATGCTTGTGGGGAACCGGGGCTCCTAAGGAGCAAAGGTCGGCCTGGCACCCAGGCAGCTGGTCCCATCACTGAACCTCTTTTCTTTGTAGAGCCTGTTTGCTGTCATTAGTTCACTTAAGTCACACTAAAGCTTTGTGTTTTCAAAATTGGCAATGCTCTGCACCACAAAAAATACTGGGTTGGATGGTCAGTACGTAATGGCTTTTAACCACAAACTTAGAGTGACTTTCTCATTCTGATGTTACTCATTTATTCGATAAACGTGCAATGAGTATCTCTTATGTGCCAGGCACTGTGCTAGACACTTGAAATACGGTGTATTCATAATAAACGAATACATATGGGCAAAACGTAGAAGCTAGTCCAAACTGGACGTCCTGGAGGGTGTAATTCACTGGAGTGCTGAAAGATGGAGACACGCGATCTCTCAGACTAGCAGAGAATGGGTCTTTGTGTCAGAAACCATGAGCTTTAGAGAGGCCTTCCCCAGGCCAGACCCCCGGGGAATTGCAGTGGGGCAGTTGCACTCAGTCCTTCTCCTTAATTTTTCATTGGATTCTAGTAGTTCTCTTTTTCTACCTCCTAAAGGACCAGGCTGTTTTCCCAAGTCATCATACCTCCAGATGAGACTGTCCATCCGTCCATCCATCCATCCATCCATCCACCTATCCATCCAGTGAATTTCCTTTTTTTTTTTTTTAAGTTTTATTTATTTAAGTAATCTCTACACCCAACATGGGGCGTGGACTTATGACCTCCAGACCAAGTCACATGCTCCTCTGACTGAGCCAGCCAGGCGCCCCATCCCATGCATTTCAGTCATTCAGTAACCTTTTACTAGGTTCCTCCTGGGTGCCAGGTGCTGCACTGGGCTCCAGGGACACACAGGTGAACAAGTCAGCACCAGCTTTCAGTTGAATAGGCCACATGATGTTCAAATGGCCACGCTGTGCATGTATGAAGCAGTGAAGAAAGTGGGATGACATATTCTGTATGTGGATTTAAAGGTAGACATGGAACAAATGTTGAGAATAACCTTTAAAAACAATGTCTTTGGACAGCCCGGGTGGCTCAGCGGTTTAGCGCTGCCTTCAGCCCGGGGTGTGATCCTAGAGACCTGGGATCAAGTCCCACATCGGGCTCCCTGCATGGAGCCTGCTTCTCCCTCTGCCTGTGTCTCTACCTCTCTCTCTCTCTCTGTGTCTGTCATGAATAAATAAATAAATCTTCAAAAAATAAATAACAAAAATAAAAAGAATGTCTTTGCAGAATTGTTTCCAGTACCCCCGAGTCTCTTGCCGACATCGCAGAAGGTTAGCACAGGAAGGGGATTTGGGAGGACCCTCCAGTCCACTCTGGGGCAGGGATGAGGGGTGGTGTTGTTTTATAGAAACTTGAAGATAATCTCAAACTGAGAACCTGAGAACTTCTCCTTAGATGTTTCAGACACACAATTTGCGCACACAAGGAAAAGGCTGTTGTGGTTCAGATGGGTGTTTAAAATGGGTAGGTGGGCAGCCCAGGTGGCTCAGTGGTTTAGCAGTGCCTTCAGCCCAGGGTGTGATCCTGGAGACCTGAGATCGAGTCCCACATGGGGCTCCCTGCATGGCGTCTGCTTCTTTTTCTGCCTGTGTCTCTGCCTCTCTCTCTCTCTCATTCTCTCTCTCATTCTCTGTC
The DNA here is from genome assembly GCF_011100685.1 of Canis lupus familiaris. Lineage (NCBI taxonomy): Eukaryota > Metazoa > Chordata > Mammalia > Carnivora > Canidae > Canis > Canis lupus. The sequence goes on from NC_049222.1 coordinate 48,771,822, forward strand.
TCTGTCTCTCATGAATAAATAAATAAAATCTTTAAATTTTTTTTTAATTTATAAAATGGGTGGGCTATGCCATCATCCCTGACCAGTTGTTCTGTGTTCCCATCCCAATCACTTCAGTGTAGGCACAATGGTAGGAGCTCTGAAATATATACTTAGTTGGCCTTAGAATTCTTTTTCAATTAAATTCTTGGTCTAAAGAAAGAAATAGGGCTGGAACACAATGGGACGCACAGTGCAGTTCATTTGAAGCCTTTCCACCTTCCTCCCCATTCTCCCTTCTTTTCTTCCCCCTACCCCAGGACAGATCATGGCCAGGAAGTCTGGGTTGTGAGAGTGCAGGTTACTTAGCCGCTGTGTCATTGCCTGGGGCAAGGAGAATTTCCGTGGCTTGCCCACCAAACTTCTGGTAAGGAGATATATCTTACGTCAGAGGTGTTACAACAAACAGAGAGACTGCCCTCTTCCAATTGTGCTTTTTTCCTAGGAAACATGTAGGTATAGTTGATTGTGCCATCTAGGGTAAGGATCAGTGCTAGAAATAGCTTTAGAGCTCTTAGGATTACTCTTTTATTGTGGTAGACCATGAAACAGCTGCATCAAATTACTCATTTGAATTATGAATTGATTCTGGGTCCATTCCATGGGGCCCAGGAGTTATTCCATGATAGGTCATTTGAAATCAAGTATGGTCATTTTCATGTGAACTTTGCCAGCCAGACATTTCTTGATAAGAATCTCATAAAGCAAGACCTCACATTTTTGTCACATACACATACTTTTTTTTTTTTATTCGTGATATAAAGATGTTTTAGAAGACATAAAAGCTCAACTTCACAGAAGAACAGAGAAATTTGTACCTGAGCTTGGGTATCAGTGACAAATTCAAAGATAGCTCCTCTCTTCCCAGAGAATGCTCTCCTCCATGTGGGAAACCTCAGGCTGCTTGGTTCCATTTTGCTGAAGTGGGGAATCTGTAGATCTATTATGCCACACTTGACATCAGCTCTACATATTGGCATGTCTCCCACGCCACTTTCTAGATGTCGGCATTCCCCCAATACCTAAGAGGAAGTAAGTTATCATTCTCATCTTGAGTGACTCATTTAACAGAAATCAAAAGCTCACATCTCAAGTACAGGTTGGACCAGGAGGTCATAGTCCATCTGCAGGTGAACAGATAGATGAATTGAGAGGTAGCTATGTAATACACCAGTGCTCACCAAGAGAAAAATCAACTCCCACACATACAACAACATGGATGAACCCCAGCATGAATACAATGAGTAAGAGAAGCCAAACAAAGAAAAGTATATACTGTGTGGCTCACTGTCTATAAAGCTTTATTGAGACAATGCAAATACATCTACAGAGACAGAAAGCAGATCAGTGGTTGCCTTAGGATGGGGGATGTGTATGGATTAGAAGTGGTGGGAGAAACCTTTTGAGGGTGAAGGATGTGTTATCTTGATTGTGGTAATGATTCCATGGACATAGACATATGTCCAAACTCATCAAATTGTATACCTTAACTAGATACTGTTTATTGCATGTCAATTATGCTTCAATAAGGATGAATAAGCAAAAAAGGAAATCTAAACTAGGGTAATCTGCAGTAAGTTTTGATGACCTAGGAAATGACTATGAAAATCTGTTGTACCATATAGACACTTGCTAGCTCTCATAAAAGAGTTATGGAAATTCAAGATGAGTTACACAATGTTCTTAGGTAAAGAGACAGTATTCCAAATTTGCTAATGTTTACTGACATGGTGGATGTTCTCAGAGATACAATTTTTGGAGGCCATTTTTGAAAATCAAAACAAAAAATGTTTAATCTGATCCCTTATGGTTAAAGGAGATATTTTAACATTGAGTATGTCAGTAATTATGTTTTTTAATTTAATTTAAAATTTTTAAAAAAGATTTTTATTTACTTATTCATGAGAGACAGAGAGAGAGAGAAAGGCAGAGGCACAGAGCAGAGAGAGAAGCAGGCTTCATGCAGGGAGCCCGATGTGGGACTCGATCCCGGGACTCCAGGATCACACCTCGGGCCCAAGGCAGGCGCTAAACCACTGAGCCATCCAGGGATCCCCAGTAATTATGTTTTAAAAGAAAGTTAAGAGAGAGCATTTTAAAAACACATGTTCGGAACGACTTCTGTCATTATGTGATTTTGTTATTGAAAATGATGTGTGTCACTTTTTTAAATTTTCGTATTTTCCCATTTTACAAGTTGGAAACAGAAATTTCTAACCTGCTTAAAATGTTCTGAATAGGGGCAGCTCCAGTGGCTCTGTGGTTTAGCGCCGCCTTCAGCCCAGGGCGTGATCCTGGAGACCTGGGATCGAGTCCCACATCATGCTCCTTGCATGGAGCTTGCCTCTCTTCTCTCTCTAATAAATAAATAAAATCTTAAAAATAAAATGTCCTGAATGAAATTTTCAGGCTTTCAAACCATTTGCTAAAATTATTAAAGTGCAACACCAACTTATTAGTTTGCAAAAACAATTGAGGAGTATCAGAGAGGATTTACATTTAACAGCAGAATTTCAACAAAAAACCTTTATGTAATTGGTGAATGGGATTGATACATGAATATTGTAAATTGAACATTGTTAATGATATCTTCCATTTGGTTCTATTCATCTTTTTGAGATGCTTTTTAAGCTGAAGGCAACCATCCAATGCAAGTAATGAAATAAAATGAACTTAAAACCAGACCCTCAGGGACCCTGGGTGGCTCAGCGGTTTAAAGCATCCCTTCGCCCCAGGGCATGATACTGGAAACCCAGGATCGAGTCCCACGTGGGGCTCCCTGCATGGAGCCTGCTTCTCCCTCTGCCTGTGTCTCTGCCTCTCTCTCTGTGTCTCTCATGAATAAATAAATAAAATCTTAAAAAAATAAAAAAAAACCCAGACCCTTGAAGTGCTGTACCATAAAGTATTAAACCAATATTTGTGAAAATTATGAAACATTTAAAATCACAATGGTCTCTCTATAATATTATTAGTAGTATTACATATACTATTAATATTATTAATGAGGATAAAACATTTTGGTACCATTAACAAATAAAAACATTATTTTAGAAAACCCCTAATAAGGATATGAGAGAAAAAATGTGATATGATGACTTCTACCCTAGGTATGTTTCTAAAGTTGCTCTCAATCTCCTACCCCCTAGGTGCCACCCTCCTCCCACAGCTAATGACTAGGATTCATGGGAATTGGCCTGGATGACAAGTTGAACAAACCCAGTTTGTTCTATAGATAGTTACAAGCTTTCTAATATACAAATTCAACATGCTGTCTTGGTTCCACTGGAGCAGTCTTGAGTCTAAAGAATTTCCAAAGCAATTAGTAATTATATGCTGATGTTGTGTTAAAACATGTAGCTATGGTATAGTCTATTTTTCTTTTTTTTTTTAAGATTATTTATTTATTTATTCATGAGAGACACAGAGATCAGCAGAGACACAGGCAAGGGAGAAGAAGCAGGCTCCCTGTGGGGAGCCTGTTGTGGGACTTGAACCCAGGACCCTGGGATCATGACCTGAGCTGAAGGCATGCGCTCAACACACTCATCCAGGTGTCCCTCTATGGTATAGTTTAAACAAGTGACCTTCCAAAACAGAGTAACAGTCTTAATGATTGTCAATTATTAATCAGGTCAACATGGACTGGGAAGCATAGTTCCCAGAAGCTGCTGACCAAGCAAGTCTTATTATAAAGCATAGTCCCTAGTTGTCCTTGTCCCATAGAAAGGAGCTGTCAAAAAACTCTCTGTGGGCTTATTCAAGGAAACCAGAGTGTTTGAGGGGATTACTTGCATTAAGTAAGGACAAGAAGTCCACCACTTATGAAAGTGAGAAGCCAAAGTAAAAACACTGTGATGTGCTTTAGACTGCTTCTTAACCTTGTCTACATCCTCAGGTCATCTAGAGAGCTTGTAAAAAGTCCTCTGGGGCCCTAGGATTAAAAAACAAAAATCAGGATGCCTGGCTGATTTAATTGGTAGAGCATGCAACTCTTAATCTTGAGGTGATAAGCCCCACATTGGTTATAGAGATTATTTTTTACAACAGAAAAATCATTAGGATATTCTGGTATGTAGCCATGGTTGAGAACCACTGTTTTTGAATCATAATCTTCATATCTGCTGAATTTCTACCTCTGGCCATTGAAGAGAAACTCTCAATAGGCTTGTTCTTCTGCCGAAAACAACTATAAATAATAAACAGAATACATGAGTCAACTGTTTCGAGGCATTGAAAAACAGACTGTGCAGGACTGCAATATTGAGATAAGGGAAATACACAACATGAATTTCACAGTGAACCTGGTTTTCTGCCTGCAGCTATATAGGGAGGTGGAACCCAAGCTGAGCAGTGACCTTACTGAGATGAGGAGGCAGAGATTGGTGTTCTGGGCTGCTGAAGCAACTAAAGTTTACAGAACAGGGTAGTAGAGAAGAGGAAGCTATGTAAGATACTTGGGACAGAAGTTTGTGTGGGGATTTGTTGTGTGAATCCTTAAACAAGAATTAGGCTGTGGCTATCCAAGGCAAGACTCCACAGGGCTTTAGAGAGATTGCCTGTTATGGAGCTGAGAGCAGAATAGTAATACTTGGATTGTACATTATAGGAGATGTTGGAGGTCTAGCCTGGCCTGAATGGAGGAAACTTACCAAACCAAACCCCTTGGCCATTCAAATGAGGCCTAGAAAGTCTATGCCTAGGGAGTGAGAACTATGTCATAGAGTAAGAGTGATACCTCAGGACTAAGTTCAAATACAAATTAGATTCTTCTCTAACAGACAATAATACTAGCCTATGCTGATAAAAGATACAGTAGTAATTTAAATTCCTATCAGAATAAAACTCAAACATCTTATAAAAGAAGATGATATAACTCAAACTCCCTATGACAAATCATTTACAATGTCTACCATACAATAAAAATATTAGTTGACATACAAAGAAGCAGAAAAATGTGACCCATGTTTAAGAAAGAAAAAAAAAACAGTCTATAAAAACAGACGCCAAATTGATGTAGATGTTGATATTGGATGCTGATATTAGATGCTGCAGATAAGGACTTTGAGTAGCTGATACAAAACTAGCTTGACTCAGAGGTAAAAGTGATTCTGGGTGAGCATACATGGAAACTCTGCAGAAAAAATGGGACTATTCTAAAGCACCAAATGGTAATCCTAGCACTAAAAGATATAATATATAAAATGAAACATTGACTACTCAACAGAAGACTGCAGAAGAGTTAGTGAATCTGAAAATAGATCAATAGAAATGATAAAATACAAAGGATAAATAGAAAACAGATTAAAGAAAAATAAGCAGAGCCTTAGTGACATGTAGGGCAATTTCAAGTGGCCTAAAATACAAGTAGTCAGAATGCCAGTGGAAAAGAAAAAGCAAAATGGCAGAAAAATTATACAAAGATATAATGGCCTCAGTCCTCTACATTTGGAGATAAACATGTATCTATAGATCCAGGTAGCTCAGGAAACCCCAAATAGGATTTCAATAAAAACAGAACTACACCTAGGCCTATCAGAGTCAAACTGTTGGAAACTAGAGATAAAGAGAAACCTTTATAAGCAGCCCCAGTGAAAAGATGTATGGCATGTGGAGAAATAACAATGTAGATGATAGTCATCTTCTCCCGTGAAATAGTAGAGGTCGAAAATAATGAACTGACATGATGGAAAAAAAAACTTATTATCCCAGAATTCCATATCTAGTAAAAACACTCTTCAGAAATGAAAGTGAGATAGAAAAAGGCATTTTCAGAAGGATGAAAGATGAAAGATGTCACCAGCAGCCCTACAGTATGAGAAATGCTAAAGGATGTTCTTTAGGTTAAAGGGAAAGACAGCAGATGGAAATGGTATAGTATAGTATATTTATTGTAATCTCAGAATAATGACTAAATAAAGAGGTATAGCTAAAGAGACAAGAAAGGAATTAAAAGGGAATATTAAAAAAGATTTGATTTTTCCCAAAAGAAGGCTTGAAAGGAGTAACCCAAACAAACCAAACCAAACCAACAAACCAAACAAAGCAGATGGTACAACTAGATAACAAATAGGAAGATGGTGGACTTTAATCCAATTATAGCAACAAATAGGCATACCCAACTGCACGATATTTACATTAGATATAAGTGGATAAAAACTTCCATTAAAATCTGTAGATTGTCAGGTTGGAAAAAAGGAAAAAGACTCAACTATATGCTATGTGTAAGAGACATACTTTCTTTTTTTTTTATTTAAAACTTTTTTTGAAAGATTTTATTTATTTATTTGAGAGAGAGAGAGAGAGAGCAGCAGAGGGAGAGGGAGAAGCAGACAGGGAGTCTGATGTGGGGCTCAATCCGAGAACCCTGGGATCATGACTTGCACTGAAGGCAGATGCTTAACCAACTGAGCCACCCAGGTGCCCAAGGGACACACTTTAAATACAAAGAGACTGGTCAAGGGACCCCTGGGTGGCTCAGAGGTTTAGCACCTGCCTTTGGCCCAGGGCGTGATCCTGGAGTCCCGGGATCGAGTCCCACATCGGGCTCCCTGCATGGAGCCTGCTTCTCCCTCTGCCTGTGTCTCTGCTTCTCTCTTCTCTCTCTCTCTCTCTCTCTGTCTCTCATGAATATATAAATAAATAAAATCTTAAAAAAAAAACAAAGAGACTAGTCAAAAGTTGAAGGATGGAAAAGCTGTACTATATAATCAGTAAGTGTAAGAAAGCGGATATGATTACATTAGTATCACACAAAGAAGACTTCAAGATGAGGACTATTACCAAAGAAAAAGTTGGAAATTTTATAATGATGAAGGATCAATTAAACAAAGGGGTCCTACAAACCTAAATGTGCATATCCCTGATGAAAAAGTTTCAAAATGAATGAAGCAAAAATTGACAAGTCAAGAGAGAAATAGAAAAATCTGCAGTTATAACTGGAGATTTCTAAGACTCCCTCTCAGTAATTGATAGAACTTATAAACAGTATATTATAGAAATTTTAAGGGACACCTGGGTGGCTCAGCGGTTGAGCATCTGCCTTTGGCTCGGGGCATGATCCTGGTGTTCAGGATCAAGTCCCACATCAGGTTCCCTGCATGGAACAAAAAAAAAAAAAAAAAAGAAAAAGAAATTTTGATCAACAGTATCAACCAGCTTGATCTGATACTTGTAGAACACATCACCCAATTGCTGCAAAATCAAAGATGTGGACAGCAATGACAACAGAGAAGGAATAGAGCCATGGTCATGTCCCACTTTCCTGAGGAGAACAATCACTCTGATAGTTGTTAAAGTCTGGGCTCCACCCCAAACCCATAAAAGTCAGAATCACCTGGGGAGCTGTGTGGTTCACAAGATAAATCTCTCTATGGGGAAGTTTGGAAAGTGCTGGATTTCTCTTTACTGAAGACTAGCCCACTTGTGCTTGTCCTAGAACATAAGAAAGGTAGTATTTTCTCAATGTGACAAATTTAAACATGTCATGTTAAATGGCACTTATGCCATACATGGCATTTACTTTATTTTTTTAATGTTTCAGAACTTGATGTGGCTGAATTAGGCAGAAGATGGATATAGCATGAACTTTATTTAGTAGGTGGGGACACATAAAGTAAAAATCACTTAGCTATGGTTTGTGAAAATCGGATGTACTAAAATTAGTATATTTTGGATGACATGTTCTAGTTCATACTCCTTATCCGGTCAATACAACTAAGCCTTTTAATAGTGTGTAAACTCTAATTTTGTCAGAAGTGGAGAGAGGCACATAGCATGATGTTGTGACCAACTGAACAATACAACAAGGGCTATATCTTCCTGTTATGTATGTGAAACTGTAGGAGCCAGACTATTGTTACTAAAAAACAATTTCTTTAAGAAATATAATCAGGGCACCTGGGTGGCTCGGTCAGTTAAACATCAGATTCTTGATTTCTACTTGGACCATGATCTCAGGGTCATGACATGGAGCCCCACATTGGGCTCCATGCTCGCACAGGGTCTGCTTAAGATCCTCTCTCTCTCCCTCCCTCTCTGCCCCTCCCCCTTTGCACACACTCTAAAAATAATATAAAATAAATAAAATAAAAAATATGGGGTCCCTGGGTGGCTCAGTCATTTGAGTGTCTGACTTCTGTGCAGATCATGATCTCAGGGTCCTGGGATTGAGCCCCACATCAGGCTCCCCACTTGGTGGGGAGTCTGCTTTCCCCTCTGCCTTTGCCCCTCCCCCTGCTCCTGTTTTCTCTCAAATGAAGAAATAAAATCTTAAAAAAAAAAAATCAGATTGTGTTAGCACACAAACAGTGAAAGGATGACCAGTGTTGGAGAATACATGTGAGCCAACTTTGGGGTACTCCTTCAACCCTCCAAAGGGGGTTAGAAAAATCATTTATGTTTGAGAAGATAATGTCAGAAGGTAGAGAGTTGATCATTAAATGACTTCTTTTTTTATTAAATGACTTTTTAAACGATTATTCCAACCATCCAAGATGTCACTCACCCCCAGTAATTTCTGCATTCACCGCATTTCACGTTTTTAAGCTTTGGAGTAATCTACTTGTAATTGCTGAGCTTGTTTGGGTTTCCAGTGTCAGAAACCGACTCTGTAATTACTTTGAATGAAAGGGAATTCACTAGAAGGAGGCCAGGAGATTTTAGGGAATTTGAACAATTATACTTTGAAAAGGGCAGGACCAGAGGAGGCTCTGGAGACCTGGATAAGCGGAGGCCTCTCTTAGTGCACTGCCTTTAATGTCACTGATACTAGCAATCACCAGGCTCTGCTTCTTTCTATCTCTTCTTCAAATTTCAGCTTGCTATGTGACAGTGTGTGATTAGTCTACTTTGGGTCATCTGTCTTCTTATGGACCAGTCAACAAAGTGGGGATAATGGAGGGGACACAGGAGCACATAGTGGCAACATGGCTGATGGAGATGCCTCATCTCTGTCCCCTGCACTTGCATCCCATTGTAGGCTCATACGACAGGAAAAGGGGCTTGTTGAAGGAAACTCTCAACTCTTACAGATTGTTCTTACCCTTTTCTGCCTGGACACCTGGGAGGAATTGTGTCCTCTGGGCAATCTTCTTTCTTAAGGAGTTGGCAATGCTGAAACGCCATTGAAATAAATTAATAATTCTTATTCTCAAAATATTGCCATAACTCTGCATTTCACTCAGAGGAAAGCCAATGGAATCCTGCAAACAACCCTCCAGGCTGAACCAGATTCGGTCCTCTTATGGCTTCAAACCCCTCTCTTCCTATTTTTCTGGCTCACTCCCATTTTGGTCTCACTGCCTTGCTATTTCTGGAATGCCTGATTCTTTACTTGATAGAGGTCTATTCAGATCTTAAAATTTCTTCTTGTGTTTGGTAAGGTGTATCTTTCCAGGAATTTTTTCATTCCATCTAGTTTCTTAAATTAGTTGACATAAACTTTTCATAATATTTCCTTATTATACTTTTAAGTTGTTCATTAATATTCTTCTTTGATGATCTGTTTAGTGGTGGCCTTCCCCTTCATTTCTTGTTGTGTCTTGTTTTATTCTTGATCTATCAGTTTTGGGGCACTTGGGGGGCTCAGTCAGTGGCTGACTAAGCATCTGCCTGTGGCTCACATCATAATCTCAGGGTTCTGGGATGGAGCCTCCAATCTAACGGGGCTCCCTGCTCAGTGGGGAGTCTGCATCTCCTGCCGCCCCTCCCCCCACTCATGTGTGTACATTTTCTCTCTCTTAAATAAATAATTACAAAATTTTTTAAAAAGATCTATCAATTTTCTTTTTTTTCAAAGAACCAATTTTTGTTTTCATCGACCTTTCCCTTTTTTCTCTTCTGTTGTTTTTCTATTTTCTTTTTCATTAATCGCAGCCCAGATCTTTATTATTTCCTTTCTGTTGCTTTGAGTTAAATTTGCTCCTCTTTTTCTATTATCTTAAGGTCAAAGCTTAGATCATTGATTTTAGGCATTTATTTTTCTATTCTAAGCCTTTAAAGCTGTAAATGTTTCCATAACCTTTAGTGGAATGTCCAACTTTTGATGTGTTGTATGTTCATTTTAGCTCAGTTTGAGAGATTTTCTAATATCCCCTATGATTTATTCTTTGATCCATGAGTTATTTTAAAGTGTTATTTAATTTGCACTGGTTGGGACAGCCCGGGTGGCTCAGCCGTTTATCACCACCTTCCGCCCAGGACGTGATCTTGGAGACTCGGGATCGAGTCCCACGTCGGGTTCCCTGAATGGAGCCTGCTTCTCCCTCTGCCTGTGTCTCTGCCTCTCTCTCTCTCATTCTCTCTCTCTCTGTGTCTCTCATAAATAAATGAAATCTTAAAAAAGTAATTTGCACTGTTTGTTATATACTTTAAAATTTTTATGTTGAAAAATTCTAAGTCTGCTGGGAACTTGCAAGAAGAATACAGAGAATAAAACCTTCACCTAATTTTGCTGTTAACATTTTACCACTTGTCTTGTTGTTGGTACTGGTTGTATTACACCCATAGTTTTCGTATGTTTGAGAATATTTTGCAGGCATCGTAACCTTCCCCCAGTCACTACTTCAGCACATGTGTCTTAAGACCAAAGCCATTCTTACATAACTACAACACAAAACTCAAGCTGGAGAACTCTAGTATTGATATTATACTTTTATCTTTTTTTAATTTAAATTCAATTTGCCAACATATAGTATAACATCCAGTGCTCATCCCATCAAGTGCCCTCCTTTATGTCCATCATCCAGTTACCCCATCCTCTGACCTACCTCTCCTTCTGCAACCCTTTGTTTCCGAGAGTTAGGAGGCTCTCATAGTTTTATCTAAAATACAATCTAGGGGCACCTAGGTGGCTTAGTCGGTTGGGCATCTGCCTTTGGCTAAGGTCATGATCCTTGAGTCCCAGGTAGGCCTCCCTGCTCAGCAGGGAGTCTGCTTATCCCTCTCCCTCTCCCTCTGTGACATCTCTCACTCTCACACTCTCTCTCAAATAAATAAAAATAAAATCTTAAAAAATAGAATACAATCTATATTTGAATTTCACCCATTTTCCCATTATGTACTTTGTTGCAGTCTTTTCTAATTTTTCCTCATCCCAGACCCATCCAAGTTTGCCTTTTGCATTTAGCTGTCGTGTTTCTTTAATTTTTGTGTGTGTGTTTCTTTAATTTTTTTAAAAGATTTTATTTATTCATGAGAGACACAGAGAGAGAGACACACAGAGACACAGGCAGAGGGAGATGCAGGCTCCATGCAGGGAGCCCGACGTGGGACTCAATCCTGGGTCTCCAGGATCAGGCCCTGGGCTAAAGGTGGCGCTAAACCGCTGAGCCACCAGGACTGTCCGTCTCTTTAATTTTTTTTAATGTGAAATATTCCCTCAGCCATTCTTTGTTTTTGTAACATTGACAGTTTTGGTGAGGCCGGGTCAGTTGTTCCAATGGAAGGTTTCTCTATCTGGGTTTGATTGTTTGACTAGAACCAGGTTCTGCTCATTTGGCAGAGATACTAAGGGACTGTTGTTGTGTCCCTTTCAGTGCATCATTAAGGCCACCCAGGAGCGCAGACAGGCTCATTTTTAGTGATGTCCGTTTTGATCACGTGGTTCAGGAATTTGCCCAATTTCTCCTCTGCCCTGGTAGTTTTGAATGACTGCCAGGTGTCACGTATAAAGTTTTTAGTGACCATCTGAGAGGCTGCATGAAGTTCTCTCCCCTCAGAGAAGATTTGCTCTTGCTGCTGGTCTAGAAAGACCCTGACTTTGTCAGAGATTTGCAATTGGGCCTTTGCAATCTCTGAGGTGATTTGCAATTGGGCTCTAGTCTTTTTAGGACTTGTCTATTTTTGGTTTATCCTTCCTCTAAGCATCTGGCCATTGGGGTTCCCTATGGAAAACCAAGAGGGCTGACAGAGGCCCTTCCCCGGGGCTAGACTCAGAAGTGCAAGTTATATTCCGTAAGCCCCTGAAGTGGTCAAAAGCTCTGCCCGGCTTCTTCACCTGTCAGCCACTGCTTTTGCTTTCTGAATTGACTATTGCCTGATGGTGAGTGGCTCCAGAGGTTGGGCTTCTCTTGGCTCCCCACTGCTTCTGAGCTCAGCTCAGAAGACACTCAGTGCTGGGGAGAGCTCTGATACCTTCCAACCCGTTTTTGTTATATTCTGTCTGGGTCTCTTAATCCTTCCTGGTAGGAGTGTTGCAAAAACAACTCAGTTTTGCCAGAAGTGGTAATCTGATTACCATTTTTATTTTATCTTATTATTTTATTTATTTTTATTTTTTTAAAGATTTTATTTATTTATTCATGAGAATACACAGAGAGGAGAGAGAGAGAGCCAGAGGCACAGGCAGAGGGAGAAGCAGGCCCCATGCAGGGAGCCCGACGTGGGACTCCATCCAGGGTCTTCAAGATCACACCCTGGGCTGCAGGCGGCGCTAAACCACTGAGCCACCAAGGCTGCCCCCATTTTTATTTATTTTTTAAAGATTTTGTTTATGAGAGAGAACGGGTGCACAAGCAGGAGGAGAAGCAGACTCCCCACTGAGTCAGGAGCCTGACTCAGGGCTCGATCCCAGAACCCTGGGATCAGGACCTGAGCCAAGGCAGGCACTTAACTGACTGAGCCACCCGGTGTCCCTTGACCACCATTTTAAAAATAACTATTGATCTCACCTCAGTTGCTTTGGCTGCATGGGAAATCCAAGCTAAGTTCACCTTGTATAACAAGGGCAGTGAGAAAAGTAACAGTCCATACAAAACAATGAAAACTGTATATATATGAAAACCGAGCTGTCGAAACTTAAAATTCAAGTGAAATCTTTTTCAGGGGTAGCAAGCTCATGTTACTCGACTACTGCCACCTACGTGATGAAATGTATTGAAATCAGTGGTTTTGTCTGCATGCTAGAATTATATTTCACAAGTGTGGGCTGTTCTTTTACTTTTCTCAAAAGCAGAAAAGCCACAATGACTTTGTTATCAGATAAGAGTGTTTTCTTCTTCTACAGCTTTGGTAGCATTAAATGAATTGTGAGTAGGGAGAGACAAAAAATACAGTTTGGTGTGTTCTTTTAGAAGTACAGTGCCTCTACGGTGCAAAATGCATACATGCCTAATTCATATGTATAGTAAAGCTGTTGGATTTTCCAGGAAAATCCTTGTTTAAAATAGTTGCCTGTATTGTCTGGTCACACAATGGAGAATGTGATCATGGAACGTACATAATCCTTTTGTTAGTTTTCCTTCTTATGTGATAGCGGATTATAGTCAATAGCATTTTGCACTAACAATTCAGGATGACCAAATGAGATTTCCAATTAAGCATTCAGAGTCCTCTGGCATTGCCCTTACAGCATCCACGAAGAATGTGTGTTGCCACTAATCGCAGAGGAGGGACAGAAGGCGGGCAGTGTTCAGCCTCAAGCCCTAAGAAGAGACTGAAAGGCTCATTTGTATTTTTGCAAGTTACTTTGGTTTCAGTTAAGAATGCTAGACCAAGAACCTTCTTTATCAAAATATACTATTTTTATTCAGTACCAGAAACAGTAAGAACTCAAAAATATTTTTTAAATGATACATTTTCAAAATTGCTGTAAAAGTATAGATTACACTGTCTTGTGGGTAAGTCAATAAAATTGATTCTATTATTTTTAAATCGGTAGGGACTCATGTATTTATCAGAGCATTATTGCATAGTTGCAGAATCTTTGGTCCCAAGGGATTAGATGGCAGCAGAAAGCTCAGTTATCTGTGTTCCCCACATGTCAGGGCCCTGGAACCCTTTGGCTCACATCCTGGGTCCTCTGTCCGTGTTCTCTGTGATGAAGCAGGTAACTTATACTGATCTTTTGTTAAACTTGCACTATCGATGAAACTGAATTCAACTGAATGAATTGTGTGAAGCTTTTTCCCAGAATCTCAGGGGCCCCGAAAAATGGTTTAGGGTTGAGTGGCTTCCAGCGGCGGCCTAATCGCTCTGCTTCCAGATCCTGTGGGGCGGACCTGATGCAGCTTCGTTGGTCCAAAACAGCCAAAGTGCTGACCAAGTGTTCTGTTCCTGGGGGGTGTCTGGTGCAGTCTGAAGTTAGGATCAGAATAGTTTAAGGGGTGGGGTATTGTGTCTTGTGACATCAATTCTTCAGTCAGAGAATTAACTGAAGCCAAAGGAATATGGGTGAAACGCAACACTCCCTCACCCTGGGCTCTGGGGAGGATCAGGTTTGGGGGTTATGCAGTCAACATCCACGATAGTTCTAAACACCGTAAAGAATGTCTTCCTAGACCTGCTTAGATACTAAACAGCATTGTGCTTCAAAGAATTAATTCTCCTTCTTAAGTGCTGTTGTTAATGCTAGTTTTAGATATTTAAACAGTATAATGTGAATTTTACACAAGTCTTTCCACTTTTTACCTCCAGATGGTCAGACTTTAGGATTACTAGGAAATCTAAATTCTCCACCATTGCTAATTCAGTTCTCGATGCCTGATAGTGGCTAATCCTCTTCGTGTTTATGGTGTTTGGATACACCCCAGTTTGTTTTGCAGGAAAGCAAACTGAATTCTGAGGGACCATGTTCCACTGCAGTAGTGTGAGCTCTGCAGAGGCAGGGACCCTGTTTGTCTTGTTCCTCCTTGTGTCTTGAAGTCCCAGGAGCCAGATAAATGTTTGCAGAAGGAACGAAGGAATGAATGCATGGAGAAAAGGAATTTATTAGTGGTCTCTGACAAATTCCAAACAGATTATAGGGGCATAAATGATTTTTATCAAGACTTATACCCTTTCCTTTGTTCTCCTAGACAGCAATCGAAAATACTTAGTTTTGCTTAATTCAGAAGCTCTTGAAGTATAGGGAGGGATTCTGTCTCTAAAAGTCCTATATTCTGGGTACCTGAGTGGTTCAGTTGGCAAAGTGTCTGCCTTTGGCTCAGGTTGTGATCCCGGGGTCCTGGGACTGAGCCCCATGTCTTGCTTGCTGCTCAGAGGGGAGTCTGCTTTTCCCTCTGCCTCTCCCCCTGTTCACGCTCTCTCTCTCTCAAATAAGTAAACATAATCTTAAAAAAAAATAAAAGTGCTATATTCTGCATTGAGTATTTATGAAATAGTTTTAAAATGACATGATACGAGGTTACTAATCAATAAGGTAAATGTCAGGATTGTTCAGGCCATACTTACTATACATGCTGTGAGGCTTTTCTATGCTGTCAGATTCATCACAATTTATGGTATATTATCAACTTAGAAGCTCATAAACTACCTCTGGTTAAAATTACATTTTCAAACAAAGCAAGTATGAGACATAAAAAGCATTGTAGGAATAATATATATGTATGTGTGTGTGTATATATATATTTATCACTCTAAAAACTAATCAATTAAAACAGATAACATTTAAACTCAAAGCTTTCATACTTCATTTTTATTATATAACACTATTTTACCATTGTGATATTGCTTAAAGCAATAAATCCACGACTGAAAATAAATCCGTGGCTGTCTTCTTAAAATCTAGATGTCCTAAATTTCTGAATAAAAATTGACATATTTTTTAAAGATTTTATTTATTTATTCATGAGAGACACAGAGACACAGGCAGAGGGAGAAGCAGGCTCCCTGCAGGGAGCCTGACCATGACCTGAGCAGAAGGCAGACACTCAACCCCTGAACCACCCAGATGCCTCCCCCAAATGGATATTTTTATATAACTTTATAAAATTGTTTTTACCATTACCAAAGTGAGTAAGATACAAATTGGTTTTAGTCATTTTAATTATAAAGAAGACACATTTTTGGCATTTCCCCCCAACAGGCGCAAATTCTCATTCATGCATATTCTAACCACTTTCTGTAGCAGATGGCTAGAGAAGGCAGGTGGGGTTTGCTGTAATCGTATTCTCCCCAGGATTGTACGTATGGGTATGAACCCCCTCCAGCTTCTGTCCTGGAGGGGTTGAGAGATTGGCAAGGATTGCTAAGGTCTACTGGTCTACTCTCATTCACTGGGTCCAATTCCATTGTAGGAATTTTAATTTCTACATTGGGAGGTATATTCTCACTCAGAAGAGAGTAAAGAAACCACCATTCAGGAAAGAGCTCAGAGAAGAAACAACACTCAGAGGTTTTCAGCTTTCCAACTGTGTGCATATCTGTGCATTTTCAGTACCTTGAGGAGCTTTTAAAAATATGATCCCCCACCCCACTCCAGACTAGCTGAAACACAGTACGTATTCACTGAAGAAAGTGTTGTTTCAAAAAGTACTTTCAGGTGTATCTCATAATGATCATACTGCAGCTGACGGTGTTTGCTCATTGAGAAGGGCTGGATTTTATTTATTTGTTTCCAGGAAATGCAAAAGTCAGGGCAGCAACTTTATGTGTTTTGTTCACCATCGTGTTCCTAGCCACAAAAACAGAGCCTGATACATGATAGGTACTAAATAAATATTCATGGAAGAAATAAATGAGCAAAATATAAAGACCAGATACTGTTTTCTCCCCACAACATAGATGTGATGTATGCTCTGGGCTCTTCCTTCAAATGCAGAAGCCACCCCATCTGCCTTTACAAGATGCACTGAGTATGATCAGCAAGATCTTAAGCCTTTTCTTATTGAACGCCATCTTTTTATTTTTTAAAGATGCTATTTATTTGAGAGAGACAGAGAGACAGAGATAGTGACAGCGAGTACAAGCAGGGAGGAGAGGGAGAAGTGGGCTCCCCTTCAGTAGGGAGCCGGATGTGGGGCTTGATCCCAGGACCCCGGGATCATGACCTGAGCTGAAGGCAGATGCCCAACCCACCGAGCCACCAGGGCGCCACAGATACTATCTTCTTATAATGTGTTTTCTTTTTGTTTTTTAAATTTTTTATGGGAGTTCAATTTGCCAACATATAGCATAACACCCAGTGCTGGTCCCACCAAGTGCCCCCCTCAGTGCCTATCACCCAGTCACCCCAACCCCCCGACCACCTCCCCTTCCACTACCCCTTGTTCATTTCTTTATTTTAAAAAGAGTGGATGGTGGTTTATGTTTTTTCTGACTCACAAATGAAAACAATAGTATTAAGAAGAGGGTTTTGTGAATAATCTATAGATTGACTAGAAAATTCAGCCACAAAACACATTTTCATGTTTTTGTTTGACTCTTCTTCTCTCATCCAAAAAGAAACAGATCATTCAGACTGTTGTGGTCAAAATCCTCTTGATGCAAAGGATAAAGAATGATCTTGAATAAAGTAGGTCTCCTGTGAAGATATATACCATAGGTAAAAAATCATATTTAACATGAGACAGTGATCTCATTGAAAAAATCTAGAATGCAGACCAAACAGAAAATCCAAGGAGATACGCTGCTGAGCACAGAGCTGGATCCCAGGCCCCTGAGATCATGACCTGAGTTGAAACCAAGAGTCGGACACCTAACTGAGCCACTCAGGTGCCCTGGGAATCTGAAATTTAAGAATATTTTAAATTATAAGTTTTTCTTGGAATTAGGGGTATATTTGTTTATAAATATCTGTAGGAAAGACCCAAGCAAAGCAACTTATTGGATACTAATGTGAAAAAAGAGAGAGAGAAAGAAAAGGAACTTGTGCATTGCATACATGTAAACCAAACTGTTCTTTTGACATTCTGGGAAGACTATATATAATATTTCAGTATCCTGTGAACTATTTTCCCACTTTATTTATATTGAACTAGCTCTATAATTAATGAAATCCTGTCTGAAGTATGTGAATGCAGTCACTATTTTAAAGTGATACAAACTTTCTGAGATTCTGTACAGTCTAAATATGACCGGAAAAGTAGCACCAGCGAGTGACAGCGAGTGACCCC
Organism: Canis lupus familiaris; assembly: GCF_011100685.1. Classification (NCBI taxonomy): domain Eukaryota; kingdom Metazoa; phylum Chordata; class Mammalia; order Carnivora; family Canidae; genus Canis; species Canis lupus. The sequence continues at coordinate 48,789,695 of NC_049222.1, forward strand.
TGAACCACCCAGATGCCTCCCCCAAATGGATATTTTCCATTTGACAAATTAATCTTGAGAACCCAACTTTTTTCTCAGTGCAGTGTCAAGTCTCTTGGAAATTAGCTTGTAAACATAATTTCTGGAGGTAAGCTTCCTATTCCCTAATTCGCTTAGCCTTGTCACTGCCCAATAGCTTAATAGGAGGCAGCCTCTGGAGCCGCCTGCTGGGTGTGAATCCTGTGTCCCTAACTTTGGGACCCATTACTTAACCTCAGCAGTCTGAGTTCCCCATGTACCAAGCGGAATGAAGATGGTGCTCACTAAATCTGGGGCATTTGGGAGGCTGCATCCCATGTGTAGAGAGCTTAGCTATCACTTTCCACACTTGACAAAGCCTCACACACTCTTGGCTTTATGTTTCTTTGGGCACTTGGCACTGTTAAGTGTCTGTTACAGATGTCTGTCATGGCAGCAGCAAAATCCCATCTCATTTGCTGCTGTGGCTGGAGCCCCATGGCATTGCCTGTTTGAGCCCTGCAAGTAAGGCTCCTTGCAGGGCATTCAGGAGGCGAGGCAAATGACATTTATATTGACTTAAAAAGTAGGCATTTGGGGTACCTGGGTGGCTCAGTGGTTGAGCGTCTACTTTTGGCTCAGGTCATGATCCCGGAGTCCTGCAGGGAGCCTGCTTCTTCCTCTGCCTATGTCTCTGCCTCTCTCTTATAAATAAATAAAATATTTTTAAAAAGTGGGCATTTGTGAGAGGATCACAGATGACAGTGGTGGAGGATTTTTGACACCATCTTTTACGTCCATCTCTGACTGTGAGAAGTAGACCAGAGACAGCATGATACTGTCAGCCACAGTACTCAGACACTGGGGGAGACTTCAAGCAGATGCTCTTGTTAAGACCCTCAGTGGACAAATTGCAGACAGGGGAGTGAGAGAACTGATGGACCTTCCCCTTCTGTAGCCACACTGCCACGAGCGGCTGCACCTCACACTGCTCATTTATTGAACAGAGAGTTACTGAGCACCCACTGCTTGCAAGGCTGTGCTGATGGCTTGGGGTGGTGCAGAGAGCAATCATTGACCTGATGTGCACAGCCAGTGTTTTCTATTTATAATGGGTCAGGTTCTTGCATAATACTTGAACTTGGAAGAAGAAAAGGTATCGTATGAATCTGAACAAATGCCAACACCCAGGAGTTTCTAAGGCCACACGTGCACAAAATTCTCCTGGAGTCAACTTGGTGGTGGCAATCACCCTGCCATCAATAGCAACGTGACAGTAGGCGTGTCAATTATTAGTGTACTCCAGAGAACAGGTTTGCTTCTTGTTATTTGTTTTTGTTTCTGATGGTCTGTGCAAATAATCCCTGAGATTTTAGAAATATTGACAATTTACTCATCTGATTTTAAAGGTATCTTGGGCAGCCCGGGTGGCTCAGCGGTTTAGCGCCGCCTTCAGCCCGGGCGATGATCCTGGAGACCCGGGATCGAGTTCCGCATTGGGCTCCCTGCATGGGGCCTGCTTCTCCCTCTGCCTCTCTCTGTGTCTCTCATGAATAAATAAAAATTAAAAAAATCTTAAATAATAAAAAATAAAGGTATCTCTTCCTCTAAATTTTTTTTTTAAGATTTTATTTATTTGAGAGCAAGAGTGCAAGAGAGAGCATGAGCAGGGGGAGGGGCGGAGGGAGAAGCAGGCTCTCCACTGAGCAGGGAGCCCCACACTGGGCTCGATCCTGGGACTCTGGGATCATGACCTGAGCTGAAGGCAAATGGCTAACTGACTGAGCCACCCAGGCACCATTCTAAAAATGTTTCTTGAGTGTATTAGTTTCCTACTGCTGCTCTTATGAATGACCACACACTTTGTGACTCTGGAGCAACATGTAGTCATTATCTTACTATTCTGGAGGTCAGACGCCAAAAATTAGTTTCCACTGGCTAATATTAAGGTGTCATCAGGGTTGGTTCCTTCTGGAGGCTCTTGAGGAGACTATATTTCCCTGCCTTTTCAGCTTTCAGAGGCTGCCTGCATTCCTTGGCTTGTGGCCACATATCACTATGACCTCTGCTTCCACTGTCGCATGGCCTTCTCGTACTCTAGCCCTCCTGTTTCTCTCTTATAAGGGCCCTTGTGATGACATTGCTCCCACCTGGATAACCTAGGATACTCTCCTTAACTCAAGATCCTTCCTTTAATCACAGCTACAAAGTCCCTTTTCCTGTGAAAGCAAACATCTTTACAAGCTCTGGGGATTAGAGTGTGGACGTGTTTGGGGAACCACTGTGCAGCTGACCGCTGGGCAGTCTTTCCTGTGTGGGAGGTGTGGTAGTCAGATTCTCCTAGAGGACTATGCCCTGAATTGGGAAATGTAGCACCATGTTAATTAACTAAATCATAGAACTGCTGACAACTTTTTTCAGAAACCAATTAGTTAGGTTTTGATATTCATTTTAGAGAGTGATATTCCTTGACTATTCTATTATGGATGAATATTATATTTTGATCTAAAAATGTGAAAAATTCAGGTTTTTTTTAAAAAAGATTTTATATATTTATTTGAGAGCGAGAGAGAGAGTGTGACAGGGGGAGAACACAGAGAGAGGGAGCAGCAGCCTCTCCACTGAGCAGGGAACTCAACATGAGGCTCGATCCCAGGATTTGGGGATCATGACCTGAGCTGAAGGCAGATGCTCAACCATCTGAGCCACCCAGGCACCCCTCAGATGAAGTTTATGTGTATCTAGAGTCTGTATAAAGTTCGATTTTTGTAAGTTTAATTAATTTTAAAGTAAGATGAAAGGCTGGCTGCCTAACAGAATCTTACAATGATCTCTAAAAAAATAAGTCCAAGCCTCCATTCTTCCTTCTTATTTCTTCCTCCGGTTTTTCCCCATATCCCTTCACTGACTCCTCCCTCCCTCCTGTGCATTCACTGCACTCTGCAGCTCCTGTCCTGTGGATTTCTCTACTTCAATCCCCAATGCCCCATTCAGTTTTTCATTTTCAGTTCTTACCTTTATGACATGATGCCTCCAAACCAGTCCAGTTTCTCTGGCCCATGCTCTTCTCTGTCCCACCATAGCTTATCACATGCATCCACAGGAATGTTTCCCCACAGCCCCACTGGATGGGCTCCACACCCACAGTGGCCGTGTGCCCCCAGCAAACCAGCAGCTCCTATTCCTGCCCTGTTTCTGTCCCAGGCACCACCTTCCAAGCCTCCCACTGTCAGAAGCAGGGTTTGCTCCCCAAAGGCTGTTCCTATGACTCTTGATAGAAGAGCAGGAGCTTTGTGAGGTCAGGGCTCTTCCATACAGCTATAATGTCAGGTCTAGAACAGCAGTGCCTGGCAGGTAGCAAACACATGGCACCCGCATATTTACTGCACAAATGACCATCAACTCCATCTGTTGGTGACATACTTTTGCTTTGGCACATGGATTTAAAAAAAAATCAATTAAGAAAATAATAACCACTCTTTGTAGGTTACTTCTGAAACTACAAAGCCTTTGAGACCTATTTTGTTTCTTTTTTTTTTTTTTTAAGTTTTATTTATTTTAGAGAGGGAGAGAAGGAGCGAGGGAGGGAGGAGCGAATCCTCAAGACCTATTCTATTTCTTACCAAATCCTTGTGATGAGCCTATGGGAAGATATTGTTACATTCCCATTTTAGAAATGTAAAAACGGAAATGTAGAGAACAATTAATTAGTCCAATTTCTTCACCTGAATTTGAGTTCATCTTCTTTCAACTTCTTAACCTGCAGACTTTGCCTTGTCTATAATCTCTCAGCGCTGTCTCTCCCGACCGTTTCTTATTTTCAACCCTCACCCTCTCATGCCTTCCCATCTCTTATCTAGGCAACTGAAATTATAACCCCCTCTTTTCAATCTTACTGCTAATTTGTTTTAAAGCTCTGCTAGAATTATCTTCAAAAAATACAAATCTTAGATCATTCTTTTCTTAAAAATTACTTCTTTCTCCTCCCTCCCAGATTTCATCCTTGCTCAGACATGAATACAGAAGTCAGAATAAAAGCATTTCTACAATCCAGACAAAAGAGCAAAGAAACAATAAATTAATACACACAATTTTTCTATTAGCCAACGTGGAACAAGTAGTATGATTTCAATATCTTTTGAAAGTACTGTGTTATTTCTCAGCATAATTATTTGGGAGAGGCTGACTTCAAATGGCATTCCCTTATATGTGTATAGAGGTGGTAATGCAGCAACAGCAAATACATCTAGCCATAAGTTATAGTTAACTCAGTTCTGGTGTCTAGTCAAAGGCAGGAGGTTTTTGGTTTTATGTTTTTAAGATTTCTTTATTTTAAAGAAGTGAGGGAGAGGCAGAGGAAGAAGGAGAGAGAGAATCCAAGGAGACTCCCTGCTGAGTGTGTTGCTGGGAGCAAGAGGCAGGCTTGATCCCATGACTCCTAGATCACAATGAGATCTGAAACCAAAAGTCAGACACTTAACTGCTTAACAAACGTGCCCCAAGGCAGTAGTTCTTATTCAGTATTATTCTCACATTAAAAATTGACATTTATCAGACACACACTATGTGCTACCATGGTCTTGGATGACCCATCAGGCTGAGCTAGTCTACTCAACTACTCAATAATACTGCCGAATTTGCAGACCTCGTGGAAATAAAGCCCCATTTTTTTTTTTTTTACTTTGGTGCATGGAATTAAACAAATTCAAGAGTAGCAGGTGATGATAGACCAGAGCCATTAACATTGCCTGATGAACTGTCAGCACACTGATTGATGCTTTTTCGTGGTGTTACCACCGAAGCAGGCGCCGTGCTGGCCTGCCCTGCATCTCCTCTGAACTCGTCTGCCTTTAATGTGATTCTTTTAGGTCCAGCTGTCAAAGGGCTTGAGCTTTATATGGGAAAGCCTTTTTAGTTTTACTAGTTTATATTTCAAAACTCCCTTCTCATTTTCTGATAGATTTTTATTTACTTAAATTTTTAAATTTTTAATTTTTTAAAAAAGATTTTATTTATTTGAGAGAGAGAGAAAGCATGGGCAGGGGCAAGGGCAGAGGGAGAAGCAGACTCCTCACCGAGCAGGGAGCTGGACCCCAGGACCCCAGGACCCCAGGACCCCAGGATCCTGACCTGAGCCAAAGGTAGCCACTTAATCAACTGAGCCACCCAGGCACCCCTCTGATAGATTTTTAAAAACAAAATAACTAGATAGAGCTCTTTGAAGATAAATAGTGAGAATTCTCTCAATTAAATTGATTTATTTTAGCATTGTGCAAAATGTGGTGGATTCCTGTCATTGGGGAAAACTTTTAAACCTCAAAGGACCTACAAAGAATCAGGATGAAAGATGTGAAGTCAATATCTTATATTTTCTATTGATTAATAGTAGTTTTTTTACTCATAATTCAGAGACCCTGCTGGCTGGTGAAGCACTAAGATTTATCCTGGCGAGATGGCAACTGGGTGGTATGTCTGTTTAGAAACTCAATGCTCTATAAACATGTTATGTTTGCATTTTCTTCAGATTATGTTGAGAGAAAGATAAACAGTTGTGAAATGAAACAAAAGAAGCTAGAAGGTGTGGCAATGTCTGAGAAGCACCCCACCTTCCTAGCATCTAATGAACGCATTTCCCTCTCCTCTGGGTCACCGGAGCGGGGAGGTAGATGACAGGTGTATGCTTCCCCCACTGGCTTGTTAAGCCCACTCTCTGGAACTGTTTCTCCTTGCTTCTTTTTTTTTTTTTTTTTTTTTAATGATAGTCACACAGAGAGAGAGAGAGAGGCAGAGACACAGGCAGAGGGAGAAGCAGGCTCCATGCACCGGGAGCCCGACATGGGACTCGATCCTGGGTCTCCAGGATCGCGCCCCGGGCCAAAGGCAGGCGCCAAACCGCTGCGCCACCCAGGGATCCCTCTCCTTGCTTCTTTGGATGAAATCTTGGGCAGATTCTATGGCTTTTCTGGTTACTTTTTTTTTTTTTTTTAATTTATTTATTTGAGAGAGCCGAGCAAGCATGAACTGAAGTGCAGGGCCGGGGCAGGGGACAGAGGGGCAGAGAGAGAGTCTCAAGCAAACTCCCTACTGAGCATGGAGCCCCACAAGGAGCTCGATCTCTCGACCCTGAGATTATGACTTGAACTGAAATCGAGTCAGATGCTTAACTGACTGAGCCACCCAGGTGCCCTTTTGGGGTCACTCTTAGGTACTTAGACCTCTTATCTAATATCAAGTGAGTCTAATGCAGTGCCATAGTCAAAACTCCAGACTCTCATCCAGCTAGAAGCTTCTGCCCTTCTGTGGCGCCTCCAGCTTCAGGTTTAGTGGTCTGCAGCGGGGTGTCTGAGGGCCAGAGGTGGTGCGACTGGCTCTTCCTCTTTTCTCTCAATCTCCTCAACTTGCTGCCAACACCTATTTCTGACTCCTTGGAGGCTTGAGGGGTGGGAAAGGGAACCTGCCAGGGCACGTGGCTGTGGTCTGCTGTCAGGGCGCCTGGGATGTGGGTGTATGATCTGGGCTTTTCCTCTCCAGAACTTTTGGGAGTTCCTCAAAGATCCCATGAGGTAGCTGGCTATGGTTCTTTTGAAGACACTCATTAAAAGAAGTGTGCTCTGAATGGCGCTCAGGGCTGGTGAGAGAAGGACAGCTGACCCTTGAACAACGTGTTTCAACTGTGCAGGTCCATTAATACATGGATTGTTTTCCAGCACAATACAATAAAATGTATTTTCCTTATGATTTTAATATTTTTTCTTCTTTCACTTACTTTATTGCAAGAATACAGTATTTAATACATAACACAAACGAAGTACATGTTAACTATTTCTGTTTTCAGGAAGGCTATGGGTTAACAGTAGACTATTAGTAATTAAGTTTTTAGTCAAAGTTATACATAGATTTTTGACTGGGAGGGGGTTGGCATCTCTAAAATCCCCACATTGCTCAAGGGTCAACTGTACTGGGTGCTTGCTGCTGCAGGTTGCCTGGTGTACCAACCAGCTGAGCCATGGCTGGCACTTTGGCCCATGAGATGTCCCCAGTCAGCAGGCTGTTGGTCAGTGGGGCTGATGGGAACATGGGAAGCGGTGGGTCCTGCCCTAGAACGTTCCAAGGTCTCTGCATGCTCTCATTACAGGGGCTTGTCACTTGTAACATGGTGTATAAACCCATTCTTATTGTTTGGTGATATTTTTTTTCAAGTTTGCAATAAACCCTTCAGGAGCAATAACTCCAGCTCCAAGGAACACAGGTCAACTCCTGAGTGGCCTGCAGGAAGCCCCTTTCCTGTCTCAACCCTGCACAGCACGCCAGGAACTCCCAAACAAGCCTCCCCTAGGAGACTTGACTCTGACAGCCTCAGAGGCCAAAGGCTGGCAGCCTCTCCTTGGGCCTTCATGTGGGTGTCTTTCCACCCAAGGAAGCAGTCTCCACCTACTGAGTTCTTCTGGGCCTTTAGGTCTGTGCCTAACCTCTGAGAACAGAGTCCTGTTTGCCCTCCTGCTGCATGACTGTATTATGCAGGGAACACAGACTAAACCAAGTGGCATTTTATGTTTGCCTGTAAAGCTTGGAATGACTTACTTTTATTTAACTGAAAAAAAGAAAGCATTGGTTAACTGCACTGATAAAATTATTTTTGGAAGAAATTTTTTTAGGTGATGTTAGTAACAGCATCTGACATAATATATCTTTTCGATTCATCTTATAAGAACACATGGCTGAACATTAGAAACTAGGGAAAACGAAAGCCATGGGAAAGGCATGAAAAACAGGTTGACACAAAAATATCCCCAGTTGGTAAGACAAAAATGAACAAGGTGTGGTCATTCGGGCAACCACTATTCACTAAAAATGTGACGTACGAGTCGAGGTGAATTATAAGCATGGATATCTGCAAATTAAGGCTCCACGGAAAACAATGAAATGAAGTGAGCTTGATGTAGTAGCTTGGTTAATCTTTAAGCAGTTCTGGCACTATCTGGCCAAGCCAGCCTCCATTTATTTATGCAGTGGACATTTGCTAGTGCCTGCTGTGTGGATACTGGGCATTCGAATGCAAAGCACATCTTGGTCTTCACGGTCCAAGACTAGTGGTAGAAACAGGCTAATTAACAGCATTAACACCATGTGATAGGGGCTAAAACTGGGGTAAGACCAACGGCCAGCAATGGACTTTCGGCCCTGGAGCCAAGCAGGCCATCCTCATCCTGCCAGGATGACGAGAAATGCCATCTGAGGATGTTGAGAGCAATGCTGCAGACCCCAGTCAGCCTGTTCTTAGGGGATCACGGTGCCTGTGGCTGTCGAGTCCTTGTGGTAATACATGGCACTCTCCAGGCAGCCGTTCTCTGACCCCAGTGTGAGTGAGCAACGTTCCTGCAGTGGTGGATTATTCTGGTGGAATTTAGGAGGTACTACAGTTTCTTAAGTGGCTTTATTCTTGGATGGGGGTCATGATGCTGACAGTAATATCAATCTGTTAGCCATGCTGGGCAAAAGAGCAGGTGAGACTTCCCATGCCCTGGAGATCCGGCAGACTGTCCTGCCTCCCTGGCTAGAGTGGTTCTAGATAACAGGATCACTCCAGACTTTCTATGGACAGCTAAGGGTATGGCTGCCTGCTGGCCAACACATCATGTTGAATATGGATCAACACCAGTGGTGAGGTAGAAAAATCAGTCTTCTACATATAGAATGAGAAGGATGGTTGTTTATGATACCTCAGTGGACACCCTGGACAGGCCTGGCTACATTAATTTGTGGGCCTATGCAAAATGAAAATGTGGAGCCTTGTTAAAAACTTACTAAAAATTTCAAGACAGTGACTGCAGAGCATTGCATCAAGTTCGGAGCCCCTCTAAAGCAGTGGGTTCTGTGCTGCTGCTCCCAGTTAGCCAGATCTGACCCTGGGACCTCTTTTCTTAGCTGGATCTAGATCTGATGGCCTCTGGTCTGTTCTGCAAACCTCTTTAGAGTGGAGTCAAGACTGGACTCTCAGTCCTTGTGGTAGAAATGGTGTGAAATACGGATGAGATGAGGTGCCCTTTGAATTTAGGAAGGTAAGAGGCACCTGGTTGGCTCAGGTGGTTAAGCATCTGCCTTTGGCTCCCATCATGATCTCAGGGTGCTGGGATTGAGCCCCACATGGGGCTTCCTGATCAGCGGGGACCCTGTTTTTCCCTCTCCCTCTCCCTTCCTGCTCCCCCTGCATGTGCTTTCTCTCTTTCTGTCAAATAAATAAATAAAATCTTTTGGTGCCTGGGTGGCTCAGAGGTTGAGCATTTGCCTTTGGCTCAGGTCATGATCCTAGGGTCCTGGGATCGAGTTCCACATCAGGCTCCGTGCAGGGAGTCTGCTTCTCCCTCTGTCTATGTCTCTGCCTCTCTCATGAATAAATAAAATCTTAAAAAAAAGAACCACAATTCAAGAAAATAAGATTAAAAAAAAAAAAAAGAATTTAAGAAGGTGAACTGAGAGGGTAAGGGTCAACATGTCCAGGACTTATCCTCAAAGACTGGCCTTCCAGAGATGGAGTTGGCCTTGTGTGGAACAGGACCACTGGAATCTGGACTCTACTCCATAGCATTTGGCTACAGCTGAATGCTTAAGGAGGTATCGTCAGCCCTGATAGAATGCTGAGGGGCAGATCAGGGCTCCAGCCACTGATCCACCTGTCACATAGCTGCAACTGCAAGGTGTGGGCCCCAGATTCAGATCTTGCCAGGGGAGGACGTGGCACTTACCTTACTATGTAGCTGCTCATATGCATGAAATAATGCAGGGCTGAGCTTCTCCTTTTAGTGGTTGATGCCAACTCTGCTTGGTTCCTGTAAGCCCTCCAGATCGTGATGAAGAATGGGGAAGCTCTGCCCTGTTGCTGCTCCTGTCTCTAAGTTTTCCTATCCAGGTCTTCTTTTATTATTATTATTTAAAAAAGATTTTATTTATTCATGAGAAACAGAGACAGAGAGGTAGAGACACAGGCAGAGGGAAAAGCAGGCTCCATGCAGGGAGCCTGATGTGGGACTTGATCCTGGGTCTCCAGGATCACACCCTGGGCTGAAGGCGGTGCTAAACCTCTGAGCCACCTGGGCTGCCCCCCAGGTGTTCTTTAGGTGTGGTCTTCATACTACCAGAATGCTGGAGCCCCAAGGAAGGGACATTCAAACTGAGCATTTAAGGATCAGAAGTCTGCTAAGTAGGTAAATGGCACACTTGTGAAGAGGTGGTGGTGGAGGGGATGACTATGAGCAAGAGAAATGACAGGTGCAAAAGTAGGGAAGTAAAGCAGAGCAACAAAGACTCAGGAAACTGTTAGTCATTGTTTGGTAAGAACAGAGGGTTTATGTGGTCTAGTCATGGGCAACGAGGCTGGAAAGACAGGAAGGGGCCAGATCAAAGAGCCTCTATGTTCTATTAAGGAGTTTGAACTTTATACTTTGTACATAATGAATGGTAAGACAATGAAGGATTTTAAGGGGTAAAGTGACACAATCAGATATGAGTTTTGATAGATTGCTGTAGTAGAAATGACAGGATGAAAGACTGGCAGCAGGTAGTTACAACATTCCAGAGAAAGATGGTAAGACAGGGGACCTTGTTGGGTTGAATGACTGCTCATGGGATTAGGCCAAAGAGTCTCTGAAGCCACAAAATGGTAAAAGTCACAAGACAGAAGGAACCTGGATACTTCATTGATTTTTTGGCAAGGAGCTGCTCAGGAGAGTCACTTTCCAAGAAACATCTGAACTGGGTCTTACATAAGGGTAATATGAAGTTTTATTGTGTTTAAGCCATTGAGACATTTGGATTTATTTTCTAAGTACTTTTTTTTTTTTTTGGCTTTTAGCTTATACTGATGTATAGAAGTAAGGAAATCATTGGTAATACCATTAATCCAATATGGTGAAGTCTGAAAGACACAGATTCAGAAGATGATGATGAATTTGGTTTAACTCTGTGTTGAATTTAAGAGACCAGTGGGGTAGCAAAATGGAACTTGTTGACAATCCATTTTCCCTAGGTCTCTTGAGTTTCTGTACATCTTGAGAGCAAGGAAGGCATTGACTGCTCTTTGTTTCAGACTGTCTTTTCAGGGATGTTTTTATAGCAAACAACCTGAAAAATCTTGAACAACTTTTGAAGAAAAAGATAGTGTCTTGCTCTGCGGTGAAGAGGCTTGCTGCCCATGGGAAAAATGTGCATTCTCCAAACTCAGAGCTCTTCTCCTATAAGGCAATCCATCGCTTGTGTGAGTCTCACCTGGCCTTCATTTGCTGGTGGGAACCGGGGCTTTATGCTGGTGTTCTGGGTACTGCTATTGCTGTGAGTAATGTGCTGCCCTTTAACTTTATGTCTTTTACCAGCATCCACGTAACTGGTAGGAAGCAGATAAAAATCTCAGCTTCTTCACAGTTCTGGAAAGATCCGTCCAGAGGTGGTTAGATATCCAGATTGGGAACTCAGAACTGGGTCTCATCAGAGTCTGGGTGGGTTGAAGTCCTGGGTGCTGATGGTGGAGGTAGGGCTGGCAGGGCAGGAATGCTACGTGAGAGATAAGAAAGATGAGAACCTCCAAGGACAGCAACTAGTAAGAGAAAGGAAGTAGAGCGCATGAAGCAGGCCACACAGATCTGAGAAGCAGGAACTTCCACTTCAGACAGGAGTGGTTAGGAACTTTCATTACTGTGGAAGTCAGTGAGATGATTGTTCTGGATTTGAAACTTGAGAGACCACTGGAAACTATAGTATGGCTAGTTTTAGGGGGTGACAAAGACAAAATCCAGATTTCCATGGATTGAGGAACCAGCAGGTGGAGGGAGTAGGAGGGCCTGTGCAGCCTGTGCATCAGAAGGGGATGTGAAGGAAAGGGGAGGAGGTTACAAGGAATGAGGTGTCTGGGGTTTCGCAAAGGGCTTCTGTTGTGAGATACACATGCATGCACTGAGCACACATGTCACATATATGTGGCTGTACCTTACCTTTTATCCCGAGTTTCCTAGACTGGCTTCAGTTGACTTTTCTAAACCAATTTCACACCTGTTTCCAGCATGAAATATAGTGGAAGCCATACTCCCTCCCCAGAACGATCTGTGTATTCCTACTTTAATACCAACAGGGACCCTAACCACTGTTCAAGGCCTATTAAAAATCTCCCTTTCTTCACGAGGGGTTTCCCTCCTTCTCTGCAATGTCTCCTCCCACTAACATTGCGGGCTCTTCTTTGTATCTCTTTCCTGGCACTTCATAAGGCATTTCCAGGTGTGTCTCAAATCTTCTAGACCAGATAGGTTGGTTTTTCCAGAGGCAGGAGAGTGTAAGTAGTTGAGAGCCAGAGCTTGAGGATTGGATAGAACTGGAATCAGGTACCGGCTCTGCTATGCAAGAGCAGGGCAGCCATCGGCAAGTCACCTGTGTCCTCACACACTCCATTTCCTCTCCCGTAAAAAGGGGATTTTTATTTTTTAGGACTCTGGTGGCAAATGAAACTAGTGCATGCAAAAGGCTTGATATGGTGCCTGGCTTATAGTAGGTATGTACCTGTGTCCACATAGAGTTGAGAAAGTTTATTTTAGTTTCAGTTTATTTACTCAGGTTTGCTGAGTAAATAAACTAACTTTTTATTTTATTTATTTATTCATCAGAGAGAGAGAGAGAGAGAGAGAGAGAGAGGCAGAGACACAGGCAGAGGGAGAAGCAGGCTCCATGCAGGGATCCGGATGTGGGACTTGATCCCGGATCCCCGGGATCAGGCCCAGGGCTGAAGGCAGTGCTAAACCGCTGAGCCACCTGGGCTGCCCTATAAACTAACTTTTTAAAAAGGTTTTTTACTTATTTATTTGAGAGGGAGAGAGAGAGCACAAATGGGGAGGTGAAGCAGAGGGAGAGGGAGAAGCCTGAGCAAGGAGCCTGATGTGGGACTTGATCCCATGACCCTGAGATCATGACCTGAGCCCAAGGCAGACGCTTAACCAACTGAGCCACCCAGGCGCCCTAACCATTTAACTTTTGATTATCAAGGACAAAATTATTTTGATAATTTTTGCTTAAAACAATTCTATGACTTCTAAGAATTTAAAAGGGGAAAAAGTGTAGAGAAGAAAGCCATCTTTTGCCTGTCTCCAGATCTTTATCCTTTCTCATCCTCCTTATTTTTTTGAGGACCCAACTTTCTACCTGGTATCATTTCCTTTCAGCCTAAAACATTAGCATTTCCGGTAATGTAGGTTTCTGGCTGATGAATTCTTCATTGTCTTTCATCTGAAACTGTCTTTGTTTCATTTTCATTCTTGGAGCATATAGCATCTAGGTTGATTGCTATCTTCACACTTTAAAAATGTTGGTCCATACTCTTCTGGCCTGGATAGTTTCTGAGCTGAATTCATTTGTTAATTAGACCGTTGCTCCCCAGGATGTAATGTGGTTTTTTTCTTTTAACAGCTTTCAAGACTTGTTATTTATTTTTGGCCTTCAAAAGCTGGACTATTGATGCATCCTCTAAACATATTTTTCCTGTTTATGCTGCTCGGTGTTTATTTATCATCTTATATTTTTCTTTCTTTTCCTCTATTCTTCACACTGACCACTTTTTATTGATCTCTTTTCAAGGATGCTTACTTTTTCTTCTGTCATCTCCATTTATCTAATAAGTCAATCCAATAATTTTAAAATTTCAGATATTATTTCTCAGTTCTAGAATTTCATCTGGTTCTTTCTTTAATCACCTTTCTCTGCTGAGATTTCTTATTTTTTACTCACTGAAAGCATGTTTTACTTGACTTCACTGAGGAGAGGTCTCATAGCTGTTTAGAATCATTGTCCGTTACTCCCAGCGTCTGGAACATCCTGGCATTGCTTTTCTTCTCTTTTTGAGAATGTGTTCCATATTCTCGGTTGTTCATATGATTGGGTAGTTTTTTATTGTAGCCTGGACATTATAGATGTTACACTGGAAATTCTGGATTCTGTTATTTTTCTCTCACAATCATTGCTTTTTTGTTTGTTTGTTTTTGTTTGTTTCAGCAGGCAATGATCTTGTCTGCTTGAATTGCAAAATCAATTGTTTTGTCTGACAGCTCCAGTCTCAGTTCAGATTATTTTGTCTTTATATGCTGCTGAGTTTGATTCACACATACATGGTTCAGTGGTCACTCAGACACATGGGGGAGGCACTTTGGTGAAACCCTCTTGTGCTTTGTCCCACCCAAGATTCCTCCATTCTCTTCGGTGGCCATGATTTTATAGTTTCAGGCTTTTCTGGGTAAAGAGACTGCTGTTTTCAATTAGTGGCCCCTCCAAGACTATGTACTCTGCATAGACTACACTGAACCCCGGAAGAGAAGCCATGAGCACAGGGAACTTACTTGGTGCAGCTCCCCTCATCTCCTCCTCTGAGCTTTGCTGCATCAGCTTCTGTCTGCTTTGCTCACTCACCAATTCACTGAGGCATTTGCTTTTTATATCATGTCCAGGGCTTATACTTGTTTTCTGTGGGAAGTCCTCCAGTCAACTAGATTTTCTCATGTTATAAGAAAGTTTTCTAATTTTGCATCTTACATTTGAGTCTGGATCCATATTAAGTTGAAGAGTATAACATTTGTGTCTAGATTCATTTTTGGTAGTTGGCCAGTTGTTCCAGCACCATTTGCTAAAAAGGCTTTCTTTTCTCCATTATATTGCTCTTGCTCTTTGTCAGGGTCAGTTGGCTATACTTATGTGGGTTTATTCTGGGTTCTCTATTCTGCTCCATTGACCTATTAATTATTCTGTTGACAATACCACATTATTTTGATTACTATAGCAAATTTTGAAGGTGGGTAGTACCAGCTTCGTTCTCATCCTTTAATATCATGTTGGCCCTATGGGTCTTTTCCCTTTCCATATAAACTTGAGAACATTTCGTTGATATCCACAGAATAATTTGCTGAGATTTTGATTGGGATTGCGTTAAATCTGTAGATCAAGTTGGGAAGAATGGACATCTTAACAATATTGAGCCTTCCTATCCATCAACATAGAATGTCTCTCCATTTATTTAGTTCTTCTTTGATTTTATTTGTCAGACTTTTATGGTTTTCCTCATATAGAACTTATATTTTGTTAAATTTTTACCCAAGTATTTCATTTTTGAGGTCTTCACTTCACTTCTTCTTTATCCTTTTATCTATTGATAGACACATGGGCTGTTCCATAATTTGGGTATTATAAATAATGGTTCAATAAACATAAGGGTTTGTATTTTTGTATTCTTTAAGTAAAAACCTAGCAGTGGAATTACTGGGTCATATCACTTTTTTCCATAGTGGATGCATCATTTTGCATTCCCAGAAACAGTGTGTGAGGGTCTTTTTTTCTCCAATCTTTGCTAACACTTGGTTCTTGTGTCTTTGGTTTTAGCCATTCTGACAGGTGTAAGGTGATATCTCATTGTAGTTTTCATTTGCATTTCCCTGATGATGAGTGAAGTTGAGCATCTTTTCATGTGTTTGTGGGCCACCTGTATGTCTTTTTTTGGAAAAATGTCTATTCATGTCTTTTGCCCATTTTTAAATTGGATTATTTGTTTTTGGGGTGTTGAGTTGTAGAAGTTCTTTATATATTTTGGATACTAAGCCTTTATTAGATATGTCATTTGCACATATCTTCTCCCATTCAGTAGGTTCCCTTTTAGTTTTGTTGATTGTTTTTTTTTTTTTTTAATTTTTATTTATTTATGATAGTCACACACACACACACACACACACACAGAGAGAGAGAGAGAGAGAGAGGCAGAGGGAGAAGCAGGCTCCATGCACCGGGAGCCCGATGTGGGATTCGATCCCAGGTCTCCAGGCAGGCGCTAAACCGCTGCACCACCCGGGGATCCCTGTTGATTGTTTTCTTCACCATGCAGAAACTTTTTTATTTTGATGTAGTCCCAATAGTTTGTTTTTATTTTTCTTGCCTCAGGAAACATACCTGGAAAAATGTTGCTATAGCTGATGCAGAGATTACTGCCTGTGCTCTCATCTAGGATCCTTATGGTTTCAGGTCTCTTATCTAGCTATTCAATCTATTTTTTAGTTTATCTTTATGTATGGTGTAAGAAAATGGTCCAGTTTCATGCTTTTGCATGGGACTGTCCAGTTTTGTCAAAACTATCTTATTCCCATTGTATATTCTTGCCTCTTTTGTCAAAGATTAATTGGCTATATAATCACAGGTTTGTTTCTGGGCTTTCTATACTGTTCCAGTGATCTATGAATCTATTTTTGTGCCAGTACCACACTGTTTGGTTATTCCAGCTTTGTAGTATAATCTGAAATCTGGAATTGTGATACCAAGCTTTGTTTTTTCTTATTCAATATTGTTTTGGCTATTCAGGGACTTTTGTGGTTCCATACAAATTTTAGGATTATTGGTTCTAGTTCTGTGAAAAATGCTGTTGGTGTTTAGATAGGGATTGCATTAAATTTTTTTTAAAAGATTTTTTAAAAATTTATTCATGAGACCCACAGATTGAGGGAGAAAGGGAGGCAGAAACACAGGCAGAGGGAGAAGCAGGCCCCAAGCAGGGATCCTGACGTGGGACTCGATCCCGGGTCTCCAGGATCAGGCTCTGGGCTGAAGGCAGCGCTAAACCTGCCTGAGCAGCCCGGGCTGCCCGGGATTGCATCTAATTTATAGATTACTTTGAGCAGTATGAACATTTTAATAATATTTATTCTTCCAATCCATGAGCATGGAATATCTTTTCATTTGTTTATGTCATCTTTAATTTCTTTCATCAGTGTTTTATAGTTTTCTGATTACAGTTTTTTCACCTCCTTGGTTAAGATTATTCCAAGGTATTTTATTATTTTTTGTGCAATTTTAAATGGGATTACTTTCCTAATTTCTCTTTCTGTTGCTTTATTAGTGGTATATAGAAAGGCATGGATTTATATACATTGATTTTGTACCCTGTGAATTGTTCTGAATTTGTTTATCAGTTCTAGTTTTTTGGTGGCATCTTTATAGAGTTTTGTATATATAGTATTGGGTCATCTGCAAATAGTGAAAGTTTTACTTCTTCCTTACCAATTTGGATGCCTTTCATTCCTTTTTCTTAGTGCCTAGGACTTTCAGTCATATGTTAAATAAAAGTGGTGAGAGTGGATATCTTTGTCTTATTCCTGATCTTAAGGGGAAATGTTCAGTTTTTTTAGCATTGAGTATGATGTTACCTGTAGGGTTTTAACATATGGCCTTTATTATGTTGAAGTATGTTTCCTCTAAACCTATTTTGTTGAGGGTTTTAACCATGAATGGATGTACTTTGTCAAATGTTTTTGCATTTACTGAAATGATCATATGGTTTTTATCCTTTTTCTTATCAATGTGATGTATCACATTGATTCATTTGCAAGTATTGAAACATCCTTGCATTCCAGTGATAAATCCCACTTAATCATGGTGAGTGATTTTTAAAAATGTATTGTTGGATTTAGTCTGCTAGTGTTTTGTTGAGAATTTTTGCATCTGTGTTTATCAGATATTGACCTGTAGTTCTTGTAGTTCTCTCTCTCTCTCTCTTTTTTAAATAGGCCCCATGCCCACCGTGGAGTCCAATGAGGAGCTTGAATTCACAAGACCTGAGCTGAGATGAAGAGATAAACCACTCAGGCACCCCTGCAGCATCTTTATACGGTTTTGGTATCAGGGTGATACAGGCCTCAAAGAATGAACTTGGAAATTTTCCTTTCTTTTTTGTTGGAATGGTTTGAGAATAGGTATTAACTCTTCTTTAAATGTTTGGTACAATTTGCCTATGAAGTCATCTTGTCCTGGACTTTTGTTTGTTGGGAGTTTTTTAAAAAAATTATTATTTTAATTTCATTGCTGGTAATTGTTCAAATTTTATTTCTTCCTGATTTAATTTTGGAAAGTTATATGTTGCTAGAAATTAATCCATTTATTTTAAGTTGTCCAATTTGTGGCATATAATTTTTCATCTCTATTCTTTTTTGTATTTCTGTGACGTTGGTTATTTCTCCTCTTTCTGATTTTCTTTCTTTTTTTTTTTTTTTTTTGTTCATTTTATTTATTTTTATTTATTTATGACAGTCACACACAGAGAGAGAGAGAAAGAGAGAGAGAGAGGCAGAGACACAGGCAGAGGGAGAAGCAGGCCCCATGCACCGGGAGCCCGACGTGGGATTCGATCCCGGGTCTCCAGGATCGCGCCCTGGGCCAAAGGCAGGCGCCAAACCACTGCGCCACCCAGGGATCCCCCTGATTTTCTTATTTGAGTCATCTCTCTCTCTCTCTTTTTGACAAGTTTGGTTAAATATCAATTTTGTTGATCTTTTCAAATAACCAGCTTCTGGTTTCATTGATCTATTTGTTTTCCATTTCTATTTTACTTTTGCTTTAATCTTTATTATTTTCTTTCTTCTGCTGGTTTATGAGTTTTGTTTGTTCTTCTTTTTCTAGCTCCTTTAGGTGTAAAGTTAGGTTGTTTGAGATTTTCCTTGCTTTTTTTTTTTTATGATAGTCACAGAGAGAGAGAGAGAGAGGCAGAGACACAGGCAGAGGGAGAAGCAGGCTCCATGCACTGGGAGCCCGATGCGGGATTCGATCCCGGGTCTCCAGGATCGCGCCCTGGGCCAAAGGCAGGCGCCAGACTGCTGCGCCACCCATCCCCTTTCCTTGCTTTTTGAAGTAGGCCTGTATTGTTATAAAGTTTTCTCTTAGATCAGCTTTTGCTGTTTCCCAAAGTTTTTGGACTATTGTGTTTTCACTTTAATTTGTCTCCATGGGCTGCCTGGGTGGCTCAGCGGTTAAGCGTCTGCCTTCAGTGCAAGGTGTGATCCTTGAGACCCGGGATCGAGTCCTGCATCAGCCTCCCTGCATGGAGCCTGCTTCTTTGCCTGCCTCTGCCTGTGTCTCTGCCTCTCTCTGTGTGTCTCTCTTGAATAAATAAATAAAATCTTTAAAAAAATAATTTGTCTCTGTGTATTTTTTTATTTCTTTGTTGATTTCTTGGTTGACCCATTCGTTGTTAAGTAGCATATTACTTACCCTCCATGTATTTGTGTTCTTTCTAGATATTTTTCTTGTGATTGACTTCTAATTTCATAATGTTGTGGTCAGAAGAGATGCATATAATGACTTTGATTCTTTGATCTTCAACCCTGAGATCATGACCTGAGCCAGAATCAAGAGTCAGATGCTCAACTGACTGAACCTCCAGGTGCCCCCTATTTACTGGTTTTTGATTTAGAGTTACCATTTGGTTTATATATCACATCTTCTGTGTATAGCAGTTTATATTAAGTTGATGGTCACTTATGTTTGAACCCATTCTTTACTCCTCTCCTTCCCATGTTTTAGGCATATAGTGTTATACTTTATATCCTTTTGTGAGTTCCTTGACTGATTTTTACAGATATAAGATTATTTTTTATTGATTTTGTGCTTCCTACTTGCCTTACTCTTACTTATGGTCTTTCCTTTCCACTCAAAAAAATCGCTTTGAATATTTCTTATAGGATTGGTTTAGTGATCATGAACTCCTTTAACTCTTTGTCTAGGAAATTATTTCTCCTTCTATTCTGAATGATGGTCTTGCTAGTTAGAGTATTCTTGCCTGCTTTTTTTTTTTTTTTTTTTTTTTCCTTTCAGTACTTTGAATATATCATGCCACTTCTTTCTGGCCTGTAAAGTTTTTGCTGAAAAGTCAGGCGATAGCCTTATGAGGTTTCCCTTATATGTAATCTTTTTCTTTCTTCTTCTTTCTTTTTCTTTCTTCTTTCTTTCTTTCTTTCTTTCTTTCTTTCTTTCTTTCTTTCTTTCTTTCTTTTTCTTTCTTTCTTTCTTCTGCTTTTAAGATTCTCTATCACTACTTTTTGCCATTTTTAATTACTATGTGTCTGGGTGTGGACCTTCTTGGGTCAATTTTGTTGGTGAATCTCTTTGCCTCCTGGATCTAGATTTCTGTTTCCTTCCCTAGATTTGGGAATTTTTCAGCTATTATTTTTTCAAATAAATTTTCTGTCCTCCTTTCTTTCTCTTCTCTTTCTGAGATCCCTATAATGTGAATGTTATTATGCTTGATGGTATCACTAAGTTTCCTAAGTCTTTTCTCATCTTGCATAGTTATTTCTCTTTCACCTGCTCAGCTTGGTTACTTTCCATTGTTCTATTCCCCAGGCCACTGATTTATTCTGCTTTGTCTACTGTACTATTTATTTCATGTAGTGTATTTTAAATTTCATTTATTGTGTTCTTCATCCCTGATTGGTTCTTTTTTATTTTATTGTTAAGGGCCTCGCTGATGCCCTCCCCTCTTTTTTATCGTGCAATGAGTATCTTTATGACCATTACTTTAAATTCTCTAACAGGCATATTACTTATCTCCATTTTGCTTAGGTCTTTTATTGTGATTTTTGCCCTCTTCTTTCATTTGGAACACATTCCTCTGTCTCCTCATTTTGTCTGTTTCTCTGTGTTAGGAAATACAGCTATGTTCAGGGCTGTGTTTAGTCCCTGTGGTGTTAATTGGCCAGTCTGGGCCCCTTGGGCTTGAGTGGAGTCAGATTGGGCATTTGCCAGAGATGCAGTATCACCAAACTCCAGAGTTATTTTCCCTCTGTTGTCACCCAAGAAGCTTTTCTTGGCAGGCAGGGCCTTCAGTCAGACCAGTGGTCTGCATCCCGCCCACTACTGGGGGCTCCATCTGACTGGTGGGCATGGTTATCCTTCCTTCACCCCAGGGCAGGAGTCACTTCAGAGTGGTGCTGGCCACTGTGGGGGCTGCTTGTGTACTGCCAGTCCTGTGGCACTGCCCTGTATGGGCTCTGGCTAAGAGTGCTTTGGAGAGGGCAGATCTGAGAAAGCATAGTTGGGGAGGTATGGTGGGGTTCTTGTGCTAGCAAGCTTTGCTTGCCACTATTCTTCTGTGGGCAGGGCTATGCCATGCAGGGACTGAGATTGGTCATCTGGAGGGATGGATTGGTGGAAGAACTGCATGGGGAGAATAGGCAGCAGTGCTAGCCAGTTAGGTAGCAGTTCCTGCAAGTGGTTGTGCGTTTACACTGGGAGACAGGGTTGGGAAATGGTGACTGCCAGTTCCTTCATTCCTGGAGTTCCCCAGAGATTTCTGTCCTTCTGGGACACACTCTGACATTAGTAAATAGCTCTCCTTCCTGTATGGCTTTTCAAACTGCTGCTTCTATGCTGTATCTCCATGGGCTGCTTGTAGTGTTGTCTCTTTGAGGGCAGGGACTCACTCAGTTTCCTCTGCCTATTGGCTCTTGCAGAGCCAAGCCTGCTGATTTTTTTTTTTTTAATTCCTGGTTTTAAGTCCCACTGGTTATAAGAACTAATGAAATTCAGTCCCTCTGGTTTTCAAATCCAAATGTTATAGAGATTCATCTTCCCCATTTAGGCTTCCCAGTGGAGGGATCTATTTCTCTCCCCTTTCCATGCCCATGGCATCCCTCCCTCCCATGGACAGTCCCGTGAGTCCATTTAGTTTCTGACCACTTCTTTGCCTTTCCAGGCATTTTTTTCCAGGCATTTTCAATGTGTCCTCTTCTCTACATTTAGGTATAGAGTTATTCCACCTGTCTTCAGGTCATTTGGGGGGTTATTTATACTTATGTGAGTGTTATCTAGTTGTATGCATAGGACGAGGTGAGCCTAGAGTCCTCCTACTGTGCCATCTTCCCCAGAAGTCCAGACCCAGATTTTCTACATAGACAATCCTCACCATGAAGAAAGACAGTTTTATTTCTTCCTCCCCAATCTGTATCTTTCCTTTTCTTGTCTTATTGCATTAGTTAGAGGACTCTCAGTATGATGTTGAAAAAGAATGGTGATAGGGGATGTCATTGCTTTGTGACTGATCTCACTGAGAAAGGTTACAGTTTCTCACTTTGATGTTAACTTATGGTTTTTTATTCCTCAAGTTGAGGGTTTCTTCTCTGCTCCTAGTTTACTGAGAGTTGTATGTAGTTTTTTTTTTTTTTTAAATCATGACTGGGTTTAAATTTTATCAAAACCTTTTCCTGCATCTATTGATATATTCATGTGACTTCTTTTTGACTGCTGATGTGATAGATTAGTTGATATTAAAATGTTAAACTAACTTTGCATTCTTGGGTAAATCTCACTAAGTCATAGTAAATAATTCTTTTTACACATTGTTGGACTCAATTTGCTAATATTTGTTGTGGATTTTGGCAACTAGGTTTATAAGAGATACTGGTCTATAGTTTTCTTGTAAGGTCTGGGTGGTTTTGCTGTTAAGAATAATGTTGGTCCCATAGAATGAGTTAGGAAGTATGCCCCTTCCACTGGTATCTGAAGAAATCATAGAGAATGGATATAATTTCTTTGTTACATATTTAGTAGAATTCACCAGTGATCCTATGTGGACCTATGTGGATCCATTTCTTTGATATAGGCCTATACAGACTATTTCCTCCTTTATTTTTAATAATAGTTTTGTAAGCCTTCTTGAATGGCAACCTCTTTCTTTTAATTCTTTGAATATACCCATTGTCTTCTGCTCTCCATTGTGTCTGGTAAGAAGTGATCTGTTAATCTTGAGGAGTACTTGCACCATACGTTATTTTTGCCTTATTGCTCTCAAGATTCTCTCTGCTTCTGTCTCCTGACATTTCGACTATGATGTGTATAATTATGGATCTCTTGAGTTTATCCCATATGGAATTCATTGAATTTCTTGGACATAAATATTGTAAATATTAACACTTTTCATCAAATTGAGGACATTCTCAGCCATGGTTTCATTGAACGTTCTTTCTACACTTTTTCTTCTCCTGGGATTCCCATGATGTGTCTGCTAGTATATTTATTGTGTCCCACATTTCTCTGAGGCTCTGCTCATTTCTCTTCATTCTTTTGTTTGTTTGTTCCTCAGAGTAGGTTTTTCTAGTTGATTTAACTTCAATTTCACTGACTCTTTCTTCTGCCAGCTCAATTCTGTTGAAGCTGTAGTGAATTTTTCATTTCTGTTATTGAACTTTTCAACACCAGAATTTCTATTTGGCTATCTCTCTCTCTCTCTCTCTCTCTCTCTGTCTCTCTCTTAAATGATTTCTAACCTGTGGATATTCACTATCTGGTGAGACATCATTCTCATACTTTAATTCTTTAGAGATGATTTCCTTTGCTTCTTTGAACATATTTTTGCTAGCCAGTTAATGTCTTTGTCCAGTAAGTTCAAAATAAGCACTTTCTCAAGAATAGTTTCTATTGAGTGTTTTTTAAAATTTTGCAGGGGCCATACTTTCCTGTTTTTTTTTTATATGTCTTCTTTTTTCTGATTGAAATTTGGACAATTTAAAGGATGAAAATATGGTAATTCTGGATATCAGATTCTTGTTCCACCTCTCCAACCTGTTTTTATTGTTGTTGCTGTTTGTTGTAGTTGCTGTTTGCCTGTTTAATGGCCTTCCTGAATAAATTCTGTGAAGTCTGGATTTTTTTTGCTGTGTGCTACCTCTGAAGTCTCAGCTCAGTTAGCTTACTTGGTCAGCTAATGATTAGACAGAGATTTCCTTAAATGCCCTGGACTGGTAAGTCTTTTTTGCCCTTTGCTAAGGGACTTCTATGTAGGTTGAGACATGCCTTCAATATTTCGTCAGTTTATACCCTTGATTTAGCTTTTAACTCCTTTTTGTGCAGATCCTCAAGATCAGCCAAAGATGAGAAATTAGAGCCTTCTCAGGTCTCTCCTGGGCAGACACACAGCCCTACAATGCACCCTACACACATATATTATACTCAGTAATACATTGAACCTTTTCAAATCTCCCTATGGTCATTTCATTCCCCGGGGTTTCCAAGAGTGCTGTTTGCTCCAATAGGTACTTCCGCCTCAGGCAGCTGCAATGATAAACAATTACTGATTTTTTTTTTTTTAACACAATGTCCTGGTGTTAGGACTTCCCTCACTGAGCAAGCTCTCTCAAATAAAGATAAGCCCTATTAATGGACTTTTCTAGGTAGCTGCCAGACTGACAATTTTCTGGGGATGTGGCTTTTTGGGGGAGCTCTAAGCCTGTATTGCTTCTTTTTAATGGCTGATGGGCTGCTAGTTTTCTCTGTAACTGGTTCTGAGTCTGTTGGTTTTTGTGGTTATCATGGAGCTGGGAAGAAGGAGATGGGAATAGGGCAAGTTAAATGTCACAAGGCTTACTGTTCTTATTGAGATCCAGCCATTTTCTTGAATACATGTTCTTCATTAAGTTTTTGGTTAATTTCCAGGGTTCTGAAAATGTTGATTTTTGACAATTTTTGCCTATGTTCTCATTGATCCTACAGAGGAGCAGATTTTCAGAGGTCCTTCCTCCACCATTCCAGAATTGTTTCCTCCATAAACAGTAATCTCTGTACTGTGTTGTAATATAATGATGCATTCAGGGCATGCTGAGGAACATTCAATTTTTTTTAACGTTCTTAGTTTTTTAATCCTCTCATGAAAAATCTGCACAATCACCACAGATAAAGCCACTGCAGAATCTTTACTCCTTCTGTTGTCCAGTCTCCAGCTCACTTCTTTTTGCCAGCACCAACATTGGCTTTTGCAGTCCCCCTGACTTTCTTCATTCTGTTTTTGTGTTCTTTGCACTTTTTCTTGGTGTCTTTTTCTTCTCATACAGGCCATGTCTTGCAAGTCTATGTTTGGGTTCATTTTTCTTTGCGTATTCCAAGGAATCATAAATCATGCCACAGCCAGTTGTCTTGCCACCACCAAAATGGGTTCTGAATCCCAATACAAATATGACATCTGGTGTGGTCTTGTACATTTTGGCTAGTTTTTCCCGAATTTCTGTCTTATGTACTGTTGCCTTCCTGGGGTGGAGAACATCAATGACTATCTGTTTCCGCTGAAATTGTCAGTTGGTCATGAACTTCCTGGTCCAGATAGTTACTGTGTCGTTCATGATGGTGGCCGAGCTTAAAGCAGCCGGGGAGGAAAAGACGGAACATTCAATTTTGGCTGCAGACTGCTGTGCTTTTGGAGTTATCTCTTCTTTTCCTGCCTTTTTCTTAAAATGTTAACCTCTGGGTCCCCCACAGCAGACCCTTTCTCCTTGTTAATATATTACTCCCAATATGCTGTGGAGTTAATAATCAAATAGCCAAATAGGTTAGCATTATGTTAAAATAGCTTTGGATGGTCCATTGCGAAGTGTGTGGACTTTGTGACACATAGTGACTGCTTACAAATCATTTTGGATTTTTCTCTCCTATGTTTTAAAAATGAGGTTTCTAGATATATGAATTTGGAAGCAAATTGGTGATGTCTAAAATATGGGAGAGACTAGTCCCACAGTACTCCCTGCTGAGGATTATAATCAATTATATATGATTACATCTATAATAGTATACCTAATTGGAAACGTGTTTAAGATAACGTTGAACAAACAGAGGGGTTTTGAGGTAACAGTAACCAGGATGGAAAGTGAGGAAGCTCTGAAACTATGCCATATGAGGAATAATTGGGAAGACAGGTGACATTGCATTCAGAGAAAGAAAAACTTGGATGAAAGGAAAAACTTACTGGAGAGTAGGATAGGGCTGATACAGCAATAAAATTATTCTGTTTCCATGCATCATACTCATACCAAATGACATGATTATGACCAAAAAGCACAAGCTCTAATGGGACAGATTCTGACTCAGTGGAAGAGAAATTTCAAATAATGAGAAATACTCAATAATGTAATTGACTAAGCCTGAGGCTGGGAAACAAAAGTAAATAAGATAGAATCACTATTCTAGAGCCATTCATAAAGTGGAAGCTCCATTCTTAGTGATTAAATCAGGACTAAATGATCCTCTATTAAAACATACTGTATTGGGGCAGCCCGGGTAGCTCAGCGGTTTAGCGCCTGCCTGCAGCCCAGGGCCTGGTCCTGGAGACCCGAGATTGAGTCCCATGTCGGGCTCCCTGCGTGGAGCCTGCTTCTCCCTCTGCCTGTGTCTCTGCCTCTCTCTCTCTCTCTCTCTCTGTGTGTCTCATGAATAAATAAACAAAATCTTAAAAAAAAAAATACTGTATTGGATAGAAGACTAGGGTATATGACAGATAAGGCCAGTTCTACCATTTTCAGGGTCTGAGATACAGCTTGGAGTCCACTGGCATGCCTACAGAACTGGAAGATGAGCTTAGGCCAAGATAAAATATTCAGTGTGAGTCTAGAGTCTCCAAGGAATACATTATATTTTTGAACTCTTTGTCTACCAGATGGTCATCATGTATGAAGCTAGAGGCAAGTTAACTTTAGAGTTTTACTGGCACCTAGTGGTAAAGATGGATATCGATATAATCAAAAGACCATCTCTAAGTACCATAAACATACTTAATATTTACAAAAATTATAAATGCATATAGTGATAAAAACTTATTCATTCTTTGAACTCTCCTCAAAAAAGATTTAAAATTATTTAAATGTTATCTTCAAGATATTTTTATCCTGAAGCTTCTTTTTTTTTCCTCTTTTGAAGATTTTATTTATTTGTTCATGAGAGACAGAGAGAGAGAGAGGCAGAGACACAGGCAGAGAGAGAAGCAGGTTCCACACAAGGAAAGGAGCCTGATGTGGGATTTGATCCCAGGACTTGGAATCATGCCCTGAGCTGAAGGCAGATGCTCAACTGCAGAGCCACCTAGGCATCCCTATCCTGAAGTTTCAAACTCTTTAGTATCTTCATAGATTTTATTTATGAGCAAACTTGTAGTGTTATTACAGTCTCTTCTAATTCACATATTCCAGGTACATTATTTTCATGGTTTATGAAAAACACACAAACATCATCTAAACTATCAATGTATTAAATTTTAATTACAAATTAAAGTTGGTATCACTAGACCACAAAGGTAAATATCCTCCAATTCAAAGAGAGAATTACAGGTACCAATCTAATATCATTAACAGTATTTTTCACTATAGTGACAACTGATTTATAACATATTTGACAGGCCAGGAGGTTGGTTCTGGTTATATTTGGGAACTAATGCTGAGAAACAATATGTGCTAATTGGTCTGTGGGGAAATTAAACCCATTTGGGCCTCTCCAGAATGTCTTTATGCTAAATAAATTGAGATAAATGGCTATGGCTATTGAACTATAGAATATATATATAAACTTTCTGTAACTCACCTATACACAAAATAGAAAAGCAGAATGTGCCAAATTTTTCATAGTAAGTGAAGCATAAGAGTATTAAGCTTACAGATAAAAATAAATATAGCTGTTGTGGTTGATATGCTTTAACAACATGATAAGAAAATGACACTCTTGGGGCACCGAGTGACTCAGTAATTGAGCGTCTGCCTTTGGTTCAGGTCGTGATCCCCGGGGTCCTGGGATGAGTCCTGCATTAGGCTCCCCACAGGGAACCTGCTTCTCCCTCTGCCTGTGTCTCTGCTTCTTTCTGTCTCTCATGAATAAATAAATAAAATCTTAAAAAGAAAAGAAAAGAAAAGGACAGTCTTCTGGAAAAGAAGAAGTGGGTATTGTTAACATTTTGATGGTTATGGTACCATTACATTTTGATATGATATGAAAATGCCACTTGTCTCATCCCCATTATAACTTTCAAAGGAATTATAATCTCCAAATACCTTTTCTTTCTGTAGGTCTTCCACCCTCCTATATTTCAAAAATAAAACAGGACTGATAAGGCAGTTCTTTTTCTTAATTACAAAGGCAAGCCTCTCTGTGTGGGGTGAAAACTATATCCTTGCAGGTGAGAAAGCAAGCCCAGGTGTCCATGCTTCCAGGCACCCCCTGAGCTGTTCTGAGTGACTTTCCAGGTTGTGCCAATATCCCTCAGCTCAACAGAAGTCAGAATGGCTTGGAAGTGATGATGGAGAAAATTACTTTGACCTCCCTGACCTATTTTAGTGATATGGGAATTCATCACTACGAGGGATGACAGTCTCTATACATTTATTATATAACATGCATTTTATTACTATTTAGCTTCTGTTAGCCTAGTGTTAGTAGAAGCAATGGAAAGGAATAGAACTTACAGGAACAGTATTAGCAAATGTCAAAGCCAGTTTGAAGTTTCCATTCAATATTTTTTCTCCAGATAATATATAACCTGTTTCTCTACGTTTTCTCACAGGGACAGTGACCTAATCTCTATTTTTTTTTAAAAAAAGATTTATTTATTTGAGAAAGAGAGAGAGAGAGAGAGAACATAAGTGGGAGAGAGGCTGTGGGAGGAAGAGAATCTGAAGCAGATTCCTTGCTGAGTGGGGAGTGGGAAGGACTTGGGGCTTGAGAAGGACTTGGGGCAGGACCCTGAGATTGTGACCTCAGCCAAAACCATGACTCGGATGCTTAACTGACTGTGCCACCCAGGCGCCCCAGACCTAATCTTTTAATCATTTTTATTTCTCTCTAGCATTGAATAGGATGGCAGTTAAGCTTAACCAATTTCAGTGTGGAGTCTACAGATTTTCACGTATTACTAAATTGAATTAATTCATGGAATTATAGACCACAGGTCTGGATGTTTAGTGGAACATCTGCAAAGTGTTTAATGGGTTAGGGTACTGTAGAAGAGGATTAGAATTGTAGAAGATAATCAACCTCTAATCCATTTTGAAAGCATTCTTCAAATTGTAGGTATTTTAAAATCAATAACAATAATGATTCACAGTGACCTCAATTAAAAAAATGTCTTGCTCTTCCTGCCAAAATTAAAATCTTATATATTTCAGGTTGCTCATAAAGACTTTAACAACATGGAATAACCTAGCAATAGTAACAGGTGGGATTCCAATTTTTAAAGTGCTACTAATGCAATAATTTATTTAAAGTTATTCTTTGTACCTCACAAGGGCTCAAGGTTGTTTACAAGAAAGTACAGTAGATTAGAAGGAAGAAGATTTGGGTCAGCTTCCATATCATTACTTAACTAGATTCTTGACTTATAGTAAATCACTTAATATCCTTGAGCTGCTGTTTCCTTGTGTAGACCCCTACCTCATTTAGCTCATCTGTTAGGCTGGCTTCCTGCAACAGTGCCCAACACACTGCAAGCATGCAGCTAATATTTGCCGGCTGACCTAACAACATTGGTTGGACACAAAAATAAAATATTGTCATGCATACCTCAGATGTGTTGCCAGGAGGTTAAAATGATAAACTGGTATAATATGTGGAAAAATGGTTTGAGAACCATATAAGGCTATATAGACACACAGTGCGTTTCTTTTTACAAATGGAGGAAGATGTTCTTTTTCCATTTTTCAAGTGTGGATACATTTTTGGTACCTCACTTGAAATTAAGATAAATGTGTTAATAACTGCAAGTTATTTCAAATCATAAAGCTTATAAATCTACACATATGCTGAGAAAAATAAGCCATATATACCTAAAGCTTCAGAGAACTTCAATGATTGCTTAAGATTAATGGGACTTTAGAGATAAAATACCTGTGATTTTCAATAGTGCGGTAAACTCTTCAGACAAGTTCAGATTAAAAAGTCAAAGGTGAACTCCCTATAACAGTCATAATCTATAATAGCTTTACTGTATTTTAAAGAGAGATTTACAGGTACTAACACTTAAGGTCTAAGATACAGTTAGGTGAAAAATGCAAACTAGACATTTATATTTTCATAAAGAGAAACGAACCTGTATTATCTTCCGATGTTCAAATATATGTGTATGAATATCTTGAAAAAGGCTGAGAAGGTACATACCTAATTATAATAATGATAACAGTGAGGATGGGAGTGGAACTGCAGAAGGGCGGGAAGGGACTTTGGCTTTATTGGTATTGTCTGGAATGTGATAATATCAGGAATGTGAAAAAACAGACAAGAGCATATGACCAAGTCACAGAATCTCTGGAGCCTTATTTAAATATTGAAGATGGAAGGTGTTCTTTCATGGAGTAGGTGAAATAGTTTTCCTACAGAGCAGAAAGGCTCAGTGGCTGACTGCAAACCGATACCTAACATTAAATATGATACAAAAAACAAAAAACAAAAAACCCTAACCCACAAAATTTAAGGGAAAATACATTGGTTAATTATATTCGTGGTAAGGGACAGCTTGTCATTAGACACGTACAACATAGCTTCTAGATATTCTGCCATTAAATAAATGAATTTTAATTTTAATTAGTTTTATTATTTCAACATATTTGATTTGCCCAGTCCATTAGACAAAAAAACATGTTGGGTAAATACAACATAATTTCCATGGGCTGAGGGGACCTACACATCGTTACCTGATTGCTGGCACTGCTGCCTGGCCGCTGAGTGGTCGTGGCTCGAGAGTTCCCCTTAGTTATAATAGTTCTCTCCCTGAGATATTCCTTTCTGTTTGTTCATCATCTTCTTCTTCCGTAAGCTTCCTTTCTTGGGATGACACATTCTCCATATACCTTCTGTTGCTTGGTGTTCTTTGCAGGGAGTCTCTGGCCTGAAGTACCCTCTGTGACTGTGATGCACTTTGTTCATGGAATTCATCACCCATCAGGGATTCTCTCATTGCTCTGGGGCCACTGAACCCATCCTCAGACTGCACAAATGGAGGCTGGTCCTCCTTATGCTCATACATAGCCAGTCTCTTCTCGACCACCTCACGAATCAACACTGAAAAATTAGACGTGCAAAATCACTGTGATTGTTCATATTTGACTAGTTATAATGCTGACTTACATATGCATATAAAGCACTCCCTAGGCCTCAGCCCTTCCCTGTATCATTTTTATGCAAAGTCAGCACATTTAACTTCTCTGCCACTTAATGCATTTAGTATGTATTATAGTCAATGCCTGTTTTAACAGAATATTATTTATAAAGTAATAACAAAAGGTATTAATTCTGAGCAAATTATATAAGAATCAAAAGTATTCTTGAGGGTAAAAATTTGTGCCTTTGTTAATATAATTGACAAAGAAATTTTAAAAATGAAACTGTAAAACTTAACATCTTTCTTCTATTTATTCTTCCTGCTGAAAAATTTCAGAAATGGCTTTTTTTAAAGAATTTATTTTAAAAAAAGGATTTTATTTTTTTAAGTAGCCTCTACATGCAGTGTGGAGCTTGAACTTACAACCCCAAGATCAAGAGTCCAATGCTCTACTGACTGAGCCAGCCAGGAACTCTAGAAGTGATTTTTCTTCTTTTTCTTTTTGAGAGAGAGGGAGTGAGAATGAGACAGACAGAGAGCAAGCACACTTGTGAGCACAAGTACAGGGGTAGGCAGAGGGAGAGGGAGAGAGAGAGAATATTAAGCAGGCTCTACACCCAGCATGGAGGCCGACATGGGCTCAATCTCATGATCAGAGCCGAAATCAAGAGTCAGATGCTTAACCAAATGAGCCACCCAGGGACCCCCAGAAGTGACTTTTAATTAGAATAAAAGAGCTTACTGTCAAGCACTGTTCTTCCCACCATATTGTATTCCATGGTTTTGTCAACTTCATTCATTAGCCATGGAAGGAATCCTATCTCAATATCTGTAATAAAAAAAGTTAATTTCATTATAATCATTATAATGATTTTTATGGATCATTATAGATAGGAAGAATCTGTGCTTTCTCCCTAAATGTTGAAGATTCCTCAACACTGTTTTCTCTCTCTCTTTTTTTTTTTTAAGGTTTTATTTATTTATTCACAAGAGACACACAGAGAGAGGCAGAGATGTAGGAAGAGGGGGAAGCAGGCTCCATGCAGGGAACCTGATGCAGGAATTGATTCCGGGACGCCAGGATCATACCCTGAGCCAAAGGCAGATGCTCAACCACTGAGCCACCCAGGCGTCCCAACACTGTTTTCTTAATACAAAATGTCACATAGACTTATATAGCATTACTTTTGCTACATTCTCTAGGTATATTCTGGTCCACTTTCTTTCTATTGCAATAGAAATAGTATTTTCCAAACTATGAGGTTTTCCTTGAAGTCCAGGCCTTTGGCGCCAACTACACAATCTGAGGTGTGTGAAGAAGGTAGGTAGGTAGGTAGGCTGGGGAGTGGGGAGGAAGATGTGGGTCTGGGAGCAGGACTCCAATCCAAATCTGGAATTGAACCAGGCTGATAGAAGAAATGCCCCCCAACTGAAGCCCAGGGCCTAGGATAAGCTGACCAAGTGTCAGGGACAAGGGTCAGAGTATCTGAGAAGGCTAGAAATGAGTCAAAAACTAGGTGCTCCCATTAGTGGTAAGTTTGTTCAAACTGAAATGGAAATCTACTCCATTACAGGAGCGTTTAAAAATTATGGTCCATTATAATATACATTTTAATGTTTCAAAACAGCTTTTTTTTTGGGGGGGGGTGGCATCTGTTACTTTTCAGTGGAGTGTCAGTAGAGAGTGTAATAGAATATTATACTCACGACTAGAAATAATTTCTTCTGAGGCATGAATCTCATTTCCAAGCTTCTAAATGATCTGTAGTTGACTTTTTCAGCATTTCATGCGAGAAGAAAACAGCCTCTGTGTCTAACAACAGCCTCTGTGTCTAACAACAGAGGTCTAGCTAGACCCCGGTGGGGTGGCAGGGCAACACGGAAAGAATACTGGATCTGGGCTCAGGGTCTGAGGCCTAATGGCTTCCCTGGCTGTTTGGGAGAAGGCATTTTACTTTTCTGAGTTTCAGTTTCTACTTCTGCAAAATGGGAATTAATCTTCCCTATCTACTCCCAAGGGTTACTGGGAGGATCAAATGCTATCATGCATGGAAAATACTACATAAATGGTAAAGTACAATATAAATGTGAACTAATAATATTTGTGTGTAATCTGACCTCTATGTATGTGTACTGAACTGAATATGTAGTCAGGGAAAATTAACATCCCTAAACTCTGCCCCATAATACTATTAGCCATTTGAAATAGGACCTGTATACAAAAGCAATGTGGATTTAAGTGCTTTTGAACTTGAGGAAGGAGGGTGAGGAACAGCAAGACTTACCCTTCATATGGTGGGACTAGCTGAGGGGGGTTCTGGGCAGGTGCTCTGATAGGGCTGACCGGTATGAGTTCTCTAAAGGCAGAGACCAGGTCTCCTTATTTTTATCTCCACACCTAATACAGTGCCTGAGACAGTAGGAACACCTAATTAAATGAATACATGACTTTCATTGCTGCCCCCAAAGGGTTTTTGAGTGGAAAAGGAAGTCAGCTGAGAAAAAAATTAACAACCACTTACGCACATCTTATACATATCATGTTCCATACGTATTACGACATTTAGCTCCTAAATAATCCTCATTTCAGCCTGAGGAAATTGAAGGTGATATGGCTGGTTGATGATGAAACTGGGACCCAAATTCAAATTTTTGACATCAAGTCTATATTTCTTCCTACTATCCGTCCAATAGTAAAGACAAACTGACATCTAAAATCAAGATCTTTACAGTATGCCTACCTCTCATTAGTAATAGTTCTTACTTAAAACAACTTAATTGACTTTAAATATTTAAGGATAGTTTCCAACTCAGAATAAAAATGGGCATGGGATTACTTGGAAGAATTCAGAGGATGCTTATTGTACACAGGGATCTAACAAACACCTCCACGAACCTCGTTCGATGGGATCAAAGAAGTAGCCACCGTCCCTGAGACTGCCAAACACGGACGGGAGGAGGTCTGCCAGGTAACGCTGTGCGAACACCCGAGCCGCAACCTTCTGCGAGGTCTCGTTGTGCTTGTACACCACCTCCCACTGCTGTTGCTTCCGACGCTCCTGCACACAGAAAACACCACCGCATACGGTTACATAGCTGTGAAGTCCTCCCCAAACTCTGAATCTAGTGAGTGGGAGACTCTGGACACATATTTGTATCAAAAAATGGACAGCAAGGAATCTATTAATGGTTCATATTCTTTATCAGGATTTTAATGAATTTCAGCAGCTCCTGGGTATCGAATTCAAAAAAAGAGGTGGAGCTTAGGTAAGATTCATCTTCTGGTCCATTTTTAAGTAAAATAATTTCAAGATATATATATTTGTATGGGTAATAGCAAAGAATAATAACACTTATGTGTATTTGTAATTAGTATTATCATAAATTATAATTAATATGAAAATTACAGTTGCTCAGACATCTTCAGTTAAAGAACTTGGGTGAGTTGTTTCATTTGTAATGCTTCTTTGAATTCATTGAGCTCTGAAACTTAAAAACCTCTCTTTTGTTGTTGTTGCTTCTTGTAGACCACAGTACATCTATAAAGCTAATGAACCATCTTCTCTTCTCCCATGTGGAAGTGGGAGCATTAATATAGTTTCATATGAAGTCTGTTTTCAGAGTTTAAGCAAATATAAATTTAGATGATTTGCATTCATTATTTTCATAGTATATTTCCTAATAGTAAATAAACAAGTTTGCTTTGATAAAGATTTCCCTGATTTTTTCAACAAAGCTAATTTTTCCACTTTTCACATTTGTAAACAAATAGTCTTGCATTTACATTATCTCTACCATAAGCCCTATACCCTATATCCTTTACACAATTAATTATTCATTTTGGAGAAAAATTGAAAATTTCATTAGGTATTGAGTAGAACATCCCAACAACTAACCTATTCTGTGCTCGAGTCTAGTAAGTTAGACTCTGTGGGACATTATTTGAACTCTTTTACATATTTAGGCACTCCTACATAATTTATCCATTCGGTGTCCAATATAGGGCAACAATTATTTCCAGACCCAGAAAGACCTTTAAAAAACCTTTAGAGATTACTGAGCCTCGTATTTCCTAACTGAAGGTTACTGGCATATTTTAAAAACTAGATTCTAAAACTTTTCTTATTAAAAGTTCTAAAAACCTGGAATATAAGATTATATTCTATAATGAAGTTCTGGAGGATCCGTAGGGTATAGAGAGGGGCCTGGCCACTGAGAAAAAGATCCAGAATTCAGAATTCTATCCAGATCCTTTGCTTTCTCATGCCACCTATTCCCAATATACTCCTCCCCTTTTCCCTTACACTGTTTTTTTTTTTTTTTCCACCAATTTATGGCAAACCAATAGATTTCCTTCACTAGAAATCTTGGTATTGAAGAATGTCTTTCAGTTGGGACATATGTAATTTATTACATTTAGAAACTTTTGGAAACTCTATTTAGGTTCATTTATGTAAGCTGGTATTTAAAGAATGTGATTCTGTGCATGAAAGATCTGTGATCTACAGAAGAGGAGATAACTGAGCTATAAGCTTGTTTCTAATGTATCTGCAAAGATTAGCTCTATGACATACCACATGTAATTCAGAAAATAATCTGTTAAAAATAGTCAAAGACTAAGAAAGAAAACTCAAATTCTATACTTTTTCTTCTCTGTGTCGTCTCTCTTGCTCTTCAAGTCGCTGAACTTCAGCTAGTTCAACATTGCGTAACTCTTCATATGCATACTGAGTGGCCCTCAGGTTAGCCAACTCTTCTTCTTCCATTACTTCCAGAAGAGACTGCTCAATGGTCTTCCCCACCAGAACTTCTAACATTGGTTTTACTTCCAGATCAAAGTCAAAGAGCTTAAACACACAAAACAAAGCAAATGTAAAGTTTTAATCATGAACCAAAAGCTCAAAGAAAAAATATCCAGAAAAGCAGTAATGACAGGGTACTATTTATTGAGGAACTTCTGTGTGCTAGACACCATGATGGTGCTTTACTTATAGTTTCCAAAACTCAAAATAGCCCTGCAGGGCACACAGAATAGCAGTCAAAATTATAAAAAGACCTATGTAGTCATCAAAATGAACCTGATACTCAATTTTAAGATCAAACTCTGAAACCCAAAGGAAATATTCTTATATTTCTTATTTTTTTGCCCTTTCTACTCAATTTTTTACTGGTTGTTTTTGCTAACAGTTTGAAGAATAAGGAATAAGAATGAATAATGGGAATTTTGGTGATTTCTCTTTAGGATTTGGAGGCAAATATACCCTTCTATGTAGTCTGTGAAGACTTATTTTATTTCCCAATTTCAATAGCAGTTCTTTCAAGTTCCTTCAGATAAGTCTTAAATCTCAATTACATCATTATGCACATAAG
This sequence comes from Canis lupus familiaris, assembly GCF_011100685.1. Lineage (NCBI taxonomy): Eukaryota > Metazoa > Chordata > Mammalia > Carnivora > Canidae > Canis > Canis lupus. The sequence continues at coordinate 48,825,726 of NC_049222.1, forward strand.
CATTGCCTTCTCTTCAGTTTCATAGACTGGCCTATTTATGTATTCTATATTGACATGAAAAATGTAGTTATTTTAGGATTTTTTTTCTAATACAGAGAAATTATCTACATGAAAACTATATAATTTAAAAGCAACTAATAGTGGAATTTCTACCAGAGATACTATTTTTCTTTATTTGATACAAATTTACCTTGTATTGATATATTAATCAATATATCAATAAAAAAAATCAAAGTACAGATATTCTAAAAATATTTCTAATGATTTTTATCTCTGATCAGCAAAGGGGAAATCAGAACATGGTATTTCAGTATAAAACTATGATAGGTATATTTGGAAAGAAATCCAGTAAGTAGAATCTTTCTGATTATGAAATGGTTTGTAAGCTTTTAGCTAAACCTAACTTTACCTATTTATAAAGAAGATAGAAGGAAGTCCAAATAATGTACTATACCTCTCCTTCTAGTATTTGGGTGGCCACATCTTTGCCAGTTTTGGCAGGAATAAAGAGTGGTGTTGGTGGTCTATCCAAAAATGCATCTGTTTGGCATTCCATATCAACTTCTATTATGCGGTCAGCAATTTCTTCAAGGTATATTTCTAAGAGAATACCATATACATTGAGTTTGAAATTCTGGTCTATTTCAGGCATATATGTGCATTGAAACTTTAGCTCCTTCAAAACAAAACTAAATGGATCAGAAAAGGAAGTGCTGAAGTGTGGGATTAAATTCATTCTTAGTACCTGTTGTACTAAGCATTTTTATATATTTGGAAGACTAGAGTCAGTCGGACTAGGACATTGAAGGAAGGTTGAGAAAGCACTGAGCTTTGTACTTGAACATGGAACTAAAGAAGAATATGAAGCCTAGATGTGTGTAAGATGCAAAGTATAATTGGGGATGGAAAGTTAATAATCCATCTATATAACTGACTCCTAAGATAGTGAATGTATAAAGATTTGAAAATTTCTGGATGTTTAAAAATTAGGCATCATATCACTGTGCTACTTGATTATATCTAGGCTATAGATTATAAACAGATACATGACAACAAATTTCACCTTAGGAATAATTTATGTGAGGCAAGGGCAGTGTGGTATCATGCAAAGAACATCAGAACTGGAGTCAGATGTTGAACATAGGACCTAGTCAAGTTACATCTTCTTAGAGCCTTAGTTTCTTTATCTGTAAAAGGAATCATAATTATCTGTCACAAGGGTCTTTAATAATAAAGGAGATACCCAGGTAGAGGACTAGAATAGTCTCTGAGATATAGGAAAACTCAATACAAGGTGGCTGTTACTTTATCACTTACTATTCTGATGGTATAAAGAAACAGTAAAATTTAGCTCTTGCAGAATTATGGCTACATTGGCTAATTACAGACAGATGCATTCTAGACATGGCCTCAAGGTAGGGGTGGGTGGGAAAGGCATGGAATGGTTCGCTTCCTTTTGCCCTAACCACCCAGAAATAACTGTTGCAGCCACTCACCATCTTGGCAAAGTGCAAGGTGATTCCTGAATAGTTACATCAGCCTAAGGAAAACACTAAGTGTTATCTGATTATCAAGATTCGGACAACACAGGTAGACCCTGTAGGTCCAGGAAAGCCTCCCTAGCTGAGAACAGCCAGATAAGTAGGAAAGTCTGTGGGGCCTTGGGAGTATGTGCAGTGGAAGAAGAATAAAAAGAAGAAGAAAAGAGACTCTGGGGAAAGAGGTAGAGGACTCAGATCTGGATGAGTTCATGCCTCTTAAAAGAGAAATAAAATGCCAAAAGAGAACTTGCTCTCTTCTACTCTAGGTCCAGCAGTGATTGATGTTGGTGTATAAAAGAAAAAGTGAGAAATAATCCCAATTTGAGAAAAAAGTATGTGAAAAGGGCTAAGAGAGAATTAATGTGGCCAATCATTTAAATAAATAAATAAATAAATAACAAAAATTTATTTATTTATTTATTTATTTATTTATTTATTTATTTATTTATTTATTTATAAATAATTAGAGAGAGAGAGAGAGAGAGAAGGAGAGAGGCAGAGACACAGGCAGAGGGAGAAGCAGGCTCCATGCAGGGAGCCTGACTTGGGACTCAATCCCAGGTCTCCAGGATCACACCCTGGGCCGAAGGTGGTGCTAAACCGCTGAGCCACCTGGGCTGCCCCATAAAATTCATGGCATAACAGATACATAAGTAATAAAAAAGCCAAATGAAAAATGAACAGACTTAGAAAACTGAGCAAACCCAGGAGCCATGATGCCAGTGGCATGGTCACATTACCTGTTTGCACATCCACATGCTTTCTGCCTTCCACAGGTTCGGGGGTTCGTGGTCTGAGCTGTTCTTGGGCTCGTTTTCTTGCAAGAGCCCTCCTCTTAGCCTGCTGCTGTCTCTGAATCTCTATAGGATCAGGCTGCCCAGGCTGAGTGAGAGAAAAGGCTTCTAAAATTTAGAAAATATTTTCAAAACTTTTGGAGCTGCCATTCCAGAAGTGATTCTTCGATAGCATAAAGGCATCTGTCATAAAATGCTTCCTGATTATCAGTGATTTCATGATTAAAATTCTATTTGAACTTTGTCAGGTAATTATAAATTTATCTGATGAAGCACATACATAACTTGAAAGTATGACTATTAGCTGGAATAAACAGCTGCAGAATCCTAATAAATTGTTTTTTTCTCAGTCAAGCATTTTTACCATGAATTCCTTGGATGCCTACTAACCTAGTATACTATATAATTACTCAGTTACATTACATATTAATGTGTTGTTTAATGAATTGAAAAGCACTAGGATTTTTTAAAAATTTGAATTTCATTTAAACAAAATTCCTGAAAAAATATATTAGCTCACAAAAAATATTGTCAGTCCAAATAAAGACCTGTCCCAGTGCACAAAACAATAGCTGATTAAGGACTAAAAATATAATTATTTATAGTAGTTCTGCAAAGTTTGGATGTCCTTAATGTCATATCTTTATTTCATCCTGTGGTCACTCTCTGCAGCTAACCTGTCTTATCTCAAGGTAAATATGAAAAGAGGGGAAATATGAAAGTATTTTGCATGAAAAAAATTTAATATTTAAAATTAGAATTGTAAAAACATTTTGATTGAAATGACAATGTAATAACATTAAATCTTACTTTAATCCCATTTCCCTAATACAATGGCTATTGTCATTTAAATGCATACAGTTTTTCTGAAGTTGTGATATCATACATTTATTTTATTTATTTTTTTGAGAGAGAGAAGCACATGAGTGGAGTGTGGAGGGGTAGAGGGAGAGAGATTCTTAAGCAGACTTCCCACTGAGTGTGGAATCTGTGCTGGATTCTATTTGCTAATATTTTATTGAGGATTTTTGCATCTACATTCATGATAGCTATTGGTCTATAGTTTTTAGTATCTTTGTCTGGTTTGGATATCAGGTTAATACTGATTACCTGAAGTGTTCCTCTTTTGTTTTCTGGAAGGGATTTTGTAAAATTGTGTAAATTGTATAAAATCAATGAGAATTTTTAAAAAATGGTAGAATTTTCCAGTGAAACTATCTGGCCTGGATATTTATTTTAAATTAGAAATCCAATTTCTTTAGTATTATAGGATAATTCAGAATATCTTTTTCATGTTAGGTGAATTTTGGTAGTTTATAGTTTAAAGAATTAGTCCATTTCATTTAGTTTGTTGAATTTATATGTATGTTTGTAGTGTTCCATTATGATCCTTTTATTCTTTTAATAGATGCATAATCCCTGGCATTTGCTTATTTATTTCTTCTCTTTTACTTTCTTTGTTAGTCTTGGTAGAGGTTTATCAATTTTATTGATCTTTTCAAAGATAAAAAAAATGGCCTTTAAACTTTCATGGTGGCAGGATTTATGGTTATATCCCTTGACAGTCATTCTAGTATTTGCCATTTGTGTCTTCTTTCTCTCTCTCTTTTTTTTTTTTTGATAGTCTTGCTAGAGGTTTATCAATTTTATTTATTTATTCTGAGAACCAGCTTTTGGTTTCATTGATTTTCTCTATTGTTTTTGTATACATCTTTAAAAAATATTTATTTGAGAGAGAGTGTGCATGTGTGGGGTGGGAGGGGGCAAGGGGAGAGAATCTTCAACCAGACTCCCCACTAAGTGTGCAGGCTGAAGCAAGGCTCAAGTCTCAGGACCCATGAGATCATGACCTGAGCCAAAACTAAGAGTCTGACACTTAACCAACTGAGCCATTCAGGTGCCCCTATTTTTTTATTTTTTTTATTTTTATTTTTTGAGAGAGATAGGGAGAGAAAGAGAGCAAGTGGGGATAGGGAGGAGGAGCAGTGGGAGGAGGGGGAGAGAATCTTAATCATGGAGCCAGTTGCTAGGCTTGATCTCATAACCCTGAGATGATGTGAGCTGAAATCAAGAATCCAACACTGAGCTGATTGAGACACCCAGGTGCCCCTCTTTTTGTTTTCAATGTAAGTGATTTCTGCTTTTATCTTTATTATTTTCTTCCTTCTGCTTGCTTTGGGTTTATTTTTCTCATCTTTTCCCTGTTCATTGAGGTAGGAGCTTAGATGATTGATTTGAGGTCTTTTATTCCATCTCAGCACTGTTTTGGCATGAAACACAAATTTTGATTCGTTGTATCTTCATTCAGTCCTAGGTAGTCTTTCAAAATTCCCTTTAATACTTCCTCTCTGGATTATTTGGAAGCATGCTGCTTAATATTCAAGTGTTTGAAGATTTTCCAGTTATCATCTATTATTGATTTCTATTTGAAATTTTGAGAGACATTATTCCATTATGGTCAGAGAGCCATACTCTGTATAATTTCAAATATCTTAAATATATTGAGATGTTTTGTAACCCAGGATTTTTTTCTCTTGGTCAATATTCCATAGGTGCTTCAAAACCGTATGTATTCTGGGGTGCCTGGGGTGGTGCAGTCAGTTAAGCATCTGACTTTGGTTTTGGCTCAGGTTGTGATCTCAGAGTCATGAAATGAAACCCTCCACTGGGCTCTGCACTCAGTGGGGAGTCTGCTTGAGGTTGTCTCTCCCTCTGTACCCCTACCCCTACTCACGCTCTCTAAAATAAATAAATAAATCTCTCTTTTTAAAAGATTTATGTATTCTGTTGTCAGGTGAAGTGTTGTATAGATATTAATTACAACCTATTGGTTGATGGTATTGTGTAGTTCTTCTATACCCTTGCTGATTTTCTAAGAGAAGGATGTTGAAGTTCCCAACTAAAATTGTGGACTTGTCTATTTCTCCTTTCAGTTTTAGCTTCATGTATTTTGAACTCTGTTGTTTGGTGCATATACACTAAAGACTGCCATATCTTCTTGGTATATTGTGACCTTTTTACCATTATGTAATGTCCTTCTTTGTCCCTGATAATACTGTTTTCCTTGGGTCTACTTTAACTGTTATTTATATATCTACAACTACTTCTTAAAAGTTTGTATATTTTTTCCCATCCTTTTACTTTTGCCCTGCCTACATCACTGTAATTGAAATGAATTTCTTGTAGACAGAATACAGTTGGGTTATGTTTTTTATCTACTCTGCTTATCTGTCTTCTAACTGGCTTATTTTAGACCATTTACTTTTAAAGCAACTATTGTTATGTTAGGGCTGTCTGCCAATTTACTTTTGCTTTGTTTTTCATTTTTTTTTCTTTCCTTCTGTGAATTAGTTGTAACATTTTTTAGAATTCATTTTTGATTTATCTGTAATACCTTGACTATATCTCTTTGCATAGGTTTAAAAATATAAAAAGGTTTACAGTATACTATGTACCTGGATCACAGTTAACATTTAATATCAACATTTTACCACTTCATGTGAAAGGCAGAAATTTTACTTCCATTTAGATACTCTCATTTTCCTTAAAAATATAATCATCTTAAATATTAATGTATATTAATATACATACATTAAGCACTACATCAGGTGATGATATAATTTTACTTCAACCATCAAACACAATTCCTTCAACTGAGAATGACTTGATTTCCCCTTTATTCATGAACAATATGTTTACTGGATTAGAATTAGGGCTTGATAGTCCTTTTCTTTCAGGACTTGAAAAATACTGTGCCACTTTTTTCTGGCCTCCATTGTTTCAAATGAGGAACCCACTGTTATTCAAATGATTGTTCCTCTTCCGGTAATGTGTCGTGTCTTTGGCTGCTTTCAAGATTTTTTTTATCTTAGTTTCATTTTTTTTTAAGCTTTTTATTTCACAGAGAGAATGAGAAAGACAGAGAGAGAGAGAGAGAGAGCGCGCAAAAGCGGGGGGAGGGGGGAGCAGCTGAGGGAGAGGGAGAAGCAGACTCCCTACTGAGCAGGGAGCCCGACTTGGGGCTATATCCCAGGACCCTGGGATCATGATCTGAGCCAATGGCAGACACCAGTTGAGCCATTCAGGTGCCCCTTGATTTTAGTTTTGAAGTTTGATCTTGATGTGTCTTTGTGTGAATTTCTTTAGATTTTTCCTGCTTGGGGTTCAATTGACTTTTCAAATCTGTAGGTTTTTACCTTTTGCCTAATTTATGGAATTTTCGAGCACTATTTCTTCCAATATTTTTTCAGTCCTATGCCTTTTCTCCAGAGACTTAGATAACATGAATGTTAGATATTTTGTTATTGCTCCTTAGCTATGAGGCTTGTGTGTGTGGTCTATTTTCTGTTGTTCCAACTGGGTAATTTCCATTCATTTAACTTTGAATTCACTGATTGTTCCCTATGTTACTTTTGATGAGTCTGTCCTGTGACTTTTTAATTTTGGTTATTGTATATTTTGGTTCTATATTTTCCATTTGATTCGTTTGTATATCTTCTATTTCTTTGCTAATATTGTTTTTCCATTTTAGAATGTTCATAACTATTCACTTTTGATTGAAACATTTTTTTATGATTACTGCTTTAAAATCCTTGTCAGGTAATTCCTACATCTGAGTCATCTTGGTGTGGTCATCTCTTGATTGATTTTTCTCATTGAAGTTGTGACTGCCTTGATTCTTGGAATGATGAGTGATTTCTTTTTTTTTGTTGTATCCTGGAAATTTGGGGTATTATGATGTGAAACTCTGGATCTTATTTAATCTTTTTAGCAGGAGTCACCCCTTTTTGTTTTAGCATGCAGGTATGGGTGGAAATGGAAGTTCAGCATCCTGCTAGGCCCCATGTGAAAGCAGAGGATCAACTGGTAACACCTTATTGGTGCCTAGTGGGGATAGTATTTCAGCTCCTTGCTGTGATCTACTGATACCAGTGTTGGGTATAGAAGAGTGGAACTCTGACTAGCACTGCCTTATCCCACCTGTTTCTCTTTGTTGCTGCTAGATACAAATAAAAATTCAGCTCCCTCCTGACTCTGCTGCCATCACCCTAGGAAAACTCAGTGAGTGACTCAATGTTGTTGCTGCCACTTGAGAATAGAAGTCCAGTTCCCCGGCTCAGTCTTGCTGACTCCACTGGGAGGGGCAGGATAGTTTTTCCACTGGGGTTTGGATGAAGAGGGGTCATTAAAAAGTTTTCTGTTCTGCTAGGTTACCCTTTTGCAGTCTTTTTTTTTTTTTTTTTTTTAAGGATTTTATTTATGGATTTGAGAGAGATAGAGATAGTGAGAGAGAGCATGAGCAGGAGGACAGGGAGAAACAGACTCCCCACTGAACAGGGAGCTCTATGTAGGGCTCGATCTCAGGACCTTGAGGATTATGACCTTAGCTGAAGGCAGATGCTCAACCTTCTGAGCCACCCACCCAGGCATCCCTGCAGTCTTTTGGATAGAGAGAGCAGGCTTGTGCCTGTTGGTTATTCTGGGTTGCAGGCTTCTCCAGTGCTCTGAATGGGATATGTGAGAGATAAAAAGAAGACTTAGGGAACTCATCACTATGTCACTTAAATCCTGAGGTCCCTAGCCAGTCCACATCCTTTTTTACACCTCCAGAATCTTCCAGTCTTTGCTTGGGCTATTGGCAAATTCCTGCTTGTCTGGAACTGGAAGTCTCAGCAAAGAGTTTTTAGATAAGTTGTTGAATAATTGACTAGAGAACTAAAAAAGAAAAAAAATCAAATCGTCACAATATTAATTTAAAAAAACAAAATATGGTGATTTTCATTTTTCCTTTAGTTTTAGGTGTGCCAGAACTCACTGCTACTGCCAGAAGATGATGCTTAAAAATATATTTCTATTGCATGTTTCAGCTGTTGTTTTCAAATGTTGGTCCCTGAACTGGCTGTACCAGAGCTGCCTGGAGAAGTTTCTAACGATGAACATTCCTGTATCCAACCCTTGAAGGTTCTAATGCAGTAGTTCCAGGTTTGGGCTGAAACATACATATTTTCAGTGAGTTTTCTAGATAGCTTTGATGTACATGTTTCAGAATATCTAATATTCCATATATCACCGTGTGGTGTTAGGCATGAATATATCATACAGTATTTATAGATGAACTGAACTATATTTCTATTTCTGTGCCAAGAATTCATCACTCTTAATGTCATGTCACATCTTAATCATCTCTGTTTCCCAGGTTCTCAACACAGGACCTAAAACTCAATAAATATGTTTAGTGGATTAAATAATTTTTGATTAAACAATGAAAATAGTATTATAGTATGAAATAATTTAAAGAATCCTAAATATGTTATACCAGTGCTACTTAGAGTATTGTCTGTGAACTGTTTGAACTGGTCTGTAAAAATCTGATTATAGAAATTGAGAGTAAAAGTTTACAAACATTTAGAGCAGTTTTACAAAGCTCTGTTAATCTAATAAAATATTGGGGCTTCTGTATTTTTTAATTATTTTTAAAAATTGTGGTAAAGTCACATAAAATTTATCATCTTAGCCATTTTTAAGTGTAGAATTCAGTGGCATTAAGCACGTTCACAGTGTTGTACAACTATTACCACCAGCTATCTCCAGACTCTTCATTTTGCAAAGCTGAACCTCTGTACTCATTAAACACTAATTCTCTATTCCCCCACTGCCCATGCCCCAGCACCCACCATCAGCCTTGTATTTGGCATGTCTTTTTTTTTTAATTTCATTTTTCTAGTAATTTGTATTTTATTTTGTAACTGTTTTAGTCTGCAGCAAATTGGAAATTTAAACAAACAAACTGGTCCTTTAGCACAAATAGTTTGAAAAACTCTGTGTTAGAATATTCAAATTATACTTACCAATGGTCCTGTCTGTACAGCATAAGTATTGCCTCGGATCACCCTTCTGTCATACATTATGTTTCCATAATGTATAGGTTCTTCAGCTCTGTAAAATAGCAAATTCTAAATAACTATTGTTACAGTGTTGGCTGTGCAGTCAACTCATTTTGAATTGGATTTAGACTAAGACACAAATATTAAGAAAACAGATTTTTGTTTCTGCACCGTCCATGACAAAGGATGATCATTTATGGAATGCTTGTATGCCAGGCCCTCTATGTATTTTATTTATTGCTCACAATGAGCTGCAAGTTGGGAACCATGATTCCCATCTGACAGAAGAAGAAAGAAATTCAGAAAGGAATGTGCCCTAGGTTACCTGGCTAGTAAGTGGCAGAGCTGGATTTAGGGCTGTAAATCTGTTAGACTACTTGATAAGTGTGAAAATAGACAGTTGGAAAGGGGCCTGCCTAAAAGTACTGACAGTAATTGTATTCAAGGAATGAAAGGATTCACAGAATCAGGCTTAAAAAGTAAGTCAAATTTCTCATTGCTCTTTAACCTCAAAGATATATTTTAAAAATGATATTTTTACATTTTAATAGAATTTTTATTGTGGGGGATCAGAATATCAATAGTGAAAACCATATAGTTGATGTTTTCATTTGAGGTTCTTTACATGACACCTGTGTATGGCTATAAACCAAATAGTGACCTATACCAATAACAGTACTCTACCAGAAATGACTTTGAGAGGGGTAGTAAGTTACCTTTTTTTTTTTTTTTAAGATTTTATTTATTTCTTTGACAGAGAGAGCAAGAGAGCACAAGCAGGGGGAGCAGCAGCAGAGGGAGAGGGAAAAGCAGGCTCCAGCAGGGAGCCCAATGTGGGGGCTTGATTCTGGGACCCTGGGATCATGACCTGAGCTGAAGGCAGAGGTTTAACCAATTGAGGCACCCAGGTGCCCAGTAAGTTGTTGTGTTTTTTTTTTTTTTTCTAGTAAGTTGTTTTTTTTTTTTTTTTTATCATATATTAAAACCACTGTTGGATAGCCTGTCTTTGTATTACTTAAAAACCAGGTATGTAACACTGCCCATCTTACTGGACTGCTGGGCAGTGTTCGGCTCAGCTGGCCACTCCTTCACTGAAGCATTCTCTTTCCTAGCTGCCATGATGCCATCATAGTCTTCTGTTTTTTTAGGACTTCTGACTGTTCTTTCTCAGCGTGTTTTTACTGACTCCTCCAGTACCAGAGGATTTCCTCAGGGCCAGGCCGTCTCTTGCCCTTCATTGAACTCATTCATTCTCAAGGCTTTACTCATAATCCATATAACTAAAACTCCCAATTTTATTTTACCTTTAGCTCAGAACTCTTCTTTGAGCTCCAGGAATGTAAATCCAATTGATATACTCAATGACATCTCACTGAGATGTCTAAAAAGCAACCTCAAAATTGAACTAATTATCACTCCAACTTGTTGTTACTTCTTTAGTGCTCCCTATTTCATTAAATGGTACCATTAAACCAGCTGGCTTAATCTAGAAGCCTGGGAGTCATCTATGATCCTTCTCTCTTCCTCACTGCCCGTGTCCAGCAAGTCTTATTGATTCTCCTCCCCAAATCTTTTTCATATCTATCTGTTGTTCATTGCTACCACTATATTTTAACTGGACTAGGAAAAGTAATAGTCTCTTAACTGTCTGAAACAACATTTTTCTCTTAATCTGCTCTATACATTGTACTCAGTGATTTTTTAAAATAGAAAAAATCTAAAGGATGCTTACTTGATTAAAACCTCCTAGTGCTATTTTTTTTAAAGATTTTATTTATTCATGAGAGACACAGAGAGAGGCAGAGACACAGGCAGAGGGAGAAGCAGGCTCCCTGTAGAGAGCCCAATGCGGGACTCGATCCCAGGATCCCAGGATCAGGATCTGAGCCAAACGCAGATGCTCAAATGCTGAGCCACCCTGGTGCCCCTTCCTAGTGCTAATTAACATAATAAGGAGGAAAAAATTTGGTTTTGATTTCACAGTATCAAAAGCCAAAAAGAAAAAAAAATCCGTAACACATATTGCTGATGAGGATGGAGGAAAAAAAAGTTCCATCTGTGCATGTTAAAAATATACCTAACAATCCCATCCCGGGAAGCTACTTCATAGAAATAAAAAAGTGAGCACATAAAGTTGTTTATTGAAACCTTCCTCTTTGTGGTTAAGCACTTGAAGCAAACTGAATTTCTATCAATAGTGGAAAATTCTAATAATGCATAGTACATTCATACCAGGGGATATCATGCTATTAAAAATAATTGGAGTTCTACAAAGAATTAAGTGAGAAAAGGAAGATGTTGTGAATTGTGTATAGTATGTTAGCATTGCTATGAAGTAGACAAAAATCTCTGTGTGTACCTGTATGTATAGATTTGTACATAAACATGTGAGTGTGGAGAAAAGTCCAGAGACATTCATTCAAGGGCATTAACATGGTTTACCTTGGGGGCAGGAGGGAAAAAGCAAATTTACAAGGGAAGGGGTTGAGTATTAAGAATGTACCCAAGCATGAGCCACAGGAGTCTATGTATATAGATTTAAATATATATGTGTATGTATATGTAAAAAAATTAGAAAAAAAGAATTAGAGGTTATAAAAAAGGGGGCAAACCTAATTGCAGATTAAAATGTGTAGTATGATTCAATTTTGGAAATAAACTTCCTCTATAAATATACATATGCTCAATAATGGAGGTGTAAAAGAATAATAGAAGATTGTTAAGGCAGCTGGGAATAAAGGTGGGAGGGAGATAATTTGCCTTTTTCATCTTTTTTTTTTTTTTTTTTTTGTACTTTTCATTTGCTCTGGCAGGCATATATTACTTTTATAAACAGAAAATCACCACTACATATAATTTACAGATAATTTTAAACTGAAAAGTCAAATACACACATACTCCTTCCAATGACCTTACAATAGATGGCTTCAATATAAGCAAGGTCCTGCAACTTATCAACCAGCTATGTATATATATATATAAAAAAAATCATTCCTAATGAACCACCATTGATATTTTATTTCATTTGTTGGTGTAATTTAATAGTAATGATTTGTAAGCAGCCACTTAAAGCCACCAGAAAGTGTTTCTGGAAGTGGTTTTTAAATTCTTTCTTAAAAATTTAGATTCAATTAGCCAAAGTATAGTACATAATTAGTTTCAGATGCAGAATTCAATAATTTATCAGTTGCATATAGCATCCGTTACCCCCCCACCTCCCCTCCAGCAACCCTCAATTTATTTCCTATAGTTAAGAGTTTCTCATGGTTTGTCTACCTCTGATAATTTCCCATTGAGCCACCAGAAAGTGTTTTTGAAGGTAAGATGTTTAATGGCCTTAAAAGGATTAAAAAGGATTTTAATGCTTTTTTTTAAAAATTTTTTTCTTTTTAAATTTATTTATTCATGATAGTCACACGGAGAGAGAGAGAGAGGCAGAGAGAGACACAGGCAGAGGGAGAAGCAGGCTCCATGCACCGGGAGCCCGATGTGGGACTCGATCCCGGGTCTCCAGGATCGCGCCCTGGGCCAAAGGCAGGCGCCAAACCGCTGCGCCACCCAGGGATCCCGATTTTAATGCTTTTATAATATAAATAATCCCTGTATACATTAAAATTTTCCGTTTTGGTTTTCTTAAAGTGATGGGCATTTATTTTAAAAAAATTGTTATAATGAGATAATTATGAACTTGGACTCAATGTTTGACAGGAGCATCAAGAGTTACTTGGCTGATGTGTTCAATCATTAATTCAACAATTTGCGTTGAGTGCTTCCTATGTGCCAGGCACAATCCCAGGTGGACAAAAGACACGAAGATTCCAGCTTCCATGGAGCCTGCATTCTTGGGAAGTTCTGCTGGTTCCAAAATTTGAGTCTTATAGAAAGAACTATAAGCTTTAGAGAGGCCCATAAACATTACTTCGAATAGTGAAATGTGGATATTTGAATATTTGCAAATACATACTCATTAATGTAAAGCTACAATTTGGGGTCCAGCATGGAAGGATAACCTGATTCCTGGCCAAAGACGGGATGTGGAGAGAGCTTTGCTTGGCTCTCTCATCCCGGACATGCCATCGTGTTCTGACACCTTTGTAGCCTGTGTCTTCATTTGCATAATGGGAGTTATTAAACCCACTTCGCAGTCCCGTGGGCGCAGGGAGGAGATGTGCATGGATGCCCCTAGTAAGGAGCTTACAGTTGGACAAGGGACTCAACCGTGGTGAAAGCAGGGGGTTTCTCGTACACGTTAATCGATCACGCCCGCAGCTCACTACCACTGAGCTATCCGCCGGAGGCCACCCGCGCCCCCTTGGCTTCGCGCCTCCACGCCACGGGGCAGTTCTTTAGGGAAGATCTTTCATTTCTGCAGGGTGGTGGGGAGGGCCCGGGCAGCAGCGCAGGCCCGCACCCCGCGGCGCCGCGATGGGGGCAGGTGCTCACTCACGGCTGCGTCAGGCTGTCCCTGTAGCGGCGGCGCTGGCAGGGCAGGGCCCGGGGCCGGCTGGTGTAGGTGTAGGTGCCCATGGCGGGGGAGGTGCGGCCCGAGAGCCTGGACGCCACGCGGGGGGCCGGGTCGCTCCGCTTCGGCTGGAAACTGGCTTTCAAGCAGGTGGGCGCGACGTGGTGGTGGGAGCCGGAGACGTGTCCGTGGTGCCAAGGGCAAGGATTCCGCGACGCTAGAAGAGGCGGCAAGAAGGACGGCGGGCGGGGCGGGAGGTTGCCGGGACAAGAGGTGGGAGCTAGGCTCGGCTTGCTCCAGGGAGCCCTGAGCCAGCCGAAGGCGCCCACTTCGGTTGCCCGGCAACCCACACTTCCGCCGGTGGGCGGGACCTCGTGGCAGTTCCGGCCGGCGGTTTTCGCGGGAAGGCCCGCCCTCCGGGGCACTTCCGGCTCCTGTTTCCGGCGGCCGGCGTTTCCGCGGCAGGTGTGCGTGCGGGTTAGGGGCTGTCTCCGGAGCGCGTCGGGCCTGGCGGCTTCGGGGACCTCGACGAGCTCCGCGGCGGCCCACGTTCCCGCTGCAGAGTCTGGCTTTGCGGGGCTGGTGTCAGCGCCATTCTCCCGGGCACACGTGCTCCTGTGGTTCAGGGGCGCGCTCCGCCGCGCCGCTCCCCGGGGCTGCTCCCCAGTGTTGGCGCGGACGCGGCAGCCGGGCTCGCCGCTCTGTTACGTGCCAGGGCGGGGCGAGGGCCGCCTGGCGTCTCCCAGCGCAGAGCTGGAGCCGGGCTCGCCGCGCCCCGCGGCCCTCCCCCGCCTACGGCTCTGTGGTGGCGCCCGGGAGGACCTTTGGGCTTGCGGAGCCACAGGGGCCGCCCCGCAGACCTCTGAGTTCGCAAAGGGTTGGGTGTTTTGCAGAGCCCTTCGGGGCTCCTGTACCTTGATCTGTCAGGCCCCCAGACTCTGTAGAGCGAAGCATCATGAGGCTGGTCTGTGCCTAGAATTGCAGGTGCTTTAGTTTTAGTATTAGCGATGTTTAAAAGAAATACAGTTTGTGTCTGCGAAGTGTATGTATCCCCGAATGATCGGTTACTTGCACTCGCATTCTCTCCAGTTCGGCTAACTTCTGTCTGAATTTGAATCCAGGTTCTGCCGGTGTGTCAGCCCCACCACCTCTGGCAAGTTAATGCTTCCGTGCTTCATTTTCCTGGTGTGTAAAATGGGGGGGGGGGGGGGGTAGTAGAATTTATCTGTTAAGGCTTGTGATGAGGATTAAAAGTATTAATAAGCATAGAATGGAACTGTGTCTGGTAAATGATGAGCCATTATATTAAGATCTAGATTCCTCCTGCCCTTTGAGGATTAAGATTTAAAGCCGGCGTGCAGGTAATTGTATAAATAATCCTGACTTAAAGGTGTGTAGTAAGTGCTAGGGGTAAACGCTGCATGAAAATTTTAGGCCTGATCACTTAATTTTGAAAGGACTGCAGGAGAAAGTGACATCATAATTGTGTTTGGTGGGTGATAGAGTTTTTTTGCTCGGCGAGAGTCCCGGGGATGCATATTCAGAAGTGGCTTGTTCAAAGGCTCAAAAGCCCCAGGTCCTTGGAGAACTCTGAGTAGAGTCTATATGTTAGATAATTCTAAGAGCTAAGTATAAAATGCAGGCTAGGAAGTGTCAGAGGTGTGGCGGCCTAGAGATTTTAGATTGGTCAGGGAAGCCTTCACTGAGAAGGTGGCACTTGAGTAAAGATGTGAAGGAGGTGGAGCAGAGAAACTTGAGACTAAGATTCCAAGAAGGAGTTAGTGCAAAGTTCTAAGGCAGGTACAAACCGGGTGTGTTCAAGGTAAGAAAGGAGGAGGCTAGGGTGGACGGGGCAGAGGAGAGCATTAGAAGATTAAGTTAGAGTTCATGAATTCAGATCCTTGTGACTTGTAGGTCAGCATAAAGATGAACTTTTACTCTGAGGTTAAAAACCCCAGAGGAGGCGACCCAGGTGGCTCAGTGGTTTAGCACTGCCTTCAGCCCAGGGCACAATCTTGGAGTCCCGGGACCGAGTTCCGTGTCAGGCTGCTGCATGGAGCCTGCTTCTCCCTCTGCCTGTGTCTCTGCCTCTCTCTCTCTCTCTCTTTTTTTTTTTCTCTCTCTCTCTCCCTCTGTCTCTCATGAATAAATAAAAAAAATCTTAAAAAAAAAAAAACCCAGAGGGTTTTGAATAGGACCTTGACATAAATATAATTTTTTAAAGAAGCATTTATATTCTAGTTGCTGGGTTGAGAATAGACTGAAGCAGGGGCAAGGGCAGAAGCAGACCGAATTGAACAGTTAGCCTGGCTAAGAAAGTGGTTTGGATTGGGGACCAGGCAGTGGAGGGTTGAGATGCAGTCAGAGAGATCCCCAAACCTATTTTGAAGGTAGAAACAGATGAATTAGAAATGGGACACTTGAGAAAGAAAGGAGCTAAAGATCACTCTAAAGTTCTTGAGTACATGTTGAATACTGTGTAGAAAAAATTGCAGAGAGGCTCTGGCTGATGTTCTGTCTTCCTGGAGGATTTAATTTTATCCTGGCTGGCAATTAGAGTGGGAGCAGAGGAACTAATCAAGGATTCAAGTTTTGGGAGGGCTGATTGCTTTCTGGTTTGTTCTGATCCCAGAACATAGGCCTTTAGGAACCTGGGGTGTTCAGCAGGTTCTCATCTTTAGGGGACCTTGAGCTCCCATTTTTGTATTCCCAAGCCTGTGAGGTTAATGAAAGCGCTGCCTACCTTCTTAGCCACTTTGCAATGTGTCGGTTTCTTGATTTCTAGTGTCCTTGGAGCTTAAAATTCAACAAATGCCTTAAGGATAAAGGCCAAACGAAGTTGTCCGGCTTACTTCCCTGTGATCCCCCTTTGTCTGAGATCTTGTCCCTTCGACTTCTGTCTTCTGTTCTCAACTATAATTTTTATTTCCCCAGATCCAAAAGACTCCTGACAACTCTAGACCATTGCTTTCTGCTTGCCCCGAAATGCCCTGTTCTGAAACTCAACAAATACCCCAGGAGAAAAGCAATGGAGGAGTTCTGTATTCCCATGTATTTTCTTTCTCACTGGGATCCCAGTCCCTCATGTCCTGACTGCCTTGGTATTCTCCAGTGCCTTCAAACAGTCTATGTGGTTTTTATTTTAGTTTTCGCTTCAGTTTTTACAGTTATTCCTGTAAGAGGGTTGTCTGATTCAAGCTACCACTCAGTCCTGGCTAGAAGCTATGCCAAGAATGGAGTTTCCATTTACTTCTATAGGGAACACTGGAGAGTAGCAGGTTTTGGAGAGAGCATTAGAAGTTCATAGGTACATTGAGCTTGAAAGGCATGTTAGTCATCCTAGTGAAGATGTTGAGGAGACAGTTTGACATGGGAATCTGGGGCTTTGGGGGATGGGTCCAGAGAAGAGATACGAGTTTTTGGGCTAATGATGTAAAGAGGCAATTTAAAGCCATGAGATTTGATGAGATTGCTAAGGAGTGTAGAGAGAAGACATGAGCCCTTGAGCATGGAGGCTGGAAAGATGAAAAATAACCAACAAAGTGGTTATTTTTTGATGATGAAGATGGCCAGAGAAACAGAAGAAATTGCAGACAGTCTGGTCACTGGAAATCGAGTGATGAAAGTGTTTCATCATATTTTTTGAAGATGAAGAGTGGCCAGAGAAACAGAAGAAATTGCAGACAGTCTGGTCACTGGAAATCGAGTGATGAAAGTGTTTCAAGGAGAAGGGAGTAAGGATGGCTAATGCAATTCATGGGTCAAGCAAGCTGTGAACATTGAATCTAGCAACGTAGAGATCGTTGGTGATGGAGCAAAGGGTGCTTGCAGTGGAGTGGAGAGGACAAAGTTCAGTTATAGATTTAGAAGAGAATGGGAAGAAAGAACTTTGTGACTCAGGGAGGTTTGGTGCAAAGGAATAGAAAGAAACAGGATGGCAGCCAGAGGGAAATGGGGCCAAGAGAAAGTTATATTTTTTAAGGAGAGATTTCATTGTAAATGGGTATGCTCATAGGAATGAGTAGAGAGAGAGAGCAGAATGGACATTATATTGGGGAGAGCCAGGATTGATGGTATAATGTAAGCAAGAAGGCATGGGTCCTCATGCACAATTGCTTGTCTGGAAGCGTGCATGGTGATAGAAAAGGTAGACGATGCCAGTCCAGGTGGGTAGATAATAATTTTCAAATTTCTTAGTAATTAATGGGTGTTTCTGATACAGCAGACATTATATGCCAAGCACTTTATACACATGATTTCCCTTAGTTTTTACAATGACACTGTGAGGTAGGTTCTTATAAGGGAACTGCAGCTTTAAAGAAGTTAAAGTCACTTACCAAGGTTGTACAGCAAGTGAGTGACAACACTGAGATATAAAGCCATATCTGCCTGAGTCTAGAACCGATGCACTGAAGTATCAGCTTATGCTCTTTATCTTCCCATCCCTAAACGTCTCTTGCTATGTTTCTCCCTCTCTCTCTCTCTCTCTCTCTCTCATTCTCATTCTCTGTATCCCCAGTAATCACCAAGTTACACCCATTTTATCTCCTAAATTTGTTTTGATTTCTGAGACCTCTTTTTTGGATCCCTACCTACTATTCTTACCCGCCTCTAACCAGATCCAGACAGCCTGAGTGTCTTTTCTGCGCAACCACAGAATGGTCTAAATGCATTGCTGCTCTGATCATGCTAGGTCCCTCCTCAGACGTTTCTGTAACCTCTTTGCTCTGTAGTTCAAGCTCCTTGCGTGTGCTATATGTAAGCCCTTTACTACCTGGTGCTGCCTATTTTTCCGATCTCATTGTGCTAATTTCTCCTTGTCCTCTCCCTGCCCCCCAAGAGTAGCTGAACCTTAGCAGTCCCACTGTGCAGATTACTGTGCTTTCTGCCTCTGATTTATTTCCTTTTATTCCTTCTAGCCAATTTTCTGCTCATTCTTTAAGCCACAGCCCCTGTTTTCTCCAGAAGCACATTTCTGATGCCTTCAACTGGGGCTCAATAGTCCTTGATCATATTTCCATCTTTTATTTACCACATGGCATTTATAATAACTTGCTGATGTGTTTGCCTCCACAACTAGGCCAGGAGTTTCTTGAGCATAAGAATTGGATCCTATTCATGTTTTTGGCCCTCCGACATGGCTTAGTGTTTGTCTTTCATAGTTTATTGAATGAATGATTGAATGACACAGGTATACAGTTTATCCAAGAAAAGAAGGAGGAGCTTCTTTTCGAGTATGAAAATGACTGAATGGCTCTAGTTTCTGAAATATTTCTTTTTTTTTTAAAGATTTTATTATTTTTTAAGTAATCTGTGAGGCTTGAACTCACAACCCTGAGATCAAGAGTCGCACACTCTTCTGACTGAGCCAGCCAGGTGCCCATGAAATATTTCTAAGCATGGTAAGAGAAAGTAAGAAAGAACCTATGACAGTTATTATCCAATAAACATCAAGCACCTTCCTTGTTCCAGGCACTTAGTAAGAACTAGGAATAGATGGGACTCTCATTTTAGTGAAGGGAGACAGATGATAGGCAAATGAATTGAAAAAAGCAAGAAAACAATTTCATGGAATCATAAAAACTGATGAACATACAACAGGGTGTTAGGATAGGAAGTGCTGCCTTAGCCACTGCTTTAGAAAAGGCTGCGAAGGGAGTATTTAACATGAGACCTGTATGCCCTAGGAAGGAGCCAGTCACATCAAATTGTTGGGGAGCAGCACAGGCAGAGGAGAGTAGCTGGTGCACTGTCCTGAAGGCAGCAGCAAAGTTGTCATGTTTAAGTAACAGAAGTGTTAACTTCTGTTGGTCAGAAAATGGAGAGCAAGGGGGAGAATGGTTGGAAGTTTTTAGAGGTGGCTAGGAGTCCAGTCAGGTGAGGCCTTGTAGAATGGGGATGATGGGATTATTGGGAGCCATTCAAGGGTTCTAAGGTGGGAAGATGATCCTCTCTGAGTTCTCTTACAAAGATCACCGATTATCACATGAAGAACAGATTGTAGGAGGTGGAGAGTAAAACTAGTTTAGGAAGGTGGTGTGGCTAAGAGAGGGGATATGGCTTGAGTTAGGGTGAACATAGGGGAAATGGAGAGGAGTGCCTTGGGGACATTTTGGAGAAGGAATCCAGATAACTTACTGATTGATTAGATAGAGGGGAGGAGTAGAGGAAGAAAAGATGACCTCTAAGGTTTTGACTAGAGCAAATAAACATGAAAATCCTATTGTTTACTGAGATTGAAGAAGCAGGAAGTCAAGAGGCCCAAGATTTTGAGATGCTATTAGATATCAAATGGAGGTGTAAAGTTGGAAGGTTGGAGATGTTTCTGGAGTTCAGTGGAAAGGTTGGGGCCGGGGATATAAGTTTGGTACTCATGAGCACTGGAAGGGCTTGGAGGGCTTTAGAGGTAGGAGGGAAGCAGTGTAGCATCGCTGAAACCCAGGGTTTCAGGAGCAGTGGGCTCAACCTGGTCTATTTGTACAAGGGCTTAAGTAAGATCAAAACGGAGAAGTAACCATTGATTCTACTCACATGGATGGTGTCTGTGAACTTGACCATAACAGCGGTTTTGGGGAAGTGGGGCCTAAAGCCCAAGTAGAGTAATTCAAAGAGAGATCTAGTTATGAGGAGAATCTGTAACCTTAGATTCTTTCCATAATTTTTGCTGTTGGCTTAACGACTTAATAAGGCCTTTGGACAAGTCTGTCAGGTGAAAATGGGTGATAGTAGCACAGGAATGAATTGATATGTTTTTGCCACAAGGTGTCACTAATTCTTTATTAGTTTTGAGTAAGTAAACTAGTAGCTGCACAAATGTACCTTGCAATAAAGAGATGCTGTTTTACAAAATCATGTTTATAAAATAGACCAGTTAGAAAGTAGATATTTACATCGTGGAGAGGTTTCCTTCCTAGAGCCAGTCTCTGTAGCATATTTGCTGTGTGTGCGTGTTTAGGTGTGGGGGTGAGGAGCAGCAGGCTAGGATTCAGCAGACCAGGGGAGTGGGTGTAGAGCCCTGGGTGTAGTGTTGGAAGACTTGAGCTCATTTCCAGTTTTGCACCTGCTGTATGGCCTCAGGCAAAATTTAAATGATTCTTTGTCTTAATGAAAGACAACATTTTTTGTGTGTGTGTGGTTGCTGTTTAAAATAGTATCTCTATCTCTATGGTAGATGCTGCCTTACCCATTTCACCCAATGATTTTTACATATCAGAAGAGAATGTGTATAGCAGTGTTTAGATGCTTTTGAAGAGCTGTGTAAATATAAGATTAAAAATTACAAAAATTGTTTATGCCCAACTTTATAGCAATATAGATGTTACATAAAGCAGTTGTATTAGTGAAGACTCTTGGTTGCATATGGTAGAAAGCCAGTTGGGACTTGCCTGCCAAGAAGGGAGTGTTTTAAGTGGCTTCAGGAATGGTGGTGCTATGGGGGAGGAGGGCTTTGAATGTGTGCACCCCTACTCTTCTCTTTGCTTCTATCTGATGTCTTTCTTCTCTTTGGCCCCAACTAGCTTCCTCTGCCTAATAAAGAACATTTTGATGCTATGAAGGTTGTAGGATATGCACATGACAACATCCTGTAGGTTGAGAAGGTAAGAAGGCAGAGCTGGAGAAGTAGATGCCATAGAATTACCTTGATTTTGGTGAAGGGAATATGAATTTCAAATTTATGAAAGCCAATATCAGTTAATACTAACCTTCAAAGTTAAAAAAATAAAATCCAAATGTTCTGAAGCAGTCTGATACCCTAGGGTCTGCATGTCTTTCATTTTTAAAATTAGTTCTGAAGCAGTCTGATACCCTAGGGTCTGCATGTCTTTCATTTTTAAAATTAGACCCTATGACATTATTATCTTTTTTTTTTTGATAAATTGACACTATAAAGAGTTAACGTAAAGGGATAGATGCACCTAATTTAAAGAAATGAAAGATTAAAAAAAAATTACCAAAAATTAAAATACAGTTATAATTTTTCTTTTTTTTTTTTTTAATTCTATTTATTTATTCGTGAGAGACCAGAGAGAGAGGCAGAGACACAGGCAGAGGGAGAAGCAGGCTCCACACAGGCAGCCTGACGTGGGACTCGATCCCAGGTCTCTGGGATCACGCCCTGGGCCAAAGGCAGGCGCTAAACTGCTGAGCCACCCAGGGATCCCCCAGTTATAATTTTTCAAAAGAAATCTTCACTTATAAAATTTCATGATGTAATTTTTCTAAAAGGAAATGTCCCTTGAAATATATGTTAACCTAAAAACCTCTTTTTACATAAATTTTCAGGAACATACATACCAATGTTAAGAGGCATACTTGCTAGATATGATATATATATTAACTTCTTCTCAATCCAAGCAAATATGCTAGTTGCTTTTAACAAAAAAAATGTAACTAGAACCATTAGTATATGTTTTTGCTACATCATATGCATTAATGAATCACAAGTCACTTAGTTATCTGTGAGATTTTACTGGAAAATAAATTCTCATGACCTGAATTCCCTCAGCAGGAAGCAGAAGCAAGTTTTCATACAAGTTCGTATATTGAACGATTGGAATCTCTCAGCCCTGAGATTCTGTTGAAATCCAGGAGATGGAGACACTAGAAGGTAAGTCCCACACCTGCCAAAAGGAAGACATCTCGAAAGTGGAGACCATTCTCTTTCCTGGGAGGCTAGTGTCTCCCTCCTCACCATACAGTTTACCTAATGTCTGAAAATACTGAAAATACATTACCTAATGTCTGATAACATTGGTGGAATTGTGCTTTATTGTACATGTGCCTCAGCTGTCTGTGCATATTCTTATGTATTTAGGTCCCTTCAGTAAGAATCTCTAATGTAATAATATATGGATACAACGAAGGCTTCTAACGTATGTTCAAGGATAAACTTCTTGAAATTAGTAGTTCCTAAGATTTGTTTAAAAAGACAGAGTCAGGGACTCCTAGTTTAAAACGGCATTAACTGAAGGGGGAACGTCTTCCAACTTTGAACTACAACACCCAAGGCAGCAGGGATAGGGTATGTCCCATTTCTGTCTGGCAGTGGATGTGGATGAGGAGGGTGGGGGATGAGAGTTGTGTATAGCGGCTGGGTTGTAGCTTGAGAGGGAGATCAGATGCACTCTGGTAGGTAGAGGGAGGCCAAGGGCAATGATGATGCTGTGTCTGCTGACAAACACCAAGTGTGGATTTATTTCCCTTCTTGGAAGGTGAGGGCAGGGAGGAAGCAGAAGAGGAAGAAGAGAAATGTGAAGTTTGCCAAGTGCAAGGACAGGGAAGTGTTCTGGGGGAAAGAGTATGATACGTGAAGCCCTCGAGGTGAGAGAATGCCTAGAATTTTGGGGAATTGCAAACCCAGCATGTCTGAATCAGAGCACTAGGCAGAGTCTCAAAAAATATGGGATTAAAGGAAGATTAAAGACGCAGTAACAGTTCAAATCTAAATACTAGAGGATGTTGTCAAATGTGGAATCAGTGATTTAAAGAACCATACTGAGGAAGGTTCTCAGAATCTAGAGGAAAAGACTAAAAAAATTGACCCAGCATGGGAGGTGATATTTGGAGAAGGGAAAACAAGTCAACCTATGATTCCTGTTGCTACAGAAAACAGAAGCAACAACTAAAAACTTAATTTAACACGTGTTTTCTAAATACATAGACAGAGAGGATTCAGTATATTCCAACAAAAACAAATGGCAACATTTTTATATTACAAGGATATAAGAAATAGATCTTATGAGCACTTAGGCAAAAAGAAGCAAGTTAGCTATGCAAAAATCAAAATCCCATTTGCCTTAGGGTTTTCTGCAGTACTCCTGATCAGAAGACAATGGAAAGCCATCTAATAGTCTTCAGGGGAAAGTGCTGGGAACACCTCATTTCTAGCTAAGTCTTTTGTCTTTCAAGGCAATAGCATTTGCTTTCAGATTTTCAAGGCACCATGGATCATCCTGTCCCTTCCTTAAAAAATGCTTGAACACTTCTGCTATCCAAAAGAGCAGTCAAGCTCAGTAATGAACAACTCAGTAGTGAGGAAATTATGATCCACAGGATTTATAAGACCAGTCTTACTCACTTTGGACCAAAACACAGATATTCGATTGGTATGCACGTGGTTTGATTGGTCATGCATCTAGAGGATGAAGCTGATCTTCGGAGCCTCCCTGTACTGTTCCCCCTGAGGCTCCCCCAATTTCCAGGAAGTGTCTTTCTTGCACCTCATGGTTTACCCCATTTTTCAGGAGAATTATCATTTGATGACCACTTAAACTGATGTGGTTCTGGTGTGTGTTAATGTTGGCATACCTGTTTATCTTGTTGAGATACTAACACTCTCCCTTTCTTAAAACGAGGGCTGAGTAATGTGGCACATTTTTGTTTCCAAGAGCCTCACATGTTTTCTGCATCTGTAAGACTCTGATGTTTATCTGACTTGTACTTTTAATTGGTACAAGTACTGGTAAACCCCACGTTAGCATCTGTTGAATTAGTAGGCTTCACTTGGTCTCTTCCTCCACCTGAGACTTGAGGATGTCCCTTTGTTCCTTATGGATGGAGTCGTTTTATTTATTATATACAATGCTAATGTTTAGAAATGTAGTTTAGGTGTTTTTCTATTTCTTAAAGAAAATCTAAGAATCAGATAAATAATTTATCATTTCCTTTTGATCTATGAAGTCAATGACTCACTCTAGGGAGATATATTTTTAAAGGCACATTAAAAAAAAAAAAAAAAAAACCTAAGAACCATAACATTTCTAGGTACTATTTTTGTGTAACTAGCTTCCCCCAGAAATGGATGGCTTAAGCAACCGTTTTCTTGTGCTCCCAGGTTCTGTTGGTTGGGAATTGGGACAGGATGAGTAGGGGTAGTTTGTTTTTACTCAGTGAGGTCTGGGACCTCAGGTGGTAAGACTCCCAGCTGTGGATTACTTGACAGTTGGGGCTGGAAACATCTAGAAACTCTTTCACTCCCTGTCTAGTACCTGGGCTCCGATGATTTGAATATGAACTGGCATCACTGAGTAGAGCTGTCATCGCCTTGCCCAGACTCTTAGGAAAGGGGACACGGATCCCACTTGCCATGGTAAAATAATCTGTGGCCATACTTTAAAAAATTATCCAATGATAAATTGCCAACACAGGTTTTCCTTCTCTTTTAGGTTTTGGGATGATGTGATGGGTTGAATTGTGTCCCCTTAAAATTTGCACATCAAATCTCTAGCCCTCGGCTGATATGACATTTTTTTTGGAAACAAGATATTTGCAGATATAATGAGTTAAATCAGAATGAGGTCATATTGAAGTAGGGTGGGACCCTAATAAAATATGCCTGGTGCTCTTTGATGCTTCTAAAGCCATGGGATGCCACAGATTGCCAGTGACCCACCAGAAGCTTAAAGAGAGGTATGGAACTGATTCTCTCTGACAGCCCTCAGAGGGAAGCAGCCTCACTAACAGTTTGTTGCTGGACTTCTAGCATTCACAAGGATGAGACCATTACATTTCTGTTGCTTAAGCCACCCATTTTGCTGGATTTTGGGATAGCAGCCCCAGAAAACTAATACAGATGGTTTTTAGTGTCTTCAAGATTTTTCATATTTTTGACAAGGAACTTGTGTTTCTTTAAAAATGAGGAAAAATGGGTTTATTTAATGTAATAATTTCAATTTCTGTTTTCCATAAAATGTAGAAATGCCAAAATCTTACTAAGGTTGTATCTAGGTAATAGGACTCTAAGTCACTTTTTTTTTTTTATTCCTTCTTCATATCTATACTTAAAATGTTTTCTGTTCTGGGGAAAAAAAGACTGTAGGAAGCAGCTATTGAATGTAGTAAGGGCTTCTGGGAGTTTGCTCTGGGTTCTGCTCTGCTCCCTGGTGACTTCGAGCCTGTTTCCTGTCTGCACGTGGGGGTAGCACTCCTCAGTGTTGCTGTAAGAAATAAATGAACAAGTATATGCAATTATGGAGGGGCTGGTGGAAGATGAGTTCTTGAGCTCATGCATGTTTTTTCAGTTGATTACTAGTGGCAGATGGAGGGCCTGAAAAGCCAGGGAACCCAGAGAGGTGGCTTTTACTGTGTGTAAAGGCAGCTTGAGCCACATAGGGCCTATCACTTCCCGAGGTCCCTCCTAAGGCTTTGGAAAGGGTCAGGATAAAAAATGGTCATGTGATGGTGTAGTTTATAAAATTTGCAAAACATATTTTAACTACAATCAGTTGAGACTCCTCTTTCCACTCTGACCCACCTCCTTTGGAGAGGCCATGGGGATTTTGGGATTGGGCCCAGGGAAAGTTGACTTATGGATACTTTTAATTTGAGATTTACTTATGTGGTTTGCAGTCACTTCCCTGAAGAGGTAAGCTATGGGTAGTTGTCCTTGGGTAGGAACGGCTTCCAGAGATATTCTTGCTGGCTACAGTGCCTACTCACTCAGCTTTTAACACATACAAGAACACATAACGAGAATGCTTTTTACAGAACCTAGTACAGAAAGCATGTGGGTGGTGAAAGAGAAACAAGATCTAAAATCTATGGAGCCAGTAGGTAGTCTGTGAGAAAATTTCCCAGATTTTACTGTTCCTGTATGAAACTTGATAAAGGTTTCTCCAAATCTGACAGTCTTAAAAATTTATATTAAAAAACAAATAAATAATAAATAATAAATAAATAAATAAATAAAATAAAAAAATAAAAAAATTTATATTAACATGACTTGAGAAGCTAACATTTATTCTTGAGCTATTAATGTTGAAAAGAATCCCAAATTTTAATCAAGCTAAAAAAAAAAAAAACTCTCCAGGATTAACTTTTATTCTCTCTACAAAAATAATACAAAATATTTACAGGAAGAAGTGATTAAAAAGGGTATGCAGCCAAAAAAAAAAAAAAAAAAAAAGGGTATGCAGCTAAAAAATTGTAGAAAAAGAAGCACTACTGAAATGTATCAGGGGGTGGTTAATAAAAATATCATAATTTTGGGGGGGTAGGTTTTGCCTGTTGTTAGATAAACCACAGCTTTGTTTATAATTTATAATTTATTCAATGTCACTTTTTCTCATGGGGAGGGCCCTCCAAAATTGTGTGAGTGGCAGGACCCTTGAAACCTGGGTCTGACTTGAAAGAGCCCATTTCCAGATCAGTTCTTGTTCTTCTGTGGAGATGTTATTTGAACCTGATGCTAACATTCAGGATTACTGCTTCTCTGTATTTTCCATTTGCCACAGAAGAACCCAGACTCAAAGTGTTTACCAGTCATTTCCTTTTTTTTTTTTTTTTTAAATCATTTCCTTTTGATCTAAAAGGTTTCAGTGGTTCTCTCTAGTAAGAGTTTTCAGGATGCATGCTGTTTACCTCATCAGAGCAAAACCCTGACTCAGAGTGTGAGAAATGGCTCTCTGCTTCCTAGGAAGTTTTCAATATAGAAATATGCTGTGCTTTTGAATGAAAAGTAAAATGAAAAGGCAACGGATGGAAATTTCTTGTAAGGAGATATAAAAAACCCCCCAACTCTTCCTGTTCTCAAAAAACCTTTGTTTTTGTCAAAGGGTCTGAGACCTGAATGACACTTTTTGAAGCACCTTTGGCAGATTGTGAAAGGCCCATGAGTCTATGATCCTTCCTTGGGGAAGCCCCTCCACTGCCTTCCTTCTGCACCCACTATGCTTGGGTGTCTTACAGCCAAAGACAGAGTAAAAATGGTCTTGAGTAACACAATAACCTTTGCATACATGTGGTTTTAACTCAAAGCCAGGAGCTTCTTTGCTTTTATCTCTTGTCAAAGATAAGCTTTACCCATTTTGATGGGAAATACTCTGTGGCTTTAAAAATGTTTCAAGTCTTTGAAATACAATAGACGTATTATAGGAAGGACATAAAACCAGTAACCAGCCTAGAATATTTGTCCCTTGTCCCCCATGCTGGAATGGAGAAAAAGAATGTGTCTTCAGAATATGGGCAGTTGGAGTTCCTGGGTGGCTCAGTGGTTGAGCATATGCCTTTGGCTCAGGTCGTGGTCCTGGGGTCCTGGGATTGGATCCTGCATCAGGCTCCCCACGGGGAGCCTGCTTCTCCTATTGCCTGTGTCTCTGCCTCTCTCTCTGTGTCATAAATAAATAAATAAATAAATAAATAAATAAATAAATAAATCTTAAAAAAAAAAACACCAGAAAATGGTTAATCTATGTGCAAATGATACCTTTATCTCTTATTACCTATGTGACCTTGGGAAAGTTACTTAATTTTCTCATCCGTAAAAACATGTGTATTAATATTCACCTCACAGAGTTGTTGTGAGAATTAAATGAGGTAATCTCCCTGCCCCCCAAACTCCCCATCTAGTTATAGGACCTGGTACAAAGAAGGAGCGCAGTAAATGTTTGCATTACAGAAAGGTAATGCCTTCAATATCCTCCCAAGGAGTTTGGGATCTAGAATATAGTAGGGAATAAGAATCAAAGTGAAAAGTTGATTCCCAGAGCCTTTGAAGTTGATGAATATGGAAGTGGAGAAAGATGAGTGGTTGTGGTTTGGAGAAATTCTACTTCAGAGGAAGTTTTGTGTAAAGCTGAGACATAAGCAGGTGAATTATGTATAGGGAACCATTGTCATATCTCCCTGGTTGCAATGAAGAGTACATGTTTATGTATCTGTTCTTTCATCAGCTACATTTAACATATGGAACAGTGATGTGAGATGTAACATTTAACATGTATGAGGATGATTTTTATGGCTGAGGAATACAAAGAGAAATGTGATCCATTTCTGCCCTCAAACAAGTTATATTCTACTAGAGGGAGAGAAACATGAAAACATAAGGACATTAAAATGTGGAGTACAGAAGAGGAAGGGTCAGTTTTACATGGGGAAGGAAGAAATGAGATCTGCATGGCAGCAGAGGTAGGGTGGGGTGTGGACTGTGCAGATTGTCCAGGTAGAGGAATTTGGAATGGACAAAGGTGCAGGTGTGGCTTTGCGTGCTTTGCACATGTGTGGGAGCTGCATGCAGGGCAGGGGTAGGTGGTGCAAGGGACACCTGGAGCTGTGGGCTGGGAAGATAGGCAGTCAGATGTTGGGAGGGCCTAGCCTGCCATGCTTCTGGCAAGGCTACATGGGACCCCATCCAGGAGTAATGATGGTGACCATAGAAGGGGACTCCAAGTGCAAACAGACATCTTCTTATAGGGCAGGCAAGAGGGTGGAATTTGAAGGTTTTGGTAAACAGCGAAGTGGAATTTGGAAGATGAGGCTTCCAATCATTGGATGCTGTATATGTTGGATGAGGAAGACACCTGAGGCAAGGGTGTGAAGTAAGAAGACATCTTTTAAGCCTGAGAATTATATATGAGCTGGGACTAGTAGATTGGAATTAAAATTTTGCTCTTCTGTTTTCTAACTCTGTAATCCCTAGGAATGGCTGGAAATGTAGAACAATTACTATCTCTGCTATGGGAATGGGTAGTCAGACACCAGTGTTCACAAATTAGATTTGAAATCCGACTCAACTTGTTGAAAAACTTACATAACCAAGAGGAATCCTACACATGCAAATGAACACCTGTGAAAATTCTTAGGCAAGAACTGCTAGATTTAGCAACTCCAGTTTATAAACGCAGTTTGAGAGGGGACCAATTTTACAGATTGTTTTGCTGCTTGGATCTGCCATGTTTGTTGAATAGACAATTCCTGTGTTTAATGGAGTTATTGAACTTTCTTTATAAATTAAAGATCCTGAACAGAATGAATCTCTGTGTACTCTGAGGCATGTGGATGTTTGTTGTCTTTTCAAACTTTAGATTTAGACATCAAAGTCTTGCTGTATACAGTTTTTTTTAGGAACTAAGTGTATGCAATTTAAGTGTCATACCACCTACAGATTTGCCAGGAACCGAGCCACACTTTTTCTCATTTCCAATCGCGGTGAAAACCTTATCACTTTCTGCTATAGAGTCATGGATAAAAATGATTGAGGTCATGAGTAAAATGACCAGATGGCCTCCCCATCACCCTACAGTGAGCATCTCCCCTCACCTATGTTTCTGGCTCCTTAAGACTTCAGTATATTTTTCTTAACATTTGTTTGGGCCATATTTACATCTTTGGGAACTGGTCAATTTCTACATATGACTAAATGCTTCCTTTTACTTGACAGTACATTTAACATGCCAAAAGAATTTCCCAAGATATGATCACATTTTATCTCTTAATAAGTTTATTGGGTATCAGGGACACCAGTCATGTTATGTTGAGAGCTTCTCACTGGGTAATGCATACGCAGTATTAAAAAAGAAACATACCCAGTGTTACAGTGGAGCAGGCTCCTAACAGACTGTTTCAGAAACTGCAATTATAAACTCTAGACAAACTATAATCAATAGCTACCGGGGGCTCTGGAGAGTCAACAAAAGCAGACAGGGAGGAATTGAAACTTGGGGGAGGAGAGTTTCCTGGTGTTTAGCTTTGGCCAGAGAATGGGTCATGGTTGCAAAGATCGTGTGGGTGACTAAAATTCTGGTAGAAAGCCTGTCATGTTTCTGGCCTGAAGAATCAAAGAGTGGAACACAACCAGGAGAGAGTGAGGGATCACCCAGAGAAGGAGTGACCTAGAATCTGTGTTTGAACTCTGTCCAAGTCTCTAGCTGACCCTCACACTACTCATGCACAAGGCAGCTCAAAGCAGCTTGCAGCTAAGGTGTAGAGTAGTGAACTGAGATTTAATTGCTACGTAGCCATCATAGGTGAGGCAAGCTTTGCAGTTTGAGTCTAACCAAGTCAATTGCCTATTAAAAAATAACAATGATGGGATCAGTATCACAGAAGTCAGTTTTGATGATAATAACATTCACAGTGTCCAGGATATAATCCAAAACTATTCAAAATATGAAGAAGCAGGAAAATGTGACCTGTTTTATTGTTTTGATTTGCATTTCTCTTAAAATTTGCATTTCTCTTTTTTCATTTTTTTAATTTAAATTCAGTTTGCCAGCATATAACATCCAGTACTCATCACATCACATGCCCTCCTTAATGCCTGTCACCCAGTTACTCCATTCCTCCACCCACTTCCCCCCAGTAACCTTCAATTTGTTTCCCAGAGTTCACAGTCTCTCATGGTTTGTCTTCCTCTCTAATTTTTCCCTATTTGGTTTCCTTTCCTTCCCTTAGGGTCCCTTTCACTGTTTCTTGTATTCCACATATGAGTGAAACCATATGATAATAGTCTTTCTCTGATTGACTTATTTCACTTAGCAAAATAATGTGACCTATTTTCAAGAGAGAAGAAAATCAAGAATTTTAAAGCAGCTGTTATAATTCTGTTCAGTGGGGTTAAAAAAAAAAAACGCTCCTAATAAATGAGAAGGTAGGAAATCTCATAAGAGAAACTGAAAGTGTATAAAGTAAAAGTTTTAGAAGTAAAAATATAACATTAAATGAAAAACACATAAAGACGGGGTTTTGGGGTGGCTCAGTCGATTAAGCATCTAACTCTTGATCTCGGATCCCTGGGTGGCGCAGCAGTTTGGCGCCTGCCTTTGGCCCAGGGCGCGATCCTGGAGACCCGGGATCGAATCCCACGTCGGACTCCCGGTGCATGGAGCCTGCTTCTCTCTCTGCCTGTGTCTCTGCCTCTCTCTCTCTGTGACTATCATAAATAAATAAAAATTTAAAAAAAAAAAAAACAAAACAAACAAACAAAAAAACTCTTGATCTCAGCTCAGATCTTAAGCTCAGGGGCATGAGTTCAACATGGAGCCAACTTAAAAAACAAATGAAAGAACACACATAAAGACTCAAAAAGGCTGAAAATAAAACGGATGGAAGAAACCTATCCTGCAAAAAAAATATAAGAAGATTGAAGTGGCTATATTAATATCAGACAAAATAGACTTCCAAAGAGAAATAAATAGAAATAAATAGGAACATTACATAATGAAAGAAAACCTCTATTAGGATGATACAACAATCATAAACATGTATGCTTCTAAAACAGACTCTAAATAAAAAAAAACAAAAATTGATGAAAAAATATTGTAATCATAGTGGGAAACTTTAACATCTTTTACAGAGCAATTGATACAATAACTAGACAAAAGTATCAAAGATCTAGATATGTAGATCAATCATCTTTACCTGATTTTTAAAATTAATTATTTTTATTGAGACATTATTTTTTTAGAGCAGTTTAGGGTTTACAGAAAAATTGAGAGACCCAGAGATTTCCACATATCTTCTGCCTCCATACATACACAGCCTCTCCATCATCAATATCCCTAAGCAGAGTGGTACATTTGTTACAATTGATGAACCTACACATCACTAAAAGTCCATAGTTTACATTATGGTTCACTCTTGCTGTTGTACATTCTGTGAATTTGGATAAATGTATAATAATATGTATCCATCGTTAGGTATCAAACAGAGTATTCTCACTGTCTTAGAAATTCTCTGTGTTTTGTGTATTCATTTTCCCCTAGCTCCAACCTTCCACCCTCTGGCAATCACTGATCCTTTCAGTTTCCATAGTTTTGTCTTTTCCAGGTCACATAGTTGGAGTTGTATAGTATGTAGTCTTTTTAGATTGGCTTCTTTCACTTAGCAATGTACATGTGAAGTTCTCTATGTCATTTCAGCTTTTCATAGGTCGTTTCTTTTTAGTACTAATAATATTCCACAGTTTATTCACTCAAGGACATCTTGGTGTTTCCACATTTTAGCTTCAAGATTCTCTCCCTCTGCCCCTCCCCCCTCAAATAAATGAATAAATCTTAAAAAAAAAAAAAGCTCAGGAAGGAAGAACAAAGCAAACTAAACAAATTAGAAGGAAAGAAAGATCAGAACAAAAATCAATTAAATAAAACATGTTAACCAATAGAGGAAATTAACAGAACTGGAAGCTTATTTGTTGAAAAGTTCAACATAACTGATAAACTGAGTTAGGTTGATTAAAAAAAAAGAACACCAGTTACTAATATCATGATTGAAAGAAGGGTTATCACTATAATTCCTAAATATAATAGAAAGACCATAAGAGCAACTTGATTATGAAAAATTTGATTCCAACAAAAAGTAATTTTGATGAATTGAGCAATTTTGAAAAATACAACTTAACCAAATTGACCCAACATGGAACAGAAAACCTGAATAGCTCTATAACCACCAAAAATCTCATAGAGAAAACTTCAGGCCCGATGATGGCACATTTTTTTTTTTTTTTTAAAGAAGATAGAAGACAAGTGAACACTTTACAACTCTCTTTTGTCTTCAAGCTGGGCTGCTGGGTCTTGCTGGGAATGGTGACAGGAGTAATGTGAAGATACACTTCAGTGTATCTTTTCTTTGTAAAGATATTTTTATGCAAGGAGAGTTGTGCTAAGTAATATTTCTGTGAGGGTATGAGTGCTGAAAACTATTCCACCATCTTGTTGATGTCACTCTTAAAGTTGTCTTAACATAGAAAATCAATATTTTGCCATATTAATAGAATAAAGGAGAAAACCATATGATCATTTTAATACATGGAGGAAAAATATGACAAAATTCAACATCCATTCACAAGAACAATTATCACCAAACAAAGAATATAAGGTACTTTTTCAACTTATAAAGAACACCTATGAAAAACCTCCAGTTAACATACATTCATGTTGAAATATTAAATTATTTTCTACCAGAATAAAGAATAAGGCTTTTGTCACGTTTACTCAACATTGAATTGGAGGTCCTAGCCACTGCAATAGAGGAAGAAAAAGAAATGAAATGATAAAGATTGGAAAAGAGGAAGCAAAATTGTCCTCATTTTCAGTGTGAAATAATAGGAAAAAATATATATTGGTTTCTGTCCCCAATTCTTGGCACAGAGCTTCTAAAACCCTTGCAATTTCCTGAGTGGTATTAGAACTAAGAGCATCTTTGGTCTTTGAATCTGGTTCCTGACATAGGGCTTTTAAAACCCTCATAATTTCCTGAGTGATAGGAATGTTTTTTGTTTTAATGAGGTGACTCTGGCTGGGCTCCATGATAAGGACTGACCACAGGAAATAGTCAAGCCATGTTTGGAAACTTAAAATTTTCAGCCATTCCCAACCCCATGCCCATTCACTTGAGAAAGAAGGAGGCCTAAAAATAGAATTAATGATTGATTAAACAAACCTAGATGAGGAATTCTCCATAAAAATTCCCAAAATACGGGATTCAGAGACCTTCCAGGTTGGTGAATATATCTGCATACCAGGATAGTAATCCAGCCCAACTACATGGGCACAAAAGTTCTGTACTTGGCACCTTCCCATACCTCACCTTAAGTACCTCTTTACCAGGCTGTTCATCTATATCCCTTATCACATCCTTCAATAAACTGGTTAACCTAAGTAAGTGTTTCCCTGAGTTCTGTGAGCCACTCCAGCAAATTACTAGAATCCAAAGGGGGAAGAGGTCATGGAAACCATGATCTGTAGCAAGGTAGGCAGAACTGCAGGCAACCTGGGGACCTACTAGGGTTTGCAATTGGCATCTTGAAGTAGGGGGCAGTTTTGTGGGACTGAGCCCTAAACCTGCAGGATCTGATGCTGTCTCCAGGTAGACAGTGTCAGAATCGAGTTAAAATGTAGGAAACCCTGCTGGTATCACAGAATTGCTTGTTGTGGGGAAAACCATCATGTGGTGTTGAAAGCTTTGTGAGGGTGGTAGTGTGAGAGCAAAGGAGACACACAAGAGGAGGACTGGGTTTTTCTTAAACAGCAACTAATATAATTGTTTACACAGAAAACCCTGCAGATCTGTAAAACAATTAGAAGTAATAAGTGAATATGCAAAGTCATAGTATATAAAGCTAAAATTTACAAAATCAATTCTATTATTATGCTCTAACAGGAAAAAAAATTGTGAAATGAAATGGAAAAGCAATTCTGTTTATAATAGGTCCCCAAATCAGATTATTTAGAAATAAATGTAAACAGGTGTACACTGAAAACCACAGGACGTGGCAGAGAGAAATTTTAAAAGATTTAAATGAGTGGAAAGATACCTTATCTTCATGGATTGGAACACTCAATTTTAAGATATCAATTCTTCTGAAATTAATCTATACATTTAATTCAATTTTACGCAGTCTCTCTGCTTCTCGGCGGTTGCTGTTGTTCTGGGCTTTTTGCTTAATTTGCAGTACTCAAATTCATTGCCATGTCTTCTGAAGAAGGGAAGCTTTTCGTGGGAGGGCTGAACTTCATCACCAATGAGCAGGCTCTGGAAGACCACTTCAGCAGCTTTGGTCCTATCTCTGAGGTGGTTGTTGTCAAGGACCGGGAGACTCAGCGATCCCGGGGTTTTGGTTTCATCACCTTCAGCAATCCAGAGTATGCCTCAGATACCATGAGAGCCATGAATGGAGAGTCTCTGGATGGTCGCCAGATCTGTGTGGATCACGTGGGCAAGTCAGCCAGGGGAACTAGAGGAGGTGCCTTTGGGGCCCATGGGCGTGGTCGCAGCTACTCTATAGGTGGAGGGGACCAGGGCTATGGGAGTGGTAGATATGACAGTTGATCTGGAGGATATGGATATGGATATGGAAGGTCCAGAGACTATGGTGGCAGAAGCCAGGGTGGTTATGACCGCTACTCAGGAGGAAATTACAGAGACAATTATGACAACTGAAATGAGGCATGTGCACCTAAAGTAGGTACACAAGGAATAAAACTTTGATCCAGGATCATCCTT
The DNA here is from genome assembly GCF_011100685.1 of Canis lupus familiaris. Classification (NCBI taxonomy): domain Eukaryota; kingdom Metazoa; phylum Chordata; class Mammalia; order Carnivora; family Canidae; genus Canis; species Canis lupus. Next base: position 48,861,124 of record NC_049222.1, read on the forward strand.
CCAAATAGCTGTATTTATAAAGATTTTTGGAGCTGCACTGACACATCTGTTCTAGTACATCAAGTTCTATTTTTTAACTGAGCTCCCAAGGTAGCTTGTTACAGAGACCTTTTAGAAAGCTCCATGTGATTTCTAAAATTTTCTCCCATTTAAATACTAATCCTGGGACATTGCAAATGTGGGTATTTTTCCTCTTACCAGTTTTTTAGTTTGGGCTCTCAGGATTACAGATTGTGACCAAAAAATGTTGGCTTAGACTGCTTTAAAAACAAGTAATGTGTGTTTAGGGACATTTAAAAGTCTATCTACAATGTTTATCACGATTAGGAAGCAATTTCCAAATGCAAATACAAGAAACCATTGACACGATTAGAGGTTTAGAGGTGGTTTTTCTTTTTTTAATTCAAGGTTACCACCCTGAGTATAGAGAAGTTTCTTAAAAATATTTGTGAATGTATTTTTTAGTACTGGAAGAAAAAATATTCTGTTGTGTCTCATTTAGCATTTTAAGATGTCCTTCACGGAGCTGATTAAAAAGTGGAAACATGAAAAAAAAATTCAATCTCAATAAAAATCCCTAGAAGTTTACATACTGATTTTAAAATTTATGTGGATACAAAGGACTTTGAATTGCCCAAATAATTTTTAAAAAGAAGAACAAAGTTGCAGGACTTACTATGAAGTTCCAATAATCAAGACTATAGTATAAACAAAAGGATAGATATATTAATAAATCAGCAAAACATCAGAGAATACAAAAGTATCTCTATACCTGTATAGTGATTTTTTTTTATAAAGGCACAAGGCAATTCAATGGGGAAAGGAAGTATTTGAAAGTTCCTAAGAGTGTAGATCTTAAAAGTTCTCATAACAAAAAAATTTTGTGATTATATGTGGTGATGGATGTTAATATAATGGTGGAAATCATTTCACAATATATGCAAATAATGACTCATTATGTTATGTACCTGAAACTAATATAATGTTATATGCCAATAAAAAAGTGGTCTTTCCATATGGGAAAAAAATGCATTGACTCTTACCTCATGTCACACATAGTAATTAATGTGTAAACGGTCATTAACCTAAATGTTAAATCTCAAACTACAAAACTTCTCACAGAAAAAAGGAACAAAATTTTGTGACACTGGATACGGAAAAGATTTGTGAAACAGAAGATGAAAAGCACAAAGGAAAGATGAATTAGAATGGACTTCATTAAAATGAAAAGCATTTGCTCCCCAAAAGACATAGGTAAGAAAACAAAACCAAAAGAAAGGCCGTGGATTGGGAGAAAATATTTGCAAAACATGTATCTGTCAAAGGGTTTATATCTAGATTATGTAAAATACTCTTAGAACTCAATTCCTAAAAGAAAGACAACACAAAAAAAAAGAAAAAGAAAAAAGAAAGACAACAGTTTTTTTTTTTTTTTTTTTTTTTTTTAATGGGCATGGGGTACCTGGGTGGTTCAGTCATTTAAGCGTCTGCCTTTAGCTCATGTCATGATCTCAGGGTCCTGGGATCCAGCCCCATGTCATGCTCCCCGCTCAGTGTGGAGCCTGCTTCTCCCTCTCCTTCTGCCTGCTACTCCCCCTGCCTGTGCTCTCTTTCTGTGTCAAATAAGTAAAAATCTTTTTAAAAAATGGGCATAGGATTGGATATTTCACAAATGACCAGTGGATACATGAAAAGATGCTCAACATCACCAGCCAGTGGAAGATGCAAATTAAAACCACAGTGAGATACTACTATAACTACTACTACTACTACCCTACTACCCACTGGGATGAATTAAACCAAAAAAAATCTGACAATACCAAGTAGTATCAACAATGTGTTCCATATTTTGACAGTGGTGATGTTTTCATGAATTTATATATAAGCAAAATTAATCAAAGTGTTCATTTTTAATGGATATAGCTTATTGTAAAGTTGTATTTTAATGAAGTTGACTTAAAAAATATAAGTCTATAAGAATAACAATTTATTATCCCAGTGGACCAAGATACAAAGATGCTTGTGCACTTGCTAAAGTAGCAAGTGTAGCTGGGGTCAGACTTTAGTTCTCAACCCAACTCTTTTCCCTTCCAATTAGTTCATGCTCCTGAACATAGAATACAGGATTGAAGGAAGGAAGAAGCAAGAAGGGAAGCAAGTGTCCTAAGAATGGATCGGCTGTAATCCAGATCCTTAGTCTTGTCTTAATCAGTGATGTCAAAACACTTCCCCTACTGAAGACATGCCTTGTTTTTAACTTAAAATTTTTTCATTTTTAAAAATAGCTTCCTCATTTTTTCTTTCTCTTCCCTAATCATAACGGTCAATTTGAATTGTATAGACATATGGAAACAGAATCCAAGTGACTTACGCTATATACCATGAATAAAGAACTTTGGACACAGCTCTTCCTGCCGGTTTATGAGTGAGTGCTCTTCGGAACCTGTTTCAACTATGTAGATGGGTTAGAAGAAGTACATAAACAATTTAGAGATTGGGGTGCCTGGGTGGCTCAGTGGTTGAGCATCTGCCTTTGGCTCAGGGCATGATCTTGGGGCCCTGGGATTGAGTCCTGCATCAGACTTCCTGTGGGGAGCCTGCTTCTCCCTCTGCCTATGTCCCTGCCTCTGTCTCTCTGTCTCTAATGAATAAATAAATAAAATCTTTTTTTAAAAAAAGAAAATGCAGAGAATGTGTTGAGTTAATGCCTTTAAGAATTAACATTGTAAATTTGTCAAATTTCTTTACAGCTTGTTATTTTTTTAACATTTTAATATCCTATTATTTTACATGTACTTTTCTCTGTTTTTCTTGGGCTTAAAAACAGGTTCAATGAAATTTGATATTTTTTTCTCTAAGACATTTTATCATCTTGAAATTACTGATATACTAAGCTGTGTCACATTGTATTTGATGTTAGTGTGCAGATTCCACTGTGAGAAAAAAATGGAAGATAATTCAGTGGAGGACCACTTACTTAAATAGGAGTTCACTAGCCTTTGTTATCTAACAAGTGAAATCATGTCCTCTTGCAGGATTTCCCATACAGAACTCTGTACATTAAGGGCTTGAACTGCCTAGGTTGCACTTCTGAAAAGCTCCTGTGTTCAAAGAGCAAAAATATCACATTGAGAAATTCAAAAAATTTTCTTTGTGAATCTGAATTTATACAGCATACTTTACTTGAATTTATGGGAAACAATGTAACAAACGAGTTCCTGGAAAATAACCACAATTTTATGTTCCAGAGAAAGCTGGCATTTTTTGAACACCAGCAGTGCTTGGGGTCCTATAAAATATTTTGTGCATACTGTAATCACTACTTTGCAGATGGGAAAATGCAGGCACAAAGAGATGGTAAGTTTCAAGATTTTAACCTGGCCGCCAGTCTGTGGAGCCTGCACCCTCTCACCCTTGGTCATACTTGCAGGAGCAGGTCTCCACTTTTTCCTGCGCATACCCTGTTCCTTCCCACCTTCATTCATCTTGTTTGTCCTCCCAGAGAGCCCAGCCTCCCCTCCACTGGTCACATCCTGTCCACCCTTCATTGTCTGGGCACTTAGACCTTCTGTATTCTAGCAGCAGCTACTCTGCCTAATTTCCTATTGACCAAACATAATTGCTCCCTTAACGCTCGGGGAATAACCTCAGAAGTGGCTGTCCTGCCTCACATCGCTCTTCCTCCAAACCATCCTATGTAATACCCCCCCCTCTTTTTTTAAAGTTTTGATTTATTTATTCATGAGAGACACACAGAAAGAGGCAGAGACCTAGGCAGAGGGAGAAACAGGCTCCCTGTGGGGAGCCTGGATGCAGGACTCAATCCCAGGACCCTGGATCACAATCATCACAATGTGAGTCAAAGGCAGATGCTCAACCACTGAGCCACCCAGGTGCCCCTTCTGTAATCTTCTTAAATACACATTCTTAAAGCCTTGGGCAGCCCCCACTGTTCTACTTTGAATCCTGGTTTGGAGAATGTTCAAGGCCCTCCAAAATCTTTGACCCACTTTCCAGCTCTATCCAGATATGGAGACGTCAACCCCAGACAGGTATTTCTCAGGTCATTTTCAATGTGGTTGGCATATGATAAATACTTAATGTGAGTTATCATTGTTTTATATTTAATATTTAAATATAATAGTCATATAATTCAAACACAAAAATATAGAAATGTATAGTTGAAATATTTTCTACTGATTCTTGGTCCCATTTTCCCACTTCCCATTCCCCATCCCCACACATTAAACTAGAATTAATTTCTTTTTTTAAGATAAATGGTAGCATACTATACACATTGACCTACATGTTGTTTTTTTCTACTTAATATATCTTGGACACTTTTTGTATCAGTGAGCTTGCCCATTTCTTTTTACAGCTGCATAGACAATTTTATGGCTACATGAACATGTCATAATTTAATTAACCATAGTTTATTCCCTGATGATACGCATTTATATCATTTTCAGTCTTTTACTGCAAATATCCTCATACACACTGTATGCATGAAAACTTATTTGTAAAGTACATTCCTAGAGGGAGAAGTAGAAGAATGATTTAGGCATTTGTAATTTTAAAGATACTGGTAGAATATATATTTTGGCATAGGGGACATATTGATTTCTACTTTCAACAGAAATCAATAGTTTCCCCACAGCCTTGCCAACACACTGTGGTATTAAATTTTTCATTTTTGCCTATCGATGGGAGAAATGGTGTTTTAGTGGAGTTTTAGTTTGCCTTTTAAAAAATGAGTGGGTTTGAGCATTTTTCAAATGTGTAAGAGCCGTTTGTTTTTCACTTTCTGTTTATAACCTTTACACATTTTAGAATTGTTCTGCGTTTTCCCTTATCAATTTATAGATATTGTATATGTTACAGAAATTAGCCCTTTTTTTGTTATATGAGATGCAGACGTTTTCCCCAAGTTTGTCATTTGTCTCTTGTTTGTGGTGTTTTTATTCTTGCAGGTGTTTTTTTTTTTTTTTTTTTTTTTTTTATTGGTGTTCAATTTACTAACATACAGAATAACACCCAGTGCCCGTCACCCATTCACTCCCACCCCCCGCCCTCCTCCCCTTCTACCACCCCTAGTTCGTTTCCCAGAGTTAGCAGTCTTTATGTTCTGTCTCCCTTTCTGATATTTCCCACACATTTCTTCTCCCTTCCCTTATTTTCCCTTTCACTATTATTTATATTCCCCAAATGAATGAGAACATATAATGTTTGTCCTTCTCCGACTGACTTACTTCACTCAGCATAATACCCTCCAGTTCCAACCACGTTGAAGCAAATGGTGGGTATTTGTCATTTCTAATAGCTGAGTAATATTCCATTGTATACATAAACCACATCTTCTTTATCCATTCATCTTTCGTTGGACACCGAGGCTCCTTCCACAGTTTGGCTATCGTGGCCATTGCTGCTAGAAACATCGGGGTGCAGGTGTCCCAGCGTTTCATTCTTGCAGGTGTTTTTGATGTTAACCTTGTTAACTTGTCATTTTCTTTCATGCTGTCAGGACTTTAAGTCATGTTATAAATGCCTTTCCCTGTCTGAGATGATAGAAATTTTCCCTTATTTCTCCTAGAAGTTTGGTTCTTTCACTTCCTATATTTAAATCTTTGAGCCATCTAGAATTTATTCTGGCGTGTATTATGAGATGACATTCCCCTTTTTCCCAGATGGCTGCTGATTTATACTGACACCATTTATTAAATTATCCTTATATTCCCCACTGCTTTGAAATTATGTGCTAAAGTCCTGTATGCACCTGCCTCTATCCTTGGGCTTTCTATTCTGTCTGGTTGGTTGGCTGTCTGTTCATGTGCCAGGACCACATACTGAGCATAGCTGAAATCAAACAGGGCTGGCTGCACAGATCCTTCTTTCCAGAGTTCTCTTTCCTATCAGCATTAATGATTCATTAGAGGTGGTTTTCAGTGACAACAACAAGAACCAATGACAAACATCCTTTCTCTTGGATTTTTTTTTTCTTGTGATCATAGTAAGTTTATAAATTAACTTAGGAAAACTTGATTTTGAATCTTACTCTCTAAGAATGTAGTCCATCCTTCTATTTTTGTTCCATTCTATTTCGTTGCCCTGCAAGAACATTTAAAATTTGTTTTCAAATTGTTTTTGTGCTGTTTTCTTCCTAGATATTTTATCCAGTTGTTGCTCATAGGCTTGGAGCCTTTTCTTTCATTATATTTTCTGTTAGTATGTATGGAGACTTTTGGTTTCTGTATATTAATTTCATAGCTTGCTAGCTTAATGTGTTTTCTTATTTCTAGTGATTTTTGTTTTTAATTGATTCTCTTGATTTTCCAAATAATCATATAATCTACAAATAGGAAAGCCTTGCCTCCTCTTTTACAATATTCCTCTGGTTTCTTTCTTGCCTGGTTGCTTTATTTTTAAATATTTATTTATTTTTGAGGGAGAGAGCAAGAGAGAGCATGAGCGCAGTGGGGAGGGGCAGAGGGAGAGAGAATCTTCACTCAGACTTCCTACTGAGCCGAGGACTCTGTATCAGGCTTGATCTCAATACTCTGAAGACAGGACCTGAGCGGAAACCAGGAGTCAGCCACTTAACCAAGTGTGCCACCCAAACACTCCATATCTGGTTGCTTTAGATAGTACCTTCAGAACAGTGTTAGTTAATGGAAATAGTACCAACTTGACTTTTTTCTGGTTTCAGTGGGAGTTTCTAGTGTTTCCTCATTAAGCCCATGCAGCCTTTTGGTTTAAGACTGACATCTTAAGAAAACATCTTAAGTTCATCAATTTGTATTTCATTAAGAATCTTTTAAAAATTCAGTGCTGGTGATCAATTTTTGACGGGTGATTTTTCATTATGGAGCTGGTTATATTTTACCCCTAAGTGTCCAAAAGGATGAATTATGTTAATAACTTTCACATTGAATTACACTTGCATTCCCGTTCTAACTCCACTTGGTCTTCATACATTCCATCTACTATATTTTATTTAGGATTTTTTGCAATGATATTCATAAGATTGATCTATAATTTTCTCTGTTTCATGTATAAATACATCTGTTTAGATCCTCTCTTCTGGAGTTAGATTGGTAAATTATATTTTTCTTTTCTCTTCTAAAGATTTATTTATTTGAGAGATTGAAAGAGCACAAGTGGGAGGGAAAGAAGGAGAGGGAGAGAGGGAATCTCAAGCAGACTCCCCGCTGAGCATGGAGCCCGAGGTGGGACTTGATCCGAAGGCCCTGAGATAATGACCTGAGCCGAAATCAAGAGTCGGCACTTAACCGACTAAGCCACCTAGGAGCCTTGGTAAATTATGTTTTTCTAGACTTGGATAGTCTCATTCACATTTTCAAATGCACTGGCATGGAGCTCAGTAAAGGAGTCCTTTGATTCTTTTAATTTTCAGTCTCTGTTGTTATGTCCCATCATCATTTCTCTTGTTTTGTACTTTTAATGTATCTTTTGCTGCCTAGATTTGGCAGGAGTGTGTTTTCAGAGAGCCAGCTTTGTTTTTATTTATCAGTTCTCTGAAATTTTATTTATCAGCTTTGGTTTTACTTATCAGGTTTTATCTATCAATTTTGCTCTGAAATGACCAGTTTCAACTTTATAGAAATTCATTGGATGGTTAAGGAAAGAACTAAGTTTGGGCCCCCAGGATGGGGCTAGGTAAAGGTCGGCCTTGAGTGGTAGGTAGGCGGCAGACTTTAGACTTGTGGAAATGTTATTAAGAAGCCATTGGAGGGATGCCTGGGTGGCTCAGTTGGTTAGGCATCTGACTCTTGGTTTCGGCTCAGGTCATCATCTCATGGGTCGTGGGATCAAGCCCTGAGTCGGGCTCCGTGATCAGTGAGCAGTCTCCCTGAAGATTCTCTTCCTCTACCCCTTTCCCCACTCGCATATGCGCGCTCTCTCTCTCTAAAATAAATAAATCTTTAAAAAAAAAAAAAAAAGGAAGCCGTTGGAGAGCTCTGGTTAGGAAGGTAACAAGATTGGAAGTGTTGTTTTGAAAAGATGAACATTCACATATCAGCAGTTATCTTACATAGTACTTTGTCTTTTCCAAAACCATTTTGGATAAGAAATGCCTTTTTCAACAACAATAGAAAAAAATAAATCATCTATTTCCTTCTAAACAGTGAATGATTTGCTCCAATCACATAAATGAACACCTTCCAGGAACTTCTCATGATTTATTTTTTAAAAGATTTTATTTATTTGAGAGAGAAAGCACAAGCCAGGGGGGGTACAAAGGGAGAGAGAGAAGCAGACTTTCCACTGAGCCCAACTTGGGGCTTGATCCTAGGGCTCCAAGATCACGACTTGAGCTGAAATCAGATGCTTAACTGACTGAACTCCTCATGATTATTTTAAATGTTGTACAGTTGGCTGAAATCTTCTGTTAGTTGTTCTGGAATTTCACACTGAAAGCACCTTTAAATTTGAAGTATATCTTAAAATTAATTGGATTGTGAAGCAATCATTCATTTCTACTATAGCACTTTATGTTATTCCTCATTTGGAATGTAGCTTTGCCTTCAAGGCTGTATTATTTCTCTACTAGATTGTGAATTCCTTACATAAAAATAGTACATGTTAAGTTTTATGAAGGTCAATTCATGTTTGTTAGTAATTTGTTTTACTTAAAACTACTCATATAATAGAATTCTCACAGTGTGCATATAAATGATTGAAATACTCCAAAATTACTATCTGCCTTGTTTGTGTATTATCCCTAATCATATAAAACATTTTCAGTTGTCTCATTATACTAAATAATCTGTGTTTTATCCTGCTTTCTATTATTAGAGAAACTAAATTAGTATGTGTTATACCATATCCATGATCTCTTTTACTTGATTTTTGTGTCAAGGGCTAATAGTTCCCACTCCTACTGATTTTGTTGAGGAAGGCGATGTGCCTACAAGAAACTATTTCCTAGACTCCTCGGTGGGTAAGAGTAGCCATGGGAATAACTTCTGGCTGCTGGGATGTAGGTTGACGATACTGAGCAGAATGTTCCTGCCTGGAATTTGGAGGTCAAGGCTGGAAGAGGAGGTTCTTGCCAAAAGAAATGATGGAAGACCACAAAGTGTGATGAGCTACTCAATTTGCAGGAGGCAGCACAAAATGGAAGTAAGGGGCCTTTGTTCAATAGTTACTAATAACAAGAAATGCCAATGGCAGAGCATTAACCTCAGTGCTGGGCCCTTCTCAGCATGGGGCTCAATGAGAGCACAGGTTCCATGCCCGTGAAACTGGCTCTTGTGAATGAGTTGAGGGCCCTGGGATGTCCTGGAGCTGCCATGCCAGCCCTGGACTGCCTGTCTTCCCCTACCCCGCTCCTCCTCCTCCTCCTTCTTCTTTCTTCTTTTCTTCTTCAAGATTTCATTTATTTATTTGAGAGACAGAGTGAGCAAGCATAAGCAGGGGGGAGGAGCAGAGGGAGAGGGAGAAAGAGACTCCCTGCTGAACAGGGATCCCAATGTGGGACTTGGTCCCAGGACCCTGAGATCATGACTTGAGCCAAAAGCAGATGTTTAGCCAACTGAACCACCCAGTTGCCCTGCTCTTTGGTAATGGAGAGCACAACCCTCTTCTTGTTTAAGACTCTGTTATCTTGATTTTCTATTACATGCATCCCATAACTGATGTGTTGTGATTACTCTCATTTTACAGATGAAGAAACTGAGGCTCAGACAAGTTTAGTACCTGATCTTGGTAGGCCATTTGGGGTGTGGACTCAGGCCCTGTGAACTGGGTCATGTACCCTTGTGCCAACACAGTGTCTTTCCTTTCCTACAGAGATGGTATCATTCTGCATTTCCTTTTTCTGGCAAGACTTTGCACTCTGCAGGTTTGCTGTCTCCCAGGGGCTCCTTTTTGTAGTCTACAGTAGAGGAGGGCAGCACTTCATCCCACCAATTTTTCCGCCTTCACATTTACTTTGTACTCTGGAGTAGATGATATGTAGAATCTCAGTCTAGATTTAAAATATGGCCCAAAAAAGTGATTCACTTCTATCTCTAGCAAAATGTTTATAGTTTATTCCCCAGTGCTTCTCCCTTTGCAGATAAAGAGTTAAGATCTTACATAATTCAATTAAAAAAGAAACTCAAAATATGTGAGATCCCATCTGATGTGGGTTTCTGTCTACTTGACCCTTCAAGAGGAAGGGCATGGCAGTCCTTCCAGTGAGATCACAATCAGGAAAATGCAGCTAGAATTTATTGCTTAATAGTGCATTAGGATAAATAGTGTTTATTGCTCTCGGCATTCTCATCTATGGTCATGGGAAGCACTGTGGCCACTAACTATTATTTCTTTTATTAGCACACAGGCCGTGGCTGCCACTTCACCTGCTTGGGGGCCCCGTGTAACACAGGTATTGTATTTGCTAGATTCTGAAAGTGATTGCAATTTGGCTGAACTCTAGCATAAGCACCCAACCTTGGTTAATATCCACAAGACAACATTCTGGACCACATCCTGAGTGGTGTTGGGGTGGGGGTGGACACAGCACATCTTCACAGGTAATCACAGGGTATCATGTGGGAGGTGGCAGTGGCCATTTCTCTCCCTCTTTATAGGAGAGAAAATTCCCTATCTTTCCTAAGAGGAAGAAATTCTAGTCTGTTCAGTCAGATTCCAGGGCAGTGAATGCTGGGTTTTTACCAGTGGGCACATTGACTGAATGTGCTTTCTCATCTTTCATTCGGGAAGAGGGCCAGGGTCCCTTTTAAACTTGGCTCAGGAAGTAATGCATGGATGCTGGGGAGTCCTAGTGGCTCAGAGGCTAGAGATTGGACATGGATTTAGGTTGAAGACCCTACTTAGCCTTTGACTTCCAAACTGATGTTACCATACACCTTGCATTGGGGTGTCAGGCATATTTGTGATATGTGGTCCTTAGGAAGTCCATGGAGGATAAGAACTCTGGTGTTCCTGGGTCCTTCACTAGAGCATCATTTTAATATCCAAATCTTACCATAAGCTTTGGCCCTCTGGTTATGGTGAAGTATTAAAAATTGTTGGCATTATGAAGGTCTCATGAAGTACTATTCTGTGAAACTTGGTATAAGGGTTGAATTGTGTCCTTCCCCAGCCCCCATTCACTTGTTGTAGTCCTAACTCATAGTATCTCAGAATGTGACTATAGGGAGGTAAAATGGATCATTAGAGCCCTCATCCAATATAACTGGTGGTGTCCCTCAAGAAAGGGAATTTTAGGGATGGATATACATAGAGGGAAGACAATGTAGAGACCCAGAGTGATGCCTGTGTATGAGCAAGGACAGAAGCCTGGAACAGATGCTTCCCTTGCAGCCCTCATAAAGAACCAACTTGCTGATAGCTTGATTTCAGTTCTAGCCTCCAGAACTGTGAGACAATACATTTCTATAGATTAAGTTACTTGTTTGTGATATTTTGTTATGGTAGTCCTAGCCAACTGATGGGCTTGGCAACCAGGGCAATCCTAAAAGCCAATGTACTCCATGGAGAGATGTGGGAAGACCACTCAGCAATATTTGAAATAGTCACCATAACTTTTCTTCCGCTATTCAAATACAGCAACATTAATGACATTTGCTTGACTGCAAGAAGCTCATAAATGTTTGCCAGCAACTACTTATATGCAATAGGTCGAAGACTTTCAGACTTCCTTAAAATAAGGAAATCTAGGACAGGTTATCATGATCTGAGTTGGGTCCCACAGAGGTCAGGTCAGTGGTAAAGTAGAATAGATTGGAGGCTTCTAAGTCTTAGTTATTTATTGATGAGAATTCTGACTCTCAATAGGAAGTCGCTATGCTTATTTTAGTCCTGAAATACTTAGAACAGTGGTTGGCACGCGGTAGATGCTAAAAATTGTAACAATTACTATTTTGTGTCCAACTCTGGAAAAGGATTTCTTTTTTTGAAGTTAGTGGTCAGAGGGGAGTGTCTACCCCTTGAAATCTTCACACTTTTGGTGTGCTTAATAAACTATTTCTAATGACATGAGGTCTGAGCATGCTGCCTTGAAGAATCTGGGTTATATTTTAACTTTGTACCACATTACCAATAAATCTCTTTTGAAAAGAACAATAGGCCTTTGCCATCCAGTGGTTGGCCAATGCAAAAATATTTCTTGAACAAATAAAAAACAGAGTGTTTTATGAAAGAAGTTGATAAAATAAGGAAAATAGAAGTCTAGTATCTCTAAGGTCCTAGTTAAATATCTTAGTCATTAAACATTAAAGTTCAAATATATGACAAATATTTTACCATTGTGTTTATGAATAAGCAACCTGAACATCATAAAAATTAGGTTTGTAAAGGTACTGAAGTTTAATTCATAAAGAAACAAGAAATATTGCCTATATTACCCTGTCTTTGCATACTATTTTTTAACCATTTTTAAAGGTTTTATTTGTTTGAGAGAGAGAGAGAGAGCATGCACGCGTGCATGAGTGGGGGGGGATGGGCAGAGGGAGCGGGAGAAGTCCCACTGAGCAGGAAGCTTGATGTGGGACTCAGTCCCAGGACCCTGGGATCATGAATGAAGCAATGTGTGAGTGCTTTTCTTGGGTTTCTATTAATCAAGGGAGAAAAGGCAACATATCAGTAAAGAATGAACATTTTTTACTTTGAAACAAGGAAGGCAATTTATTGTAGTGAGATTACATTGAAATTCTATATATGATCCCCAATGCATATAAAGTAATTTACACTGTTGGAGAAGACATACTGAGCCACGAAGAAACTCAAAGTGCTATAAATCAGTTAATATTGATGTAATGCATTTTTGCTAATCTATCCAAATTGAAAATGAGATGGTTGAAAGGACATATTTGTTTAAGTATTTTTCATAAATTTTAACGGTGGCCTTTTCAATTACTGGAGTCTGTAATGCCTTTGATAACTCCAAACACTGAAGTCTGTTCCTTGCAGTCTGCTCCTTTTTCTTACCATGGTAAGTAGTTATCACAAAGCTGCTTATGAACATAAAGTTCTAACAGAGATTTAAACATTTTCCTCTAAATGGGGTTTGTGGAAAATATGAAAAATGGCATGAGATTTGAGGCAACATAAAAGTAGAAGAAAAATTATTTTTGAACACTAACCATAGAAAAGTGCCCAGGAGGCAGAGAACAGCAATGCTGTTGACCACAAGTTCACAAACAAATATACACATACTCATGTAGACATCTTTGCACCTGATACCTTGCCTCTAGTACATTTTATACACTTGCTACATGTTGCACAAATTTAGGCAGGCACAGACACTGCCTGGGTGCCCTTGTGCGGCTAGCCCCCTGGAGGAGGGCTCTACACAACCTCTTGAAAGGAGCTTATTCATGACTTTTTAGAAAACAAATTCTAAAGCAGTTCTTTATACAGTCCTACATTTACAGAGATACCACAAGCCATGTCATGGTGTCTAGTCTGCTTTCCTAAATGTAGGATTCTTTAGCATACTGGAGTTGGTCAGCCTCAAAGACCGGCTGACTACATTGCTGCACTAGGTGGTCCAGCCTACTCTTCTGTTTTGATTCAGATAGAGTTCTTAGGCGGTACAGCTCTGGTCTCCTTGTAACAGTCACTTGTCCTATTGTTTCTGCAGAAGCATGGACAGTCCTGCTCTGTTCCCAACTCTCAGTCCTGGGAGATAGTCTGTGCCCATCAAGTGGCTCTTCACTGCCTATATTTCTTGAATTCCCTCCATGACGAAAAGGTAGGAGAGGTGGTAGTTCAGTGTCCTGGCTGAGCATTCTAGCTCTCATGCTGCCAACTGTTTGGCCCCCATAGGCCGAGAGGTCCAATGCCTGGCACCTAATGGCCTCTTCATAAGATGGCGGACTTCCAGGGCTTCTCTGATCCACTTGCTGGAACACATCCTCGACTGAGAGGGCATAGGATCTGGAGCTAAAGTCTAGAGCAGTTTGGCCCTGGATTTCAGACAAGTTTTCCTGAATGATTCGCCCAGCAAGCTGGCTTTCTTTTTTAAAACCTTTCTTTACTTGGTCTCTGGTAAAGCCTTTGGATTTCACAGACACGCAACTAGGGGTTTTGGTAAGCACTCTTTTGTGAGAGGCAAAGGAGAATGACATGGAGTGTTTTTTGATTTCTCTGTTGGGCTTACTTTTCTCTGTCTTTGTGAAAGACTGATGTCTTGTGAAGAAATTTCTTTTAGGACTGGAAGGAGAAGCCATGGGTGAGCTGTCAGAGGAAGCATCCAGAGAGCCACTGGAGATGGCTTTGGGCATTAGTCCCCATAGTGACACCAAACCCTGAGTTGAGTTCTTCACCTTCAGGTCCTGTGGACTTTGGATTTTGCCTTCAACTGCAGGAAACACCTCCTCTGGAAATGGGTCTTCAGCCTCCTCACTTTCCAAATGAGCCCCTGCCTGAGCCATGGTGAAGTCATCCTCACTCCGTGTTAGTTTTTGGTGTGTTTTCTGGCTCTCCAGGCTCTCTTGTGAGGAAGACATGCTGGGCTCTGAGTAGCTCCTGTCTGGTTCACTGAGGGAGTTTTTCAGCCCGGCTATGGTGCTGACAATGGGCTCCGGGCTCAACTCCCAAGCAAGCTGTGGGCCTCTGGACTCCCAGCTGGCAGCCGTCTCCAAGGGCACCTGGGGCCTCCTGTTTGGGGAGCTGGTGGCACCGCTGGATTCCACGTCAGGATCATTGCTGTCATAGGCTGAGTCATTCTGCAGCATTGACAGGTCTAGAGGAAGTGAAGGGATAGTTGAGTTTCTGATTCAGTTTCTTTGAAAAATAAACTATATATAGTACAATTCACCCCACTTGTATCAAGTATAGTGCTAGGGAATCTGGTGAAGCTACTCTGGGACTTGATGTGAAAGAAATTTGTCACATTAAAATTTTGTTTCTTTCTTAGTTTGAGAGAAGGTGTGGAAGAGAAGTAGGAAAAGGAAACATGAGCGAGAGAATGAGAACGAGAAAAGAGAACAATGTTTCACTGAACATTTATTGATCTTAAATTTAAAAATTCATCTTTCGGATGGCTCTTTTGTTGGATCCATTCCATTATAATGGACCCATATCCCACTGTGTGGAAACAACCCTCTAACTAAAGCTAACTTAGTAAAATTGGCAGTTCTTCCTGATTCAGAAGGAAGCTGAATGAGTGTCAGCAGAATGAGGAGACTGTGGGAAAATTTGAGAGCAAGTTTCCATGTTAATGGTGTCCTGTGGATTTGGTTTGGTGACTTGTGCAGGTGACTTCTGCTTCAAATACCAGAGATACTTTATGTTACTGGCATGGACTGGCAGACTGGCATGAACTTCCCCCCATGATCATAATCAGTCGAGAGCACATTTTGTACCTGAACTGTCGGTGTGTTCCAGAGAGTCATCAGAAGCAGTACTGGGGTGTGTGGGAATGTTCTCCCCAAATATTTCCAAGCAGTTATCAATGAGGAACTCCACCAGTGACTTAACCTGTGAGGAAGAATAAGCAAGTCATCAGCCTAAAGGCATTTTGAGTTTTCTTTAAAGGAAGAGGGAAGAGAATGGGGATATAATGAGGATCTGCTGTTAGGGATGTGCCAAACGAGAGATCTTTATGTGTTTGGAAAGGGCATACAGAAAATGGGTAAAAGTCATATATATTAAAGTTATTTTTGAGACATACATTTTTAGAGAACTAAAAAAAAAAAAAAAAAAGACCTCTAAAGTAACTAAAATTTTCATGTAAATAAGCAGTTTCCCAAACTACTGACACAGTGCAATGCATAAATGAAAAAAAAAAAAAAAAAAACAAACACACAACAAAACCCAACCAAACCAAAGGGCTTTTCTATACATTCGGAGTTTCTCAGAAGTAGACTGGAACAAACCTTGTTGTTCAAGTCTTTCTGGGCTTCGAAAGACAGGTGTTGGTCATTCTCTCGGGTCAGCATGTTGGGTCCGATGCAGATAGCTAAATTGCTGGCATCCATCTTATTGATCTCCGAGTTTTTGCTGATCAGATAGAGCACGGAGATCAAGTGCTTGAGCAGCAGGAGGTTGGGCCGCGGGAGCTTCTCTGCAACCCTGGAATGAGGTTCAGGGAAGCTGATTTTAGAGGAGGCTAATGGTTTTAGTGGAGCAAGTTGAAAATTTTTGCCTAACGCAGACTGCCTTCAAAATGAGGAAGGTACATTCTTATTGGTAAGATGGTGAAATGTTCATTCAGACACTTCCAGTGGCAATTGATGTGGAATGAAACTGGTTAACCATGAGATCTTAAAGACCTAAGACACTGGTCTTTATAATTAGGACAACAATACAGGGCCTGTTGTTTGTATAGATCTTAAATTAGGAATCCTTAACTTCTGTAACAAACTCCATTGTGGAATACATTTTGAAAACTGTTTTGTAGAGTAACTCGTGTAGCCACACAGAATGTCTTTCTAAAATTGCAAGACTGATATCTTGGGAGCACAATCATTTGCCTTTCTTGATCTGTGATCATCCCACAAAAATGACCCATTTTTATACCATTCTGTGAAATCTTTATGGAGAAGAAATCAGTTTCTAAGGGCATATTCGTAAATATGGTCAAGTCAGCACTTGATCGGGAGCATTGGTACTAATGATAAAAAAAAGATGTGTGAAGCCTCACTTTTTCAAAATATGCAATGGTGATCTAATGTAGCGGCCATTTTCACTTCTCATAAGAAGTTGGTATTATGAAAGAACTTTATGTCTTTAAGAAGAAACTTGCAGTAATCTTAGGATTTTCAATTTGGGACAGACACTCTAATGCCTTAATTCAATAACCTGTTCATTGTAAGTATTTAGCCATGTAGAACAATCCTAATAGACTTTCATTGTATCCAGCAAAAATGCTGATATGTTGAAGTCAGGTGTTTGAGATTGTCTAGTTGCTGAAAGGTTGCAGGTCATTTACAAATGTAATTGGTTTTTGTTGTCTTTGGAATTTGTTTTTATATAGTTTTCATTTTGATTAATTTTTTTTCATTTTGATTAATTTTAAGACATGAAATATGCTGTGGAATTTTATGATGAAAACAATCCTTTCCAGATTGTTCCACGATGCTTTAAGGGATGTTTTATGAGGGAGTTTTTGCCTTGCAGAACACACATCTATTAGGTTAACCTCAAATTCCTACACTTGGCAATTTAGCCTGTTTTGAGGCTTTCATCTATGGTTTTTGTCTCATATCTTCTTGAACTACTTATGTTTTTAGACTCCTTTACCTCTTGGAATTTGTGACTATTGAAATTTACTTTCTACTCTGAAAAAGTGTTTCCTTTCATTTGGCTAAAACTACTTTAAAAGGAATGTCCAGGGTACCTCATGATTTTTATTCTGGGAGTAGATAAATAATTCCACTCTGATTCTCTAAACACTTCAATTTTCCTGAAACACTCAGGGAATTGTGTGAAGATCAAAAGATGGAAACCACGGGGGCCTGGGCCCTGGCAATGACTCTGGCCACTTACTGTTTCAGGGCCTCAATTCTATCCTCTTCATTCTGCCTCTCCAGGGCGTCCATCCATTCTTCAAACAGGTCACATGAAAGTAGCTTCAGTGGGATACTTCTGAGGAAGTCCTGGAGGATGAAAAGTGAATGGTTTGGCCTGGTTACATTATATAATGTGCTGGCATCTTTGTCTTCCCCTTGTCTGGTCCAGCTCAGGGGCCCTCTGATCATCCTACCATAGGCTGCACCCCCTTCCTTCCTGCATTTGACTGCTCTAGGGAAATCTCTCTCAGCAACTTGCTAACAACGGACAGAGTAAGGCCATCATCTGAGATGCTACCAGCTTAATAGGCATGGACTTGGCATTTCCTCATCAGAATTTAATGTATCATTTTCTGTTGGAATCTGAGATCAGAGACACAGAAGTGTTTATATAAGAAGATAAAAGGCTTAACTAAAAAAACTTAAACTCCAAGATCAGTTTACTTTGATTTGTTGGGAGAAGAGCCATTTCTTATTTTCTGAGACTTAACATCACTGGAGATTATTTGGTAGCAATACTATCAACTCACCTTAAAGATTGCAGCCAGGAGGTGCACGGGGAGACTTTTCAGATCTACCATGCCTCCCGAGTTGAGATCTTCCTTTAGCTCTTTGCGGGCTTTCTCATTGGCTGCTTTCCTGAATATCCCTTCGGTGGAAGGTCCTTTAAGGCACAAAATAGTGAGAATATCCTGTTGGAAAGAGAGGTAGGAATAGGAAAAGGTTACCCTTACATTGAATATGAAACCATGTGCTGCTACTACTACATGAAAAATCTATGCTTAGGTATTAAAACGGTGCATAAGAATAGTGGCAAACTTCATCCATCATAGAGCATCCTCTCCATAAAAGTTCTCCATGATACCAACATGGTCTTAACAAGACATCATGAATGCCATTTTTTATAGCTCCATTTCTATCAACTGTGTCCCTCAACTCTGCTGTTTTTCTAAGAGGAGGTAACTTGGGAAAGTTCTAATTTTGTACATTCTAAAATTATTTCAGGCCTCTCTCCTTTCAAGTCATTCCATATAAACACTGGATTTCTGATCGTGACTTTTCAGAAGCTACACATTTTTAGCACTCTTAGCTCCATGAAATCAGGAGGATGGAGGAATGGAGGGAAAGCATAATTAATTTCTAGACTGTCAGCAGCCAAGTAGTCTCCTGACTGCACTCATATGTGGAAACACCATTTCCAAAAGTGGAAAAAAACTGGATTGGCCCCAGCGAGTTTAGCATGAGAATGATATTTAGAGCTCCCAGGGATTTTTCACATCTGACAAAAACCTGAAGCAGGTTTTGGAGTACACGCACACCTACCTGAATGGGTCTGGGGAGTGTGTCGTCCTCACCACAGATGATTGACAAGGGCTGATCAAATAGTGGCACTTTCAATTCTGGTTCTGAAGCCCCGGGAAAATCTGACACAGTAGAAAGCCTTCTCATGAGAAATGGCCAAGACAGCACCTTCTTTCTCTTCTTAATTTCTACAGCCAAGAAAATAAGGCAAGAGAAAAATTAGATTAACTTATTAATAAAGATCCATATATGACAATGGATGCATCACCCACATAATGTCACCCATGGTATGCCATGGGGGTGGGGAGACAGATGATTTTAAAAAACTGAAAAACTGAGAAAGCAAAGGGTGTGAATTTTAATCTACAAAAATGAACCCAAAAAGCAACCACATGGTTACCAGAGCAACAACCAGCCCCTAAATATCAACACCAAGGTTCCTCAAAGTCTCCACCTTTCCTGTTTTTACTCTTTAGTGGCTGTTTGCAGAAAATCAGCAAAACCTAGCTGAGCCGATCACAAACAACCATCTCAATATACTGACCTTAATAACTGTGGTAGGTATTTCTGATGCAAAATAGATTATTTTAATTTTCTCCTTTGACTGATGGAGAAAACAAAACTTAAAAGGAGAGGAAGTAACTTGCTCAAGATCTTTTTTTTTTAAACTGAAGTATAGTTGACATAGAATGTTACATTAGTTTCAGTGACGATAGGAAACAGTATGGGGTTTCCTCAAAAAATAAAAATAGAAATATTATATGATCCAGTAATTTTACTGCTAGGTTTTAGCCAAAGAAAAAGGAAACAATTCAAAAATTTATATGCACCACTATGATTATTGCAGCATTATTTACAATAGCCAAGATTTGGAAGCAATCGAAGAGTCCATTGGTAGATGAATGAATAAAGAAGATGTCTATAAACACAGCAGAATATTATTGAGCCACAGAAGAGAATAGAATCTTGCTCAGGATCATCCTGGAGGTCCTTAGCCGGGCCAACCAGTACGCCTTTGCAGCCGCACTAGCACCAAGCAGCCACTAGAGGGAGCTACACCGGTCAGTCTGCAGCCCCCTTCAGGATTTCCCCGGTGGCTGCTGGAGGACAAGGCTGACACAAATTCCTGCGTGAAGGCTTGCAGCGAGACCAGGCAGTTGGGAATTATCAGTAAAACATGAGCAAGAGGTTCTATCTTTGCAAAACCCTGAACAAGTGTGTGCAAGGGGCATCGCATCTCACATGTGTCCTTATTTTTTTAATTCTCCCTTTATTTGCCTTATTTCCCCCTAAATATCAAAGCTGCATTTTCTTTTTTCTTTTTTTTTTTTAAGAATTTATTTATTCACGAGAGACACAGAGAGAGAGAGAGAGAGAGAGAGAGAGAGAGGCAGAGACACAGGCAGAGGGAGAAGCAAGTTCCACGTAGGGAGCCTGATGTGGGACTTGATCCCGGGACTCTAGGATCACACCCTGGGCCAGAGGCAGGCGCTAAACCGCTGAGCCACCCAGGGATCCCCCAAAGCTGTATTATCTAAGTGCATTGCTGTGTGTTTCTACCCTAGCAAGTGGAAGAGGATGCAGAGAGACCTGGCTTGTCCTTAAAGTTTGGGAGAACTGGGTCGCGGTTATGTAATAAGACATACATTATGGAAACAGTGAAGAGCGAACAGTAGGATTCTTGGGAATTTGGGATCAGGAACAATTGCCTCATGGGTTCCTACATTCATTCTTCATGAGAGAGAAGGAAGAAAGGGAGAAGGAACTCTTTCATATGTATGCCTGCTTTAATGGACAAAACAGAAGTGGCTCAGACATCTGACCCCACCAAAAACTCCTCAGAGAACTGGAGGGTTGGCTGTAGAGAGGATCTGTTCTGTCAGAGAGACCTGGTGCCCACAGAGCTAGAGTCTGCCTGCCATTTAAGTGTTAATGT
Source organism: Canis lupus familiaris (assembly GCF_011100685.1). Lineage (NCBI taxonomy): Eukaryota > Metazoa > Chordata > Mammalia > Carnivora > Canidae > Canis > Canis lupus. Next base: position 48,881,848 of record NC_049222.1, read on the forward strand.
TCTGCGGTCTTTAAAAGAACACTTAAAAAAAAGAATTCCTAGTAAAGTAAAGTACTGTGGTTTTGTAAACCAAGAACATTTGCTGTTATCATTTACATAAAAGACCAGTATGTTTTCAAAACTCACCAATTAGCTGGCAAATGTTATCTTCACTCTCACATGATGCCAACAGAGGATGTTCCTTGATATCACCCTAAAAAAATATTTATTTTAGTTAAAAACGATTGAAGAGATCTACCCAGTCTTTCCTCACAAAATACACTTAGAACATTTTACTCATATTAAAAATTAGTCAAATCCAATGATTTTTTCTAGCTTCTAGAATCAATAATAAAGTCTTGATTATCATCATATAAGGTCCCAATTAATGTTTTTAATGAGCTACACTTAGGATGTTAATTTTCTACTCTGATAATTACATAATTGAAAATATTCCATGAAAACAAAGTTTTCCATGTTCTTATAGTGCAGATGAAAAGTTTTTAAAATCGCTCTCACCTCTGACTGACATTCAATCAATGTCTCCATATTATTGGCATTTAGTGTTTTTGACTGAAAGAGAAAAAATTAAATTAGGTAAAGATCGTTTGACTCTTACCCTGGAAACTATGAATTATGTTATATAAGAGGGGTACGTACAACATTGCAGCTGCTTATCAACTTCATTAGAGTTGAGCTGACTGTCCAGGGATGAATTTTGCTCCCGTGGGGCCTTGGCTCTGCCTGCGAGAAGTCGTATGGGAGAGAGGGAGGAGGGAGACACATGATAAATTGGCCAATTTCAGTACCAAAACACAAAGTCTGAAACTATTAGAAAAATTTTCACTTAAAGTCTGTGATATGTTACCAGATGTCTTCGGCTATTAAGAACAGCACCTGAACACACTTATTTCTAAATTATTTAAACCTGATATCTTCACCATGCCGAACTTTGTTATTCATCTAGTGCCGTCCGATCAAGAGATAATCTAACAATCACACAATAACTAATATTTTCGGGGTTGGGCGGGGGGGAAGCTTACTATGTGTCAGGTACTGTATTATGTGTTCTGCAGGATTAGCTCCTCTTACCCCCAGAGGAAAAAAAAACTTATACTCAGGATGCTACTTGCAGTAAACATAAAACAAAGTTAACATTGACAGAATTCCTTTACCGAAAGAGTGCAGGCTTCACACTGAAGGAGAGCTTTCGGGGCTCAGAGTCTTTATAACCTTATTTGCTGCATGTTTAGGGGTACAGCTGTTTTCTCTTGGAGGTGCTCTCAAAGACCAGTGATTTGCTAGCTAGCTAATTTCCCAGTTGTGTTATTTTATGGTACTTACCCTCGGGGAGCCTCCAGCCAGCGTTCTCTTATCTCCAGGGAACCGTGCAAAATGGGAGAAACAGTGAAACACTCTGCTCCTACTAATCCACCGGTAGAGGAAGACTGAACTGCTCTAACTTCACGTGTTCTGCATTATAAGCGAGAGGGGGCGGGCAGGTGGAAATTCAGAATATTACTGAGACCGGAAAGAACATCATGGGTTGTCACCCAGACATAGCCAGCCAGACACTGGGGAGCTCTCACTTCCTCATTCCTTTTAGGGCAGCTCTGGTTCTTTTTCTTTTTCTAACACTTCAAAGTAAAAAAAAAAAAAAATCTATAAACTACTAAGGGTGGAAAAGATGACATATGGCCCATAGGTGAAGGCTCTGATTAATGTCACAGGTGGGATGTATGAATAAGAAATTGTGTTATTCTGTAATAAACATAATTTTATTTTGTAAAGTGGTGATTTCAGGTGTGCTTGTTTTGTATCCTGTTTGGGTGCTGTCTCCCTTTCCACCCACCATCTACTCTGTTCATCAGTCACCAGACATTGACTGGCACCCTTTGGGTGTGGGATGCTGTTCCTATAAGAAGCCCAGACATGCTGTCTTATTTGAGAAATGTCCCCATCTCTTTCCTTTGAAATTAGGAAGAATCCACTAAAGCCAACTGCCAACATATTAACCACCCCCTTCTCCTTTCCCTAACTCTTAGTCAAAATTGTTAATACTTAATTTGTGGTTAGACCATCTCTAATCCTGACACGGAAGGAAGACCAAAAATTCCTTTGATCAGACCAATTTCAGGTAGAAAGGAGATGGTGAATTTCGTATGTGGATCCTTCTGGATATGAGAAAATCTTTGGTCTTTTCTGTATCTAAAAGGCTATATATAAAATGACTCAAAAACCTCAGGAGCAGAATGTGACACCCATTGTGACATGTTCACACAGTGGAGTGTTCCATAGCCCTGAGAATGCATAGTCTTTAGCTACATCCAACAGTGTGGTTGGGTCTCACAATGTAATGTGCTGAAGAAGCCAGACACAAGAGAGTATATCTTGTATTTGTTTTTTTTTTATTTTTATTTATTTATGATAGTCACAGAGAGAGAGAGAGAGAGAGACAGAGACACAGGCAGAGGGAGAAGCAGGCTCCATGCCCCAGGAGCCCGACGTGGGATTCGATCCCGAGTCTCCAGGATCGCGCCCTGGGCCAAAGGCAGGCGCCAAACCACTGCGCCACCCAGGGATCCCAAGAGAGTATATCTTGCATGCAAAGTCATCTAAGCTGATAGGAGCCAATCTGTGCCATGATAGATAGCAGCATCCCCTGGGGTGGGTAGTAACCACTGGGGGCCAGAGAAGGTTTTGTAGTGATCTAACTCTTGATCTGGACACTGATAATCTTATGTTCACATTTCTGTATGTATGTTTTCTTCAACAAAAAAATTAAAACTACATTGTCTTAATTCATCATCAGAAGGCTTTAATTCCAAGACTTTTTCCATATTGATAGCTGTATTGTTCTTTATACCAAAAGAGAGTCATAATTAGGCATTCATCGGGAAACTGAAGCACAGAACAGTTAAAATTTGTCCCCTCAGTTTCGGTGAGTGGCATTCAGGCTTCCAGCTGGAGGCTCCCTCTCTGAAAACTGCCACAGAACCGAGTTTACAACAGTGCTCCTGCAGAGTCTGTGCACATTACTACCTTTCATCCTCCCTCCTGCCTTTACAAACCTTCAAAATGACTCATTGACTTTTTTTTATTATCAAAAAGGGCATATATGCTGTACCTAGCCTAGAGAAGGCATGTAGTAGATACTCAGTAAATAGTTTCTGAATAAATACATTTACATATAGTCATTCTTTGTGCTAATACATATTTCATGAACTTTTTTTCATTTGGCATACTTTTTGGGTTTTTCTAAGAAACTTAATGTATGTACTGCTCTGACAACTAATGCATTGATCCTTAATCTCAATATTTCAAATGAAGACCATATTTTTTTCTTCTATTATGCACTATACCCCACAATGTATGTTCTACTAGTGGTTTAAAAACTGTTTTTGTTTTGCCATACAATTATATATTCAAAAGAAGCTGAACCTAGAATCCTCATATATAAAATGTAAAAAAAATTTTTTTAAGGTTGTCTGGGTGACTCGGTTAAGTGTCCGACTCTTGATTTTGGTTCTGGTCATGATCTTAGGGTCTTGGAACAAGCTCTCCTTGGGCTCTGTGCTCAGTGAGGGGTCTGCTTGGGATTCTTTCTCTCTCTCTGCTCCAACACCTTCCCTAAATAAATAAATAAATAAATAAATAAATCTTAATTTCTTTTTTTTTTTTTTTTAACTATTTGCATCTAGTGGGAGAAAGAGGAGGAAGGCATAGGCATAGGCCATTTTACCTCTTTTCCTGATGAGCCCGAGCTGGGGAGCCTTTAGGAGACTTGAAAGCTCACAGGTTTGGTCTGTATCAAGCAATTCTCAAAGTATATGCAGGGAGCCCAGGGGGTGCTTGAGACCCTTTCAAGAGGGTCCATGAAATTAGAACTATTTTATAATAATATTTGCCTTTTTGACTCTATTCTCTCAAGAGTATACAGTGGGGTTTTCCAGAAGCTACATGATGAGAGATATCCTGATACAACAGGAATGCAAGCTTGCATTTCTTTTGTTTTAAATTTTTCTCAGCTTTAATTTCTCCCAAGGTGCATATTGGTAAATATAGCTGGCATAAATTAAATCTCTTTAAACTTGTCAATGATTATGAGAAGGGTTCCTGAGACCAAAGAGTTTGAGAACTGCTGATCTACATCACATCTGTGCACATGAGAAAGTTTCTCTTTTTTTTTTGTATATTTTTTATTGGAGTTTGATTTGCCAATATATAGTATAACACCCAGTATTCATCCCGTCAAGTGCCCCCCTCAGTGCCCGTCTCCCAGTCACCCATCCCCCCACTCACCTCCCCTTCCACTACCCCTTATTCGTTTCCCAGAGTTAGGAGTCTCTCCATGAGAAAGTTTCTGATACTTGTGGTGCATCATTACCTCTCCTCATGGATGCAGCCATTTTTGAGGAACCTGAAATTACTCTATTTTCCATTTTAACCAACTGAGCCACTCAGGTGTTCCAGTATGGAAGAGCATTTCTAAAGCCCCAAGCGTTGGTACCTTTTTCTTTGATTCTGTATACTTTTTTTTTTTAGATTTATTTATTTAAGAGAGAGAGGAGAGAGTGCACAAACAGGTGGAGGGGCAAAGGAAGAGAGAGAGAGAGAGAGAGAATGAATCTCAGGCCAACTCCCCACTGTGTGCAAAGGCTGGTGGGGCTTGATACCATGACCCTGAGATCATGACCAGAACCAAAATTAAGAGTCAGATGCTCAACTGACTGAGCCACACAAGCGCTCCTCTGAGTCCTTCTAATGATACCAATGTCCCTCACTATAAACTCAGCCATCAAAATATGACAGTGGAAAAAAATGAAGTTAGTTGGATATAAGAAAAGTACTATTTCCCCTTGGATATGTAATCCCAAAATTTTTTGTATTAAAAAAAATCTTTATTCAGCTTTTAACCATCAATGGGCCCTAACAAACATTTTTAAAACATTTTTAAAACTCATGATCCCAAAATCAAAAGTTGAGTTCTCCACCAACTGAGCCAGCCAAGTACCCCCACCAAAGCTTTTTGAATTTTTAAGATTTGATTGTTGTTGGCATACTGGTTTTTTATTATGTAGAGAATCATATATTTAAATTTATTATGAAATAGACTAAGAATTAGACCTAAATAAACATGCTTATTTCAGTAACAACTCTTGAAAAAAGGTAGTAACAGTTTATATTATCTGTTAATGATATTGTGATGACTCTGGACATTTTATAAAGAAGAAATGTTTAAAATGCAAATGCTATAAATTATATTGGTTGTAACATTTTCTGTAATCTAGTTTAATTTTTCTCTTCCTCTCTCCTCCTCCTCTTCGATTTTATTTATTTATTCATAGAGACAGACAGAGAGAGAGAGGCAGAGACACAGGCAGAGGGAGAAGCAGGCTCCATGCAGGGAGCCTGACGTGGGACTCGATTCCGGGTCTCCAGGATCACACCCCGGGCTGCAAGCGGTGCTAAACCACTAAGCCACCAGGGTTGCCTTCCTCCTCCTCTTCTTTTTCCTTTTCTTATCCTGGGACTGTATTATGGGACTAGGTGTGGACATTTGTTGACGTTGAATTTCAGGGCTGAATAGGTTTTAAGTGAGCAACTAGTTTAATGTCCTGTCCCTCTTCTGTTGATGCAGCATCCCTGCCAAGTTGTCTCTTTATGATTGTTCTCAAAGTCATCCCAGGCTAAGGGCGTGGTCCTTCCTGAGTAAGCCCTTCTCTATCCAGCAGAAGGCTCTGGTTATGTCAAAGGGGAACCCACCTACCAAAAACTCTCATGTCTTAAGTGCCATCCCATTCTGGGGGATAGAGTTTTCAGCTTCCTTTACTCAGGCCGTGTGGCCCCCAAACCCCTGCCCCAAGCAAACAAACAAGCATCTCTTTTTGAAATGAAAAGACCTCTGAGCCTTCATCATCCCAGTAGGAAATGTTCTTTTAAACGTCACCTTGGGTTTTGGCATCCATCCATTAGCTCTGTATTCTAGGGTGTGAGACCTATTTACTTAACACCTACTATGTGCCATATACTGTAGGGCATTAAATTTATTTTATTTTCAAATACCTTATCTCACATAATTGCTAAAACAATGTTCTGAGTATGTCATTCTTTGAGGCTTGTAGATGTGACAGCTGGGCCTCCATGGGTCAGGTAGCTCTCCCAAGGTCACACCACTGGGTTTGAACTTTGCTCTTTCCAGTTTCTCAAGGATAATCCTTCAAGGGATATTCATTTATAAATGGAAACAAGATGTCTAGACCTATTCTATCCATTCAATGCCAGATGAGTCCTGGTGAATCCTTCTAGGGAACTCTTACCTAGCAGAGAGAGTCAGATTTAGGGCATTGTCCTGAAACTTCAAATCTCCTCTGTCACTTTCTTTAATAATCATAGAGAGAATACAATTTACATCATCTTTAAAAATATATAGCACCGAAGGTTCAGTGATGTGCAGAAACCATTACATTGACAAATTAGAATTTTCCATTTGTTTCTAGTTCTTGCATCAACATACCATATCCTACTTTGGTGGGGAAGGGAAGTGCTGAGCTCTCTGGCATGGAGATTTTTCTTAGAATTTTCTTAGAAAAGAATTTTCTTAGAAAAGCAAGCTCTTGTCTGATGTGACAAGAGTTTTCAGAACAGGGAAAGGGACCTAAGTGGCTTTTACTAGCAAGCAGAAATAGACAAGACGGATGCTTCTTATGCCAGGACTCTTATTAGCTCCTGATCACAGTCAAGATGTTTTGTATGCCAGGACTTTTATTAGCTCCTGATCACAAATGGATTTTTCTCCTAGAACTGGCTTTGTTTTTACTGTGGTTACTGTCTAGACGAGGAACCCTGTTGTCAGTCCCTGTGATTTCTCTGTTGAGTGAGCTCAGTTACTACTCCAGTCCTGACTGCTGTGTGTGTAGTGTTACCCATCTTGCCTGTAGGACATCAACTCCAGAACCAGTCTCTTCATTCCAAGCCTGCTCTTCCCTTCTCCGTCTTGACTGCCCAGTGCCCCACCTTCTATAACTAGAGTGAGAGCAACTATTTCGGGCAAAGAGGATGGTTTTTCCAAAGAGGTCACAGTTTCCTAGAGGACTTCTACATCAGCCACTGCCTGGATACCTAATGATTAATACAAGTTACTACAAAATAAGAAAAAATTCAAGTTACCGCACACAAAAAAATTAAGAAGATCTCCAGCCTTTTCTTTGATTATGCCTCCTCTCTCCATGACTTGTCATGTGTCAGTCACAGAGTCTCTCATCATTCCCTAAAAGTGCACTCTTACATCTCCAGGCCTAGGAGGAAGCTGTTGCCTGCTTAGGATGCTGTTCACCACATATTTGTCTATCAGAGCAGCTACCTTTTCCTCCTACAGAGTCCTCTTCATGTCCCATCTTCTCTAAGAGAACCCCACAGACTCTTCCCGAAGGAATTAAACTCCCTTTTCCGGTTCTGCAACAGCAGCTCACCCAGTGCCTCCAGAAAGCAGGGGCCGGTTTTCACCTTTGTCCTTACGAGTGCCTTCACAGTACTCTGCACAGGGCTGGTATGCATTATCTACTATCCTTTGATTCTTTTCCACATTAAAATTGTGTTATTCAGTGAAGTGTTAAAATCTCACTGCACATTTACTGGTATTGCAGTGAGACTTGGCCTCTGTGACTACTTGCCTCTCTGAGAGAGACCTTTTCTCTTTGTCAGAATGGCACAGTGACCGTCCACGAGGGCTGTGATTAATGAGGACCTGTTCCATGCAAGCCTTGCCCTGGTGACTGGTAGTCTAATGTGATGCAGCACTTTGGAATGGGCCCATGGACTTCTTACACAAGAGAGGTCTGAGATAAGAGGTCTCAGCGCCGGGCCCCCAGGATGGTGACTTATGTTGATGACCTTGGAAGGCAGTCACAACTGTCTGTCTCTCTGTCCCTGCAAGCACCAAAGCCTCATCCTCACAGAGGAGGAATGCCCCATGCCCCAGGTGGGCCCATCCGAGATCTTTTAGCTCCATCTGCTGCAAATGCGTGGACTTGTGACCATCCCAGGGCTGTGCTCCATACCGCATGCAGCCTGTGGGGGCCTGGGAACCGGGACTTAGAATAAAGAACTGAGGGACAGTGGCTCTCACCATCGAATGAGGGCATGGGATTCAGTAATTTGCAAAGTCCCCAGCTCTGCTAAGTTCCATCAATACAGTGACTGGTTACAGTCGATTAGCAGTAAAACTCCTTGCTTGCATCTCCTCTAAGAAACTCGGAGAAAGGTTTATGGGTGTGGGATAGGGCTGGAAGAGACATTCTGACCCTTCCCAGGCTGGGACAAAGGGCAGGTGAGGCCTCAAGGTGGCCTAGACTAAATCCAGTCTATGTCCTCAAAGAGCTGGAAAAGAGCTGTCCTCCAGTCAAATTTTAACTCATGCTGTTGCACAAGGGTTATCTGAATGTCTCTGAGGTTTGCTGGGACCCCAGCATCCCTGAAATATCGCAGAATGTCATTGTGTCTTGCAGAATTTTTTGCTGTACCTGCAGATGCCAGAATTTCTGCAGTGGATGCACATGTTTTAAATTTGCCTCTGAGGTCTTTATGATAGCTAATTTATCTCTGTATTGGAAGACAAAATATAGCCTCAGCATAAAATAATGTTTGAAGAACTCTGTGTTTTCAGAAAGCTGGCTTGAAAAAATAAGAGAGGCTAGAGCAAAATGTTCTTCTTAAACTGCCTTCCTCACTTATTGAGATAAAGATGAAGAATTATAAATAAAATATTCTGAGATTAGGAGATTATAATCTGTGAATTGCTGATGATACAAATGCCACAGTGCCGTGGGCAAAGCTCCAACTTGCTTGCATATATTACTTTGAGAACTAAAGAGTCCTCCCTTTCTGATGACATTTTGGCTCAAAAAATTACAGAGAGAAAACACATTGTCAAAAAGGATATGTCAGCAACCCTGAGCACCACCAAACTACATCATAATCCAGCAGATTAGCTATTGAAGAGAAAAAGAGAAACTTAAGAAAAGTGAGGTTTCTTTGTTAGCAGTCCACAAAATTCACATGCAGCCTTTGTAAAAAATCTGAACAAGAAAAGTAGAAATGATGGGAAATGTTTAGTTAGCCTCATGCTTTCAAATACATTTTTTTTTAAAGATTTTATTTATTCATGAGAGACACACAGAGAGAGAGAGAGGCAGAGACACAGGCAGAGGGAGAAGCAGGCTCCATGCAGGGAGCCTGACATGGGACTCGATCCCGGGTCTCCAGGATCACACCCTGGGCTGAAGGCAGCGCTAAACTGCTGAGCCACCCAGGCTGCCCTCAAATACCTTTTAAAGAGATGCTTTCTTTCTTTCTTTCTTTTTTTTTTTTAAACTTAGTTCCTTTTTCATTTGTCATAGAAAAAAAAATTACCCAGGGCTTTTACCTCCCAGTTTAAATTTTAAAAAAGACGATTATTTGTCACTTTGAGTATGTGTGGCCCTTTTCTTAGATACTGTGCCTTATTTGGCATCTCCTGAGAAAATCTCCCAATAATGGCCTCCGAAGGCGGCTCTGGCTCCTGGGCCTGGGGTTCAGGGTGGGGTGGCCAGCATCCATGCAGCTCCTGCCTGGGGAGATGGGGTAAGGAGACTCCACTGAAGCCACAACCTGGCCTGATTGGAATTGTACAGATTGGTTCTGAATTCCAGTCTAGGACCGGTCCCAGGGTGTCGTGTAAAACACGTGTGATCCAGGTGAAAAGACTTTGCACAGAGGAGGCAAGGTGAAGCCCGATGATTCTGGTGATCCTGGTACAGCCTCCCTTAGAGAAAGGCAGATGAGTGAAAATGAACAGTCTTATAGAGCGAAGACACATTTATTCTAGGCCATGGAAGGCAGTCTTGTCATCTATGTACATAGGTGATGTTCATAACTGCATGGCCCTCTTCTTCAGGGGTTGGATAGAAAGGACCAGGATCCTGCAGTGTTCTTTCTAATGACTTCTGGGCTCTTGCAACAGAAAGAAGAATCACAAGACTTTTCCTTCTGTCTTTGGGTCATAAAACATTATACAAAATGCTAGGAAATTGCAAGACATATTTTCAAACATTCTTGTATCTTTCTTAAATGTTATCCATGTAGACTGCGAAACTGAACCCCAGTGCCCTTTCTGAGACATGGCTTTTGTGAAATCTTTAGCAGATCTTTAAGGGTGATCCTTTTTCATATGTGCCATACGGGGGTGCTCAAACTTGAGCACACTTCAGCGTCACCTGAGGGCTCATGGAAACACAGGCCGTGGGCCTCATCCCAGAGATTGGATTCAGCAGGCCTGAGAGAGGCCTGCGGGTTACGTTCCTGATGAGGTCCAGGGCCATGCTGCTGCAGCTGGTCTGGCCAAGGCTTCTGCTGAAGCCTCATGATGGAGTAAACAGTGAACAGATTGGAGTCTTGCTGTACTGGTGTACATGACTGCATGGCGTTTTTGTAATCACTGAGTTATTCTAATATTCTGGCACTTTGCTGGCTTTCACTCACTCCTACGTCTTGGCCTTGACATTAGCCTGTAGGCCCTTACAATGGAGAAATTCACGCTGACACCCTCAGACAAGCTCCGGAGCACAGTAGGAAGTGCACAAATGTTCATTTTTAAGAATGAATAAAATGGCGGGTTCCCCAGAAGAAGTTATACTTCTGCTTTTATCAGATATTTCAACACATTTCTACTCCAATTGCTATACTCAAGGCTGGTTTTTATTTTATTTTTTTAAGATTTTGTTTGTAAGTAATCTCTACACTGAACATAGGCCTCCAATTCACAAGCTGAGACTGGATTACATGCTCTAGGGAGTGAGCCAACGAGGTACCCCTCAATGCTGTTTTTTATCAGATAAGAAGTTGGGGACTGTTCCAAAGGAATGGTGCAAACTTTTGCATTCAGATAATTCCAAGCACCTTTACTAGGTAGCCAAAGACAGATAAGGCATCCACAGCTTGACTCAGTTAGAGTCCCAAGACCTGACTATATAGAGGCTTTGTTAGTTTTATTTTATTTTTTCAGATAATTGTGGTATTCCCCTGTTGGTGACTCACTTCCAGTGGCCCTGGGTTAAGGAAACCAAATGGACCACAAGACACTCTAGCTTGTTCTCAAACTTAGATTCGGCTGTTTGCCCACAGGGTGTCTTATTCCTCATTAAGAGCTCAGTTCTCCACAGAATACCCATTGCAAATCCTTAAACACTTGAAAGCAAGCTTCCTATATCACTGTCTACCAGAACGTGCTGTGCTGTGTGTATGTGTGTATATAACATCATTTTTCCACTTCCACATCACAAATGACCAGGTAGATAGAATCAATAAGTTGAATCTTTCTTGCCAATTGAGAAAAGGCAGTTTCAAGTTTAAACACTGGTCCTTCACACATTTTGCTGCACATTAGAACCCCCTAGGGAGCTTTTAAAAATACCCAATACCCAGGCCACATTCTATACCAGTGAAATTGTAATTTCTGGAGATGGAACCCAGACAGACATCAGTATTTTTAAAAACTCTCTGGAGAATTCCAATGTGCAGCCAGTTGTGAGAACCAGTGATGTCAACTACTTTCAGACTTTCTGGGTAAATAAATGATCTATTGATTCTATAATGGGATCTGTTTCTGCAACTGTGGGCACCAAGGCCATCTTGGAAGCAGCAGGTTCATTCTTGGCTAGGAAGGAAGGCTGGGCCTCAGTTTCCCTCCACAGACGAGCATCAGCTCAGGAGAACTGTTTCCCTGACTCACCCCTTTTGGCTCATCAAGTGAGAAAGTGGAGTGACTTTGAATCTGCTGCAGTCTTGTGGTTGATTAAATGTGGCTATAAATTCTCTGCAGCTGCTCCCACGAAGAGATGGAGTCTACTTCCCCACTCCTCGAAACTGGGCTGGTGTCATGACTTGCTTTGACTAGTCAATTGTAGCAAAAGTTCTGGAGCCTGGACCCCTCCTGAACTGGAAGCTTCCACCTTGCTTCATGGGAAACCAGTGTAGTCTCCTAGAGGAGGAGAGGCCAGGCCTCTCAGCCCACAGCTGACGCCCACCCATAGACCTGAGTGACACTCCAGCAGAATGCTGTCATCTGAGTGAGCCCCGTGAAACCAGTAGAGGAGCGGCCTAGCTATCCACAGGATCAGGGGAAATTGGAAATTGCTGTTGTTTTGAGAGACTGAGTTTTGGCGTGGTGTATATCCAGGAATAGAGGCCTGAAACAAATCATGACTCCGTCAGTTGTTCTCATGGTTTTTGTACTCATGTCATGAGGACAACTTTGCATTGCGCTGAAAGTACTGATTTTAAAAAGCACTGATTTAATCTCTTGCTTGTGCGAGTTTTTATTTTAAAGCAGCTCCGTGATGATATGGTATTTCTCACCAAGAGCCCCTGATGCATTTTTCAGTGTGTTCATGATGATACAATTTAAAATAGATGGTAGAGGGGCACCTAGGTGGCTCAGTGGTTGGGCGTTCTGCCTTCGGCTCAGGTTATGATCCCAGAGTCCTGGGATTGACTGCTGCATCAGGCTCCATGTGGGGAACCTGCTTCTCCCTCTGCCTATGTCTCTGCCTCTCTCTCTGTGTCTCTCATGAATAAATAAATAAAATCTTAAAAAAAAAATAGACTGTAGAGATGTAAAATAAAAATCATTTGGTTGTAGGTGTTAAAAAAAAAGTCAGTACTTAGGGTTACACATTATATACAAGGGAATTTTCAGGATGCAAAGTTGAAGGGTGGAATGTATAAAACTTTGAGTAGGATGTTTACTAATTCCAGAAAAGAATGACTTTCTCTGTGGACTAGAGGGGTGGAACTGGGTACTGCTGTAAATTTAGTCCTGATATTATTTGTATTCACTCCGTCTGTCTGTGTGTCTGTCTGTCTCTGTCTGTCTCTCTTTACATATACATATCAAAAAAAGATGCTGTTCTCAAACTCAGGAAGTGTGTATCACAATCCTATCCCATCATTTTGGTTTCCCCAGTTATTAGCTACTGACAGTATGTATATCTTGGTTCTAACAGTTGGAATTCAAATCTAACTCTTCCAGAAACTGTCTCTGGTTCTTCAGTGTTAATGAGGGGAGCTAATGTTCCTGTCAGAACTCCATGGATTGACAAATGGATCAGGAAAGATGGGACTTTTCACTCAACATCCTTGTCAGAGGGCTTCCCCTGAGCGACATAATCACTGACTCAGTCGTCTAGAATTAACTCAATGAGAAGGCTTTGCCTTGCAACTAACCACTCATTTTTATCACCTCCTCACATTGTGCTGGTACATACATGCACACATGCACACGCACACACACTCACACACACTCTCCTAGGGCTATCACAGCAAAATACCACCAACTGGTGGGGGGAGGGAGGGCTTAAGCAACACAAATGTATTTTTCATAGTTTTGGAGGCTGAAAGTCCATGATCAAGGTGTCTGCAGGGTTGGTTTGTCCTGAGGGCTTCTCCCCTTAGCTTTCGGATGGCTGCCTTCTCCCTGTGTCCTCACTTGGTCTTTTCTCTGTGTGGGAGCATTCCTGGTGTCTCTTTATGCATCTAACCTCTTATAAGGACATCACTCATATTGGCTCAGAGCCCATCCGAATGGCTGCGTTTTTCAGTTAATCACTTTATAAAAGTCGTGTATGGTTACATTCTATGGTACTGTGAGTTAGGGTTTCATCAGATGAATTTGGTGGGGGACATAATTCAGCCCAGAACGATAGATATATGGAGATATATGTTACATCTCTCTCTCTCTCTCTCTCTGCATTGACAGAAAGTATGCTTGCATTTGTTTCTTTGTCAAGGGATTACTATCAGCTCTCCCCCTTATGTTAAAATCTACAGATAAAGACGAAGGGAAGAGAATGGCAGGTTTTTTGAAGCAGCAGATTCTCAAGACTGAATCACTGGAGGTGAATACCAGGAAAGCTGCAGGAAGCCTGGTGGGCTTGGGGTGGGCAGCAAAGCACTCTATACACAACAGTGGACTGCCCTGCGCCCACCTACGCACCATCAGGGTGGGCATCTGTTTATGCACCCCTGAGCAAGTTCACTGGGACAAAACTCTGAATTTCTTGGGTAAGATTGCTCAAGTTCCTATTCAGAAATAATTGTCAAGGAGGAAATTACTTTTTTTTGGCGGTTCTTTTCTTCCTTCTCATTTTTAAACTCTCCTTAATATGATAGGCAGATGGAACTTCCTTAAATGAAAGTCACTTAGTTCCCATTTTCTCTAATTGGAGACACTTCAAATAAAAAGCCAGGTCTTCAGATAGGCACACATACACTGATGCGTTAAGATGTTTCTTAACTCAAGGGGATTTCTGCAGATAACTAGGAAATCTGAGAGCAGG